>NC_071511.1:58730734-59033765 GCF_027887155.1 Malaclemys terrapin pileata | reverse complement strand
CTACACTGGGGGTTAGGTTGGTATAACTATGTTGCTCAGGGGTATGGCTTTTTCACACCCCTGAGCGATATGTTTAAACCAATGTAAGTTGGTAGTGTAGACCTGCTCTTAAAAAAAAAAAAAAAAAAAATTGCCTGTTTGCTTTGTTTTATCCCACTTTTTTATTAAGATTCGTTTATTGCAGTATTTTGTATTTAAATTGTAGCCTTTCTGCTTAACATTGCCAATGATTTATATAATGTGTGTTTGCCTAAAGATAGTTTTAAGAATGGCTTAGTTGATGCACACTTCATTTAGAGTTAATATACTCTTAACACTTGCAAAAGAATTTCAAGTGAGCAGGACTAATTTTAATGCACTGTACTTGTAAATGATTCAGAACCTTTTACATGTGTATACTGTTTTTTACATGCAAGTACAGTTGTAGGTATTGTGGTAAAATGTTAGTGTTCAGAATATTATTGTAACTTGCAAGTGTCTTATATTTGGATATCGAACAGCATTAGATATTCTTTAAGGGGAGTATTTATCTCTGGAGAAGTTCCCATGAGTAACATTCTTATTTTTGGTTCCATTTTGAATATTAGTATATTTTGATAATCTGAATGTTAAACGGTCATTGGTGTGTGATTAAAACTCATTTGTATGTAAACAGATGTTTCTCTGAACAATTTGTGTAGTTCCATTGTTAGAGAACAAGAACAGTGTGCACCTGGTCTAGTTCAGTGTATGTAAGTAGCTCTGCCGTCTGAAACAAGTCTAGCTATTTGTTGGGGACAGAGGTAGAAGGATACTGCTACTAGCTACTGTTGCTTTAAGCAATGATTGCTCCAGCACACAGCCTGATAAGACCTCACCAGATCTGTTGTCTCTGTGAACCTTTTTCCTTAAAGAGTCATTTATGCATCTCAGGGAGTGTGTTGCAGAGTAAGCCCTTCAGTGATGAATACCATTCTTTCTCACAGTCCTGGAGATAAGCTTCTTGGCTATATTTAATTCCTTATTCAAGGAAAGTATCAGTGTGTTCATTTTGTTTTCAGACTAGCTTTAATAGTTATTTTTGTGTTGGCTCAGTAAATTCATCTTTTAAAAACTCTTAAACATTTTTCAATAGCAGGTTCTTGGGAAGGCCTCTACTGGCTTCAAGCCTTGCATAGGTTTCTGGTACAGGCAAGACATCTTAGGAAGTTAGGACTGCTGTGTTGGGGTTGGATAGAGTATCTCTAGTTTTTCTAACTTTCAGAGCCTGCAGGCAATCCCCAAACCTACATGCAAGTCCAAGGAACTCACAATAGCAATGATTCTTGTTTACTTAAGAGTTAAGAAATCAGTTGAGCATGATTGATTCTTTTCCTCTTTTGCTTCACACCGTTCACAGTTGTCCTACAGACTTTTCCTCCACCTAGCATAACGTTGGAAAAAGTGATGAGCAATAAGATCTAAGATCTTAAGATATATTTGTGATGAATCAACTAGAAGATCTTGTTCCTCAAAAGGGAATCATATGACTTTCACAGTTACAACTGTTGATGACCTATTGGCAGAGGCAGTGGACACTGTCTTCCTTCCACTGCTGGTGGCGTTGTTGGTTAATCCAAAGCTACATTAATGTCCAGCTGAGTCCTTAGCTCCCATCTCCAGTCCAAAGGGGGTATGTGTGCGCTATAATGGTACTCACCAGGGTCAAGGAAGCTATTGCTTACGTAGTCCACTCCAAAAAATGAGTTGGGGGGTGAGTATTTTGTAGGACTTCGTACTGTTTTCTTCCCTTCTCCTCTGCGATCGTGTACAGCTGATAAGGGTAAGTGGGATATTAAGGTTTCTCCTCCATCTGGACTTACTACATGGCTGTATATACATGCTTGCCATAGCGCTTGCACTGTCAAAGCTTGTTTGTTTTTTTCTGTAGCACCGCTCTTGGTGCTGTTATCTGTGCCAGAACAATGTATTTGACTGGAAGGGCCTTACAAATAAAATATATCAGGTTTTCTTTAGTTGGGGCGGGAGGGAGGGGTACATGGTAGACTTTGTACATGTAGGTCATATAACTTTGTGAGAACACTAGCTGACTCTGTAACTCTTGGAACATCCATCATATGAGCTGTGTGTACTGTATTGTAATCTCCAGCTATTATTGGTTGCCAAGTAGCTTGACTTCTGATATGTCTTTTAACTCTGCAAACAATCTTGTTTGCAAACTGCTTGGGTATATTTAATAGGCTCTTACACAGTGTTCTCCTTCATCTGCTTTGAAGCATTTTAAGTGGTTCAAAGTGGCAGCATTTGAATAATCAGATGAAATGCAATTGAATGCACTTGGAAGATCAGATCTAAGCAGGCTTATCAGAGACTGTCAGTGTCAAAGTTATTACCAGGCATTTATTTTTCAACCATTTGTGGCACAGCATGGTGAATCAGGTGCTCAGGAGCTATAAACTAGCAACACTGTCTTAACTAGAGCTATTTATGCCAATTTACACCAGCACAGGATCTAGCTTGGTGCACGGTATTGTTAGCCAAATGGGCTCGTTTCCCCCTGGAGCTGCCCAATTACCCCAAGGAGGCACGGGAGTCTAGAAGACGGCTTCAAGTTCTTTATTGATCAGTCAGCTGAGCGGGTGTCCCCCTCGACTCATGCCAGAGGGAGGAGCACACCTTACAAGCGTAGAGCAAGCCTTTTTATACCCAGTAACAAATGACTTAACGTGCATATATTCTGCTGACCTAAGGAATTTTTAAATTCCTTTTTAGGGGTAAATAGAATACATCTGTTGGGGCCGTAAATAGGATACATTTGTTGAGCCTCTTTGATTGTCTTGCTATATGTTCATATATGGGAAAGGGAGTTTATGGCCATGGGGAACAGCTGAAATAATAGGGGAGTATTTGGCCTTTGTTCTAACAGTATGCCAGTTGTTTTCAGCCTGTGGTCCGTAAAGCCCTGGGGGTTCGCAGACAAACTCAGATTTCCAAAGGGGTCCGCACCTCCATTTGAAATTTTGTAGGGGTCTGCAAATGAAAAAAAGGTTGAAAACCACTGTTACGCCAATAAACAGCATGTCTTGCAAACAGTTCCAGACCTCTGAGAAGCGGAGAGGCTGGTGTTGCACTGTGCAGAGCCTTGAGATTTCCTAGGAAACGAATTGCTAATGGTCTCCTGCAGTGTGTTGTGCTGCAGACTTCACTCTTCAGTGGCTGATGTTACAGTAAATTTGTCAGCCAGGTTAATCACCTTGGAAAGAGCAAGACACTAGTGAAAAAGGCAGTTCCCAAACTGTACTCTGCAAATAACTGATGGTCCATGGAGGGCTGAATAGTCACATGGTGTTGGCTTCTCTCATTTCCAGCTACTGAACAAGCAGCAAGGATATTATTTCATTGCAGATGGGAGGGCATTTGTCCATGAGGCGCTCTCTTTGAGTTATTTTGGGGCAGTTCTCTGGCCTGTGCTATATAGGAGGTCAGACTAGATGATCACAGTGGCCCTTCTGGCCTTGGGATCTATGAATCAGTATGTTCCACAGTAGGAAAAATATTTTTAAATCCACCCTGTTGTATAAACCCTTAATATTATATACTGCTCTCAACACCATTCCCAAACTGGGCTAACTGAAACCCGCTGATAAGTGTCTGGGGACAGAACCGCTCCCCAAAATGGAGCCCAGTAAATTGAGCACAGTTTTAGAGGATGAAACTGATAGTGTGGACTAGCTAGATCTAGAAATAAGTCTTCCATGCCAAGCAGCCATTGCTTCAGTGGGACAAACTCAGCCCTTGTGTGAGCAGGCACAACTCCCACTCACGCACTGGGAGCTATGTCAGCTTAGCTTAGGGCTGAATTTGGTCCACTGCCAGTTGCATCTGAAAAGGACTGGCTATTAGAAACTAAGCTGTGATGTACGTAAAGTACTTATGTGATGGCTTGTGCTGTGAGCATCCAGATACGATGGTGATGGATGCAGCAGAAATGCATTTATAATCCTCTGTATAGGTTGGTATTTTCCTCTCCTGATTGCTAACCATCACTTGCCACATGGCATCATACAGTAGGTGTGCGTGGACAAGGTGACTGACTAAAGTGTTCAAATCTCTCTGGTGAAGGGGAAAATGAGTATCTTGTCATTTCATGCCTACTTTTCCTGTTACCTTGCAATATGTCTGCAAAACTTGAAAATGTTAACTTAACATATCCAGACACCTGTTACATTATGATATTTAAAGGGCAAACATCTCTGAGTTTACTTGCTGCTGCATATGCTATATACTGGGTACATCCTAATGGTCCACTGATTCCACTGGAAAGTCACCAGTGGTCAAGGCATTCTGTTCCAGTCACAAAATAAAAACATACACAATGCATCAGGGAGACAGGCTTGGAGCTTCACTGCTTGGTTCTGCCCTTCATTAATGTGAACTTAGACCAGTTGCTTAACCTCTCTTGTCTGTCAGGACCCATAGCTTACCTCCACTTTTCTAAGATGCTGTGAGGCTTAACTGATGCTTTTAAAACAGACTGGAGCCCGATTTGAAAGGTGCTATGTAAAGGCAAAGTATGTTCTCTGGCTGTGGGACTAGTTGAATATCATATCTTGAAATACAAGTGTTCAACAGCAAATGTAACTATAAAATCTGTTCATTACGTGTTTTACCTTTGAAAGCAGGTGAAGCAACCCATCTCCCACCTGTGAATGGTTCAATGCAAACAAAAAAGAAAACTACAAAGCACTGCTTTCTCTGTGGCAAGAAAACTGGATTGGCAACCAGCTATGAATGCAGGTAGGCGGAGTATATAACAAGTGGTTAAAATGTGTGGCTGTGATCAGACAAAAGGATGTGGGTGTGTGTTGAAAAGTACAGTAATTCTAAAGCTGGGTAAACCACAAGGCAACTAGTGTTCAGAACAAGTTGAGAGAATTGCTCATGACTTAACTGAGGTTCAAATGAGGTTCAAATAGAGAATGTATTGTCTGTTCTTGGGGTATCCATCCTGTGTCCTTGCAGTCAAGAGGTCTGGGCTCACAGGAGACTTTGGCTCGCTAGGTGTAGCCAAGAGAGCATGATGGTAGGGAGAATACAGACAAGTGTGAGAAGAACTTGTCTAAGATTCCATCATCAGTGAGAGAAACTTAAGAACATATATTTGTAGCAATTTGGAGAATACACTGCTTTGGTTGGTACTTCTGTGTAAATCTGCCATTGACTTCAAAGTTGTATGCAGAGGTGTTATAGCTGTCAGTCCCAGGATTTAGAGCGACAAGTTGGTCCAATAAAAAATATTACCTCCCCAACTTCTGTTGGGGAGAGGAACGAGCTTTTGAGCTTAAACACAGCTCTTCTTGAGGTCGCTTGAAGAGCTCTGTGTAAGCTCGAAAGCTTGTTTCTCTCACCATCAGAAGTTGGTCCAGTAAAAGATATTACCTCCCCAACTTGTGTCTCTGACTTCTAGGGTTACATTCGACACTGGGGTAAGCCAAAACAGCTAGCTAGCAAACACCTCTTTATTACTTTGTATTCAGCAACGTATGGTTTTTAAATGTGTTCTATTTTGTGTAAAACAGCAGTTGCCACTGAACATTCTTCCATTTATCCTCCATTTTTAATTAGCTTCCATGAAGTCAGACAATCTAAAGGTGGGGAAAGATAAAGCACTAAAGTTTAAAATGGTGGTTGGGCTCTCCTTGTTTGTTTTTGTGTGATCTAAACATACTGAGGAAAAAAGAAAAATGTGTTAAACTTATTCCCTCTCAAATTTTACCATTAATCCATGTGCTAAATCAAAGCAAATAGATATGGTCAAGGTGATAATGGTGCATGTCACAAAAAAAGAACGGGGTGGGGGGCGGGGAATTAGCAGAAGAAAATATCAAAAATACAGTACTAGAACTAACAATGTTAGTTTCTGAGGCAACTTCCTCATAATGTAAAAATCGGAGGATTTGATGCAGGACGTGCCAAAAGAGCATTGGTGTAATCCAAATCATAAAAATAAGCTACCTTATCTATGAGCCATTATTTGACTGGGTTTCTCTGCTTTATTTCCATTCCAAGTAAGAAAGATTGGAAGGCAAATGAGTCTGGGTGGCCTTAGCCACATCAGTAAAGCTATGGATGTTTTTGTCTTTAGATAAAATTTTACCTTTTTTCATCCATGTATCTTGCATTCAGTCATGCGCTCTCAAATCAGGCTTCATATTAAACAGTTAAAGCAGCCAAAGAATTTAAGAAATTGACAGTAAATCCAAAAGAACCTTCACTGGGTGTCAGGGGAGAAATACTGGCATATAGATCTTGAGTCATTTTCCCAAAGTGTGATTTCCCCCCCCCCCCCCCCCCCCAATTTCCCCCATTTATTAGAGTTGTCCTGTATTAGGTCTTCTAAAAGAATTGTAACTTTAACTCCCTAATGCAGTGGTTCTCAAACTTTTTTTTCCCCCGGACCACTTGAAAATTGCTGAGGGTCTTGGTGGACCACTTAATGATCTTTCCAAATGTTGTTTGTACCGTTAGCTAACTATTGTAAAGCACTTTGGATAAAAACACTATATAAAAAAACCTTAATAATTAACATGTTTTTATTCTACAAATAAAAACACACAACTCACATTTTAATATCAATAGTCTTACCTTTCTAATGCAATGGATGTGCCCTCTCTCCCCTGCCACGGCAGCCCCTGAGCTGGGGCTGGGAAGGGGTGGGGGGGTCTCTCCCGTCGCGGCAGCCACAGAGCTGAGGCTGGGAAGGAGGGTCATCGCTCCCCAGCAGCCGCAGCCCTGGAGCTGGGGAAAGTCGCCTCATTCTCTGGCCACCGCAACCCTGCACGTCCCCAATTCCCCCCACCTTCTCTTCTCACCCCACTGCCCCCTCCACCTATTCCCTCCACAAGGCCACTATCTCACCTTACATGTGCATCTTCTCTAGGGTCCAGGCACCTAATTAGTGGAGCCATGCCTGTGCAGCTCCACTAATTAGGTGGGTGGCCCTTCATTCTTTCATGTGCGGCCGCCCAGGCACACACCTTAGAGGGAACTATCTGTGGACCATCTGAATGGAGCACACAGACCACCCACAGTTTGAGAAGCTCTGCCCTAATACAATGATAGCATCTCAATTTTGGGCTTCCCCACCTCCATTCTGTCTTCCCATTAAGAAGTTCTGTCAGCCAAAATATCAAACTTGGCTCCAGGAGAATCTGTTCTTTAGACTCTAGTTCCTGAGTAGCCTCAAGTTGTCTTAAGAGAAACCCTAGGAAACACCTGCACCAGATCAGGCTAATGTAAGGGTATGTCTACATCACAGAGACTATGCTAGCATAGCTAGAGAGCCATAGGTATGCCAGCATAACCCCATAGTGTAGCTGCAGCCTGCACCAACAAAAGGGGTTTTTCCAACAGTGTAGGAACACCAGCTCCCTGAACAACAGTAGCGAGGTCAATGGAAGCATGCTTCTGTCAGCATAGCTGTGCCTACAGTGGGGATTGGGTTGGCAAAGCTAGATCGGTCAGGGGTGTGGATTTTTTACCTAACTCTTCTCAGTGAGGCAGAAAATCTCAGTTGCAGCTGCTGGCACTGGGGACTGACAGAAGGATGAGGCACTACCTCCTAACTGATTCTCTGAACACTGTTGGCTTTGTAAAGATTTTGGAAGTTACACGTTTCTATATTGAGGGAATATCTTGAGACTCCTGTAGAATTAGATTAAGTCAGGGGTAGCCAATCTGAGCCTTAGATGGAGCCAGAATTTACCAATGTACATTGCCAAAGAGCCACAGTAGTATGTCAGCAGTCCCTCATTAACCCCTTCTCCCCCCCGCTCCCAGCGCCTCCCACTCACTGGCAGACCAGCTGATCAGCACCTCCCGTTCCCTCCCCATCAGCTGTTTCGTGGCATATAGGAGGCTATGGAGGGGGAGGAGCGAGGGCACTGCAGGCTCAGAGAAGGGGGCAGGAACGGGTAGAGTGGGGGCAGGATCTGTGGCAGAGCCAGGGGTTGATCAGTGAGCACCCCCCATCACATTGGAAAGTTGGCGCCTGTAGCTCAAGCCCTGAAGTCAGTGCCTATTCAAGGAGCCGCATATTAACTTCTGAAAAGCTGCATGTGGCTCCGGAGCCACAGGTTGGCCACCCCCTGGATTAAGTGGTCTGCTTGAGCCTGAAAGTGTAATGTTGTGCAGGCCCCCCCCCAAAATGGGGGAAATCTGTAACCCAGCAACAGGGTCTGCCACTCCTGAGAACCTACAAAGATCCAAATGTTCCTCTTACAACGGAATGACAACCAAGTATGGAATGTAATTACACAAGAGAACTTCCAATTATAGACCCAGGGAATCGACCTATAAAATCAATACATCCTGTAGAATTTTATGCTGAACATTCTACAATGAACCCAGTTAACTAAATAGAGTAGGCGTATAGCCTAATCAGGTCTTAAAGCTGAACACATTACTATCAGACGCAAACTCAGAAACCTCCTGAAATAAGTACTTAGGACTTTACATTAGTTTTGACAGGCTGTTACACTTCCACTGCCTTGGCAAAGGGCCACAAGCAGTGGCTGGGGAGAGCTTATGTCAGGGTGTCTTGACGGGCTAGCTACCTCCTGCTGACTTTACTCAAACTAGAGATTTGTGTGTGGGGACAGGAGTCAAGTAAGGGTAATGCTCACGTTCCAACTCGAGCTAACTGCTGTGAAGACACCTTTAGTCCTTTTTCCCCAAGCAGCAGACTGCAGTCTGCCCTTTTTCCTTTTGTCATGCTAGGAATTTTAGCTAGTCAAGCTGTCAAATTCTAAGGCAAAAACATTCCCTTTTCTTAACTCATATCTGCTGCTGCTGTCAGGGGAAAGGCAATGTTTGTCTCGTGTAGCAGAATTGTAGTTGTGCCTCCATGTTCATCACAGTCTGTGATGGAATGGTATTTGTGGCTGGATTTTAAGAGGTAAATAATGGTTGGTTGATTTCTGCCCCTTCCCCTCCTCTTCTCCTCTCCCCCCCGTCCGCCCCCCCCCCCCCCCCCCCGGCTTATGGAGTACCTGTCTAGTGATTTGGGTTCACTGAAAGAAAGGGGCACTATGTCAAAGCAGAAACTAGCACTGTTGGGCTGAGCCTGTGTCCTGACTTCAGAGAAGAACACAGGGAAGCCCTGTGTTGGCTGAAGTCATTTGATAAGATGATCAAACTCCTGAATTTCACCTGCTCACATTCTGGGATTTTTCTATAAAGCTGGAATGATTGGCGTTAAGTGCCAGAGCAATGCTGGGTACCTTTCTGCCAGCTCATACCCAAAGCAGTCTTTTCCTTGTCTCCCCATGGAAGAGAGCTGCAGTGGTGACCCAGTAATGGGGGGTGGGAAGGAGGAGGAGCAGTAACTCCAAAAAGGAGGGAAAGGGCACCTTCTGAGTGTGTCAGAGAAACAGGCTCTCGGAGGGTGAGTCCTAACGTTTTGTGTTCTTCATTCTTCAGGTGTGGAAACAACTTCTGTGCAACTCATCGCTATGCAGAGACTCACACCTGCACCTACGATTACAAGAGCGCGGGGCGGAGGTACTTGCAGGAGACTAATCCCATCGTTAGTGCACCAAAGCTTCCCAAAATCTAACTATGGTTGTGCTGCATGTGGCTGTGCTGCCATGGCGGAATTGTATTACATTGAGAGAAGCAGCATTTGCTTCGACTGCATTTATTTTGCCCTGCTCCATATCTAAAGATTTGCCAAGTAACAAAAGCACATGAGGATGCATCTGATTGAAGAATAATGTGAACACTACTGTAGCTGACACCTTTATTCTTTAGTGAATCAAAAGTTTAAAAAGTAGTTTTTAAAAACTTACACTATGATTTTAACTGTTCTTGCACGTCTTGTGTTAAGTGTTTTATATCTGAAAATGCTATTTCACTAGACAAGTCTTTAAAAGATGCACTTTACTAAGTTTCATATTTACTGTATAACCAGACTTGAGGGGGTGCTGTAATGAGGGTGTCATGTAATGTCTCTGTACTCTACCTTGTGTTTTGTCCATTGTGTGGTATCTTAAGTTATTTCACTAGGAAGTCTCCCCCTTACTTCGAACCACCTGTCCAGAGCTTCAAAGAGTGTGGTACTTTCTGCACTTCTGTTCCGTTCAGTTTGGCATTCATATACTGTGTATCCATTCTGCAAATAACATATCATGGTAATCACACTATTTCTTAAAATACTACTCTTTATATGGCAGTTTTTTTAAATAGAGAATTCCCTTTGTTGCCATTAAATACAAGGAACAACTTATTTTAACTTTTTTTGTAATCCTAGATTTTTTTAAAACTTCACAACTTGGTTTGTTAAGATGTTGAGTGCTGTTACCAGAAGAAATTCTAATAAATATTAAATTTTATTCTGGTTTGCATGCGCTTATCATAAACTCATACTAACTTTTAATATTTTACAGGGTGCTGGAAGGGAAGGGAGGGTTCTCAGAAGCTTACAGCATTGCCCTACCTCTGTTCTCATTGAAATCAGTGGTAAAACTCCCCTTTACTGGGAATAGCTAGGCCAAAATTGAGCGTATTGAAAGTCTCTCTGTCTTGCAAACAAGCCAGTCAAACCAAGCAAATCTGGGTGTTACCAATCTTCAGCAGATGTTTAACACACCACGCAATATTGTTGGCAGCCTTTACCATCTTATGCCAACATCACACTGGGTCAGCTTGGTACTTGTATGGGAGACCTCCAAGGAACACACAGGTGCTGCAGAAAGTAGTGTTAGAGCATCACCTACTGAAACCATTTCTTCTTCTACTCATTAAGTATTAAAGCATCCCAGTCTGGTCGGGGGACAATGCTACTAGATGTTGTCTGATTTAGGAGGTTAATAATATTAATTTGGATAGTGTGGGTTTTAGGCTCGCCAGTCTGTCTGATCAGAAGATAAAAAGGTTCTTGTCCTGAATGGGACTCCACAGAATTTACAAAGGACAGGAAGCTCATACTGAGACAGATACTGCCTTAAAGACTTTTTATTAAGATACATGAAACAGTAATTAAATAGTAAAATAATCAGAGTTACAAAGTTACATTTGTATTACTGCTATTCAAAAGATACATATGGTATTATATGCTACAAAGCTTTGGTTAATATACTCATACCCTTCCTTGATAACTTGGTGTTGAGAGACACAGGACCAGCCTTGCCTCAGGCCGTTCAGGTTCCTCAATTCTTCAGTGAGAGGTGCAAAGCTTAGAAGAAGCTAGAGCCAAGAGCTATTGAAGCTAGCTTAGAGTTTACTAAACTACCTTAAATTTAAAATCAAAACCTAATACACAAAACTAAGAACAAAAGCATAGGGAAACCAAGCTTAGCCTAGTCCCTTTGGAACTTAGAAAGTTTTAAGAAAAACAAGTACAGGCTCTCTAGCAAGGCCCTCTTTTATAGGGCACAGGTGTCTGAACCCTCCTCCTATGCCCAAACTTCATTTCTCACCCACAAAAATGTTGGGGTTCACTTACTCCATAGGCTAGTATGTTCGTATGTATTGATGACATGTACATACATATTAATGACATTGGATCATACACTCAGGTTATTTTTGTTCTCCCGGTTATTTCGTTTTTTTCCTTGTGGTGTACCTGTTAAGTTTGAGGATACAGATTTGGAAACCCCCTTTGCCATTCTACCGTTATCTATCTATCTAGGTGAAAGATCCCAGGCATAGATATGCTAACTTTGCCTTAGCTCAACATACAGAATATGGCCTGTAGGTTCCTTGCATTACTATCGAACTTACTTTAATATAACTCTATAAACCTATTACAATAAACCAAATACTTAAACTATAAGAAAAGATTATATAAAAATGCAAGCAAGCAGGTTAATCCCATAGCTACATAGAGGAGCCCTATTATGAATATGTTTTAAAACTCCACTCCCAGCCATGTTTGGCCATTACCATGTCATGGCACTTCCGAAGACACGGTGTTCGGCAGACATGCAGCCAAGTTCTGACTTGGATAACTTGTCCACTCTATCTTCTTCTAAATTCCCTCACTGACTAATTGGCTGTGGTATCCTTACCTCCTAAATGGTTGTGTAGTGTTACTGCTGAGAGTGGTAGTTCAATGGTGACTAAAGCTGAATCAAGAAAAACGGTGTTCCTGGTAGGAAGAGGGAAGCAGTTGAAGAGCTCGCTTTCTGTAACATTGCCCTTTATTGAGGGCACCTGCAGCCTCCAGGTCCTTCAGAATACCTAAATAGCAATGGCTATTTTAATAAATTTAAAAAAAAAAAGCCCAATCTCATTTATGGCTGTTCAGAAGGCCACAGTTGGGGTGAAGGCACAGAATGGCAATAGTGACCCATGCATTTGACACCTCAAGGCTCAGTTATGGCCACACTCTAGTAAAAACATCGAGTATAAAATACAGCTGCCCCCTTCGTAGCAACACTAATCACTGTGAACACATCACCTTGGTGCTCTGCCCTTTCCATTAAATACAGACTCCAAGTTGCCCTAATATTGAAAACTCTAATATTTCAATACACATCAACATGGCATTGAAGGCTTCTGCTAGGGATTGTGCTCTTGGTCTTTTAAACTTTATATTTTCTACTAAAAGGCATTGTAATCAAACTAATACAATCCCGGAAAAAGTTACGTTACGGGAAACAAAGTTGTACAGCTAAGTGACCACATCAGGAAATGCCCACATTAAGTTTGCATCTGCAACTGTCACTCTTCCCCTTTGTACCTGTGCATCATGCTAGTCTTAATTGCATGATCTTACTGTTTAGCAAATATAGTACATTTTCCTGATTTACATACCTATAGCTTCTAGTAATTTTTTCCAGTGTTGTATCTTTATTGATGTAGGTTTCTTGTACAATGTTTTACATTCTCCTTATTGTGAGCACTCTTCTGTATACACCCTTCTTTTAAACCAGCAGCATAGCCTTAAGTGCAATTAGCAGATAAAACCGTTAATTACAAAAAGTCTATATTCTTCCTGTGTTAGAATGTATGACGGATTGTTTACCATGTAAACTTTCATATAAGTGACTTGCACTTGACTACACCGAGTAGTACACAGTGCTCCACATCTGTTGTAGAGAAATGTTAGCTTTTGTATCTGAGTCTATTTGATCATGTAATTAGATTGTACTATAAAGCATTTACACAATGGCAGTTTACAGGTGACCTTGGCTTGTGCTCCTCCCCTTTTATTTTTGCCTGCTTTAGGGTTTTACCTAAGAACTATGAGGAATGCCAACGCTGCTCTAGGGATAGACTAGTGGTAAAAAGTAGTCTATCCCTATCTCATTTTCTATCCCTTGGGATGGAATTGCTCTGTCTCCTGCTACGATAGGCTTCAATAGTAGACAAGACTTGAATTGTTAATGTAAAACACACACACGCAAAGAAACCTTTCCAACCTCCTTTATCCACTGTAAAGAAGCAAAGGGTTTGTTTCCTTACCTGGCATCCTCAACCCTCATAACGGAGAGCACTGACTGCTGTGGACGTGACTCGTGGCTTAGACCTGCTTGTGCCGTGACGAGTGAGGCAGTTTAGATGCCTGCTGGGCTGTCTAAGCTCAATCAATGTTGGTGTAATTCTGAATCATGGTAAAGTTTGAAGGGAAAATTGTGGGGAGGCAGAGGAGACTCAGCTGATCAAAGGAGGAGGTTTTTCTGGCTGAGGGAGCTGATTGCGTGCACTGGCATGAATGAGCAAGCCCGCACCAACTTAGATTACTGCAGTTCAGCTTCAGGGTGAATTATGGCAATTGTTGCCTCCAATAATTGTATGAAGCCCTTGTGTGTGGATGTAAGGTGCTCTTTAATTGGCTGGAGTGTGGGCAGTAGGGACACTGAATGCAACTTTTCTAGTGTTGTCTTTAAATTAGCCCTTAACAATCTCGGAAACCAAAAACGTGACAGAAGTCAATGTAATCCGTTTCACAAAGAGGCGAACTTGGGCAGAGTCTTGGGAAATTAGTGCCCTGCAGGAAGGAACCACTGGGATCTATTGGTGATAGTATTTGTTTCTGGTGCAGAATTATAACTCTTCACTTTTTACAATGGAAAATTCTCTTAGCTGCAGCTTCTTGCTTCAGTTTCTAGAATATGTTTGACACCTGTTATGTGGTTTTGAGTAAACCTGAATCCTGGGAAAGAATGTTCATTTGGCAGGAAGACTCAGAGATTGATTGCATGCATCTTTTTGAGTGATGCGTCTCTAAAAAATAAATTGTAGCACTGTTTGCTCAATGCTGAACTGAAGAAGTGAAAGTCTGTGCACATTTCTATACAGTCAATTGGAGGTACTTTCTGTACCCATTGCACTAGAAAAGGTGTAATTGCTTGTCTGATAATGTGGATTGTACTTGGTGCTTAATTTGTGACGGGGCTTTCCAGGGCTGAGCCCAGCAGTTCAGCGCCCCGGCGCCTCTGGGCTTGCTGTGTCAGTTATGAAAGTAAAAAAAAAAAATTTTTTAAATGGCTTCAGCTCTGGCACCTAATTGCTTGAGCCCCGACACCTCTTGCATTACAAATTAAGCACTGTTTGTACTACAACAGCCAAGCACTGAGTATCTTCCTATCCTGGTCCTGTGGAAAATCATCTAGATGGTTGTGAGACAGCAAAGGCCACTAGATGTCAGTGATGTCACCCATATGAGAGCAGATGGAGGGATAAACTAGACTAGAGCAAAGTGCACCTCCAGACAGTGCAGATCGGTCTGTTTCTAGCAGTGCTTGCTCTGTTGCTGTTATGTATGGCCTGACTTAAAGCTAGTGGCTTTGCTTTTCTGCACCACCTCAGCAGAGAAGTGCAGATTCCTTTACTCATATTCCAGCCTTATTAGCTAAGGTAGCTCACTGCTCCATTTTCAGAGAGCAGATCTTCATCGTGCTCCTTCATTCCTTGGCTTACTATAGGGTGTGATCTGTCTTTTCCTTTTGGTGCCTCATGGATCTCAGGCAGGATATCCCCTCTGTTCTAGAGTTCTTCCACAGTGGGTTCAACAAAGGGTTCTCCACTAGCTTTCTGTGGGTCCAGCCCTCTCACCTCGAACCCCCCAGTTGTGTGTAGGAGTGTTCCTGTGAAGTCCTACCCCAGTAACCAGTTTTCTTAAAGTGGTCTCTTACCTTAACACCCCACTCTTGCTAAGTATCTTGGCAATCTATCTAAATGGATATTTGGATAGAGATAAGTGTTCAATTCCCAGCTTGTGCAATCTCCTACTGGGAATGTGATCTCGCTTAATAATAAGGGGTGTGAAAAAGGCAAAATTATTATCATCAGTCAGTAGAAGTGAATCTCCTGGTTTGTTGGTTCCCTGAGTAGTGCCCTTCTCCCTAAACCAAAATGTATTTTGAAGGGGGAGTACTTTAGGAGGAGGAGGATCCATTTTTCTGTGGCCCATCTGGAGTTTGCCCTCTATGTGAAATTACTGAAATGAGACAGCAGGGAGTGGTGCATATGCACTGCTAGAGAACAGGGAGGAGGGTTGCATGCTGCCAATAATGAGCTATACACTACAACTACACCTAGGAAATGGTGATTTTTGATAGCTTATAAGTCGGTCAGATCTGAACAGATGTACATGAAGCCAGCAAAAGGCACTTTCCTGACATCAGGACAATTCCTCCAAATTTCAAAGTCCTTCTGCAAACGGTGGAGGTGTGAATTTCTTTAAAAAAATGATTGCAGGAATTTTTATAATGGAAAATGATAGGCTGCCTTAATGAGAGTTGCTTCTACTCACCATCTATGATGAAGTGACAATGTTCTTAATGTGTTCTTTGAATACTGCGTGGGGAGTATTGACCTGGGAAGGTTGCAGGGGAGTTTTGCTGGGACTGTCTGCAAGGAGGATGGGAGACTTTCCCTGAGGGAGGATACCTGAGCACATAACATGAGAACCCAGGAAGGGGGTTGGAGGCCAGGTGACACCTCTGCCCAGGAAACTGGACAAAGACTGGGGGAGGAGCCGGGGGAGAGGCTGAGTGAGGGGTGGAGGGAGTTTCAGTTTGGAGCTGTCTGGAGAAATGGAGAGGAGCCCAGATGGGCTCTGGTCTCCCAACGGGGCTCTGGCCTCCCTTCCCCCCCACCCCACCCCACCCCCGATGGACCTAACTGAGGGGGTCCTGTTTGTCTGTACCTGCAAGACCTGTCTTGGATTGTGTTCCTGTCATCTAAATAAACCTTCTGTTTTGCTGGCTGGCTGAGAGTCATGGTGAATCGCAGGCAGTTGGGGTGTAGGGCCTTGTCTTCCCCCACACTCCGTGACACCATCTAATAACTATTAGTATTACAGTGTTGCCCAACACTTCCATTGCTCTAGGTGCTGTATAAGCACACACAAGAGACACTCCCTGCACCAAAGAGTTTACAATCTAAACAGACAAGATAAAGGAAGTATTGTTATCCCCATTTTATAGTTGGAGAACAGGTTAATTTTGCATGGAGACTAGCAGAGCTGGGAACTGAGGCCAGAAATCACCCAGATCTACTTCAGTGCCTTTTAATCACAATATTATCCTTATTCCTGTTGTCCTGGTGAAAAGAAAAAGTTACACCACGATCTAACAGCTAAAGTTGAAGGTGGACTAATTCAGACTGGAAGTAAGGCATAAATTGTTAACAGGGACAGTAATTAATCATTGGAACCATTTACCACATGTTGTGGTTGATTATCCATTACCGACAATTCTTAAATCAAGATTGGATGTTTTTTCTATAAGATCCACAGATTCCAAGGCCAGAAGAGACCGTTGTGATCAGATAGTCTGACCTGCCTAACACAGGCCAGAGCTCTCGCCCCAAATCATTCCTCGAGCAGATCTTTTAGAAAAACAAGTCCCTTCTGGACTTGGAACCTATGGTGTTACGACTAAAGGAGCTTTACAACTAAAGGAAAGTATTTTAAAATATACTCCTGGGCCATCTTTCAAATCTATTTTCTAATCCTCTCCTTAATCCAGGCCTCAGCATTGCACTATTACACACCATTGCATTGGGATTATACACTCTAATCACAACTGCACAATGAATACTTGATGTAATTAGATGCTCTCTCTGCATAGAATCAGAAATTTAAAACAATACGTAATCACCAAAACTATTTGAGCTGCTTGGGATTTGATTAGGGGGTTAATGGGTTGGAAGCCAGATGCAAAGGTGACTAAAAGGAAGAATCCAGGGTTTCAAACATCCTTTTTTTTTTTTTCCTTCTGCCCCCCCCCCTCCTCTTTTTTAAACAAAACACCATGATTTTAGAATAAAGGGGCAATTCTCCTTCCTTGTTCCCCTCCACAAAACACATGCACATATGCTCAGGCTGTCTTTATTCTTTTTAACTGTTTTTGAAATTGTTTCATGAAAGAGTGGATCTTGGCTTTATTTTAAATGGACCCAGTTTAAGCTTCCAGGTCAAATACTCAAACTCCTCATCATAATGCCTCAAGTACAGTGATCTTATTTGGGCTACACTGTTTGCGAAACCCCATAGTGTGATCATTGCTGTGCAAGACCTGGGGGAGTCATAAAATATTCTTGGAAACGGCAGGATGGTCTCGAGATGGAGGCACAGAACTGAGAGCTGGGTTTTCTTCTCAGCCTTGCCATAGTAGTCACATCACCTTGGGAAAGTTACCGCCATAGGGACATAGGAATTGCCAGCCTGGATCAAATCTGAGGTCCATCTAGTCCAGTATCCCATCTGCCAGCACTGGGTAGCACCAGATGGTTTAGAGCAGGGGTCGGCAACCTTTCAGAAGTGGTGTGCTGAGTCTTCATTTATTCACTCGAATTTTAGGTTTCACGTGCCAGTAATACATTTTAATGTTTTTAGAAGGTCTCTTTCTACAAGTCTATAATATATAACTGAACTATTGTTGTATGTAAAGTAAATAAGATTTTTAAAATGTTTTAAGAAGCTTCATTTAAAATTAAATTAAAATGCAGAGCCCCCCGGACCGGTAGCGAGGACCCGGGCAGTGTGAGTGCCACTGAAAATCAACTCGCCCTTGGCACGTGTGCCATAGGTTGCCTACCCCTGGTTTAGAGGAAGGTATAAGAACCCCCCCAGTCGCAGATGTAGGATAATCTGCCTCCAACATTAGGTCTCCTCCTGATCTCTGATCCTTAGAGATTAGACTAAACTCCAAAGGGTTTAATGTCCCTCCCAAAATTTTTGTTGTTAATTATTACTGATCCCTTTTTGAATCTTGACCAGTTCTTGGCCTCAATGACTTCCTTTGGCAATGAGTTCCATAGTTTAGTTACACCTGTGGAAATGTATTTCCAACCTTTTAGTTTCACTGAATGTTGCCTTGTTTTTGTGTTAAGAGACAGGATCTCCCTGCTCTAGTCCATTCATTGTTTTAGGTACTTTTTTCACATTCCCTGTCGTTCATCTCTTTTCTAAGGTAACAACCCGTCTTTTCAGTCTCTCCTCATATATGAGGTTTTCCAGGTCCTTCATTCTCATCACCCTTTTCAAAAACCCTCTACTTCTGCAATATCCACATAAAGATGCTTTTCTCTGACTCAGTTTCCCCCACCCCATGTCTATCTTGTCTATTTAGATTGTAAGCTCTTCAGGTCAGGGATGGTCACTTATGTATTCGTACAATGGGTCTCTGATCTCAGGGCTTTTAAGCATTAGTGAATACTCCCGCAAAGAGACTGTCAGATGGAAAGTGCCATGGGAATGCTCAGGACTACTGTACCCATCTGTTGTTTTTGTACAAGATATAAATTAATGTTAGCGGGGATTTTGTGATGGCAGAATGTGGCAAAGCTCTGCAAAGAAGACAGCCAGCTGAGACAGTTCAGCACAGTTCTTACCAGTGCATCCAGGAGACTCTGTCTTGGCCCACCAGGAAGACCACAAGATGCCTACTTTGAGGCTCAGCTGCAATACCATGCAGGATGCACACAGTCTGGCTATGCTGGGGGTGTACTCTGCAAATCATCGAAGTCCCCTGTAGAGTTTGACCATTAGGGGGAAGTCACAACAGAGCTAGACTCTCCTGTGGTGTTTAAGCATGTTATGGCTGTGAAGGGAGAGGCTGCTGAGTAATTTAACCTTGCACAAATCTAAATAGTCGGAATCACAAAGTCATAGAAGACAGAGATGATACAGGCATACGTGACAGCTCATCCAGTCCATGTCCTGACAGGGCAGGATGGATCCAGTGCTTTTTCCAGTCTAGATGAAGATGTGGTCGGGTTATGCTCTGCCACCGGCTGATTTTGGAAGTGCATCATCTTCCCTTGCTGGGCTTCAGTTTACACTGTGAAATGTGGGTAAATCCTATCTTACAAGTGATCTTCAGTCCTTACGAACTAGTGAGATGCAAGGGCTTTGGTATCCTCACATGGGAAGAGCTTCAGAAATGCTAAGTGTCTATTAGACGTGATAGAATAATGTCCCAGGGCTCTGATGTCTACTGATAAAAAATTCTGCAGTGCTGAGGACCTAAACAGCCCCCACATTCTCCTTCGAGTGCTTGCTCATATAGATTCCAATTAGGTGTGCGCACGCCGCGTGTGGAAGATTTTTACCCTAGCAACTCTCGGTGGGTCGGCTGAGGCGCCCCCTGGAGTGGCACCCTCATGGCGCCGGATATATGCCCCTGCCGACCCAGCGCCCCCTCAGTTCCTTCTTACCGCCTGTGACAGTCGTCGGAACTGTAGAGAGCGGCATAGCTGACCTCCGCATCCCTAGCTTTCTCGTTGTCTTATAGTTAGTTCTTAGTGTAGTTTATTAGTTTAGCAGTTTTTAGAGCAGTCTTAGTAAGTTTGTATATCGTATATTAGTGTATATAGTTGTACATAAGTTGGGGAATCGGGGTTTATCCCCGTTCCTCCGCCCCGGTACGAGGGCTCATGTCCAAGTCTCCGGGTTTCAAGCCTTGCTCGGCCTGTCTCAAGCCGACGCCCATTGGAGACCCCCACGACTCCTGTTTGAAGTGCCTGGGGGAAGCTCATCAACCTGACAAGTGTCGCATTTGCAAGGCTTTTAAGCCTCGGACAAAAAAGGAGCTGGACTTCCATCTAAAACAGCTCCTCATGGAAGCGGCACTTAGTCCGGTGGCACCGCCCGCAGGCCAGACACCGTCGGTCCGTAGCGCGCCTCCAGCACCAGCCAGGTACCTCGCCACCGGACGTCTCCGGCACCGGTACAGAAGCGGCACCGCTCACTGTCTCCGCAGCCCAAGAAGCAGCACAAACCACCTGCTGCTCCTCCACAGGTGCAAGCACCGCCGGCGGCCTCAGTGGAGCAGCACACTGTGCCAGACCGCACTGCGAAGGCACTAACTGCGGCACCGTCGAGTCCGGTGCATATAAGCTCCCCGGTGCACACCGTGGTTGAGCTGGGCCTGCCAATACTATCTGGCAGTCCCTGGCGTCCATCCCTCCCACAGCAAGAGGGGTGGAAAGGAAATACATGGTGCCATCCAAAGATTGAGTACTTGTATGTGCACCCCAACCTTGCTCCCTCGTGGTACAGTAAACAAGAGGGAGAGGCATGGCCAACAAGCGCCCGCCCGTAAGTCCAAGGATGCTAGGCGCCTGGATCTGTTCAGGCATAAGATTTACTCAACTGGTGGCCTACAGCTCAGGGTAGCTAATCAGCAGGCCCTCCTGAGCCGTTATAATTATAACACCTGGAACTCGATGGGGAAATTCAAAGAGTTGGTTCCCCAGGAGTCCAGGGAAGAGTTTAGGGCCTTGCTCGAAGAGGGCAAGAAGGTGGCAAGAACATCACTCCAGGCGTCTTTAGATGCTGCTGACTCGGCAGCTAGAACTCTCTAGCCTTGGGAGTGGCTATGCGCCGCATTTCATGGCTGCAAGTGTCCGGCCTTCCTCTGGAACTGCAGCAGATTATACAGGACCTGCCCTTTGAAGGCAAAGGTCTCTTCTCAGAGAAGACTGATCCCAGACTGCAAAGTCTGAAGGATAACCGGGCCACCATGTGCTCATTGGGCATGCATACCCCAGTGACGCAACGCAGGCCCTTCTGGCCCCAGCCGCAGCACACTTACCCTAACCCTCGACTGCGGCAAGACTTCTCTAGAAGGCATGGTCGTGGCAATAGGAGGCGACAACCTGGTCTGCAAGCAGGCCAGAATCAGGGCCCCCCTAGACCATCAGCGGGGCCCAGACAAAACTTTTGAAGTTGCGCTCGGGGACGGAGCACCAGTCTCCTCCCAGGATCCTTCCCTGCCTTTCTCCAACCGCCTCTCCTGTTTCCTCCCTGCGTGATCCCGCATAACGTCAGATCGCTGGGTCCTACTCACGGTGGAAACTGGACACCATCTTCAGTTTATTTCGCCCCCCCCCTCCCTTCCCACCCTTCCTTCCCGTCCCTCTTCAGGGACCCTTCTCACGAGCAACTCCTCTTGCAGGAGGTACAAGCGCTCCTGTCTATTGGAGCGGTGGAAGAGGTACCAAGAGACTTGAGGGGCAGGGGTTTTTACTCCCGCTACTTCCTAATCCCCAAGGCAAAGGGGGGGCTTCGGCCCATCCTGGACCTATGCAGACTCAACAAATTCATGGTAAAGTTGAAGTTCCACATGGTTACCCTGGGAACTATTATCCCATCCCTGGATTCTGGAGATTGGTACGCCGCCCTCGACATGAAGGACGCGTACTTCCACATAGCGATCTACCCACCACACAGGCAGTTCCTTCGCTTTGTGGTTGGACAGCAGCATTTCCAATTTGCGGTCCTCCCCTTTGGCCTCTCCACAGCGCCAAGGGTCTTCACAAAATGTATGGCTGTCGTAGCGGCCTGGCTCCACAGACATCAGATCCAAGTGTTTCCGTACCTCGACAACTGGCTCATTCGGGGTTGGTCTGAGCTACAGGGGCGGTCTCACGTTCGCTTCATTATGACCTGCTTCAGGCAACTGGGCCTGCTGCTCAACGCCAAAAAGTCCACTTTGGAGCCAACCCAAAGAATAGACTTCATCGGGACAGTCCTGGACTCGAATCTCGCCAGGGCGTGCCTACCGCAGACCCGCTTCCGGTCCATGATGACTATTATCCACGCCCTCTGAAGCTTCCCGACCTCAACAGCACGCATGTGCCTCGGTCTTCTGGGCCATATGGCCTCGTGCACCTTCGTGACCACACATGGCAGGCTACGCCTCCGCCCGCTTCAGATCTGGCTCTCGTCAGTATACCGCCCAGGCCGGGACACTTTGGACACAGTATTCACGGTGCCAACGAAGGTCTTGTTCTCTCTGGGTTGGTGGCTAAACCTCAATCTTGTTTGCGGGGGGATGCCATTCCATGCCCCACAGCCCTCTCTCGTCCTCACCACGGACGGGTCCTCTCTGGGCTGGGGCGCTCACCTCGCGAACCTTCGCACACAAGGCCTTTGGTCTACACAAGAAATATCCCTGCACATCAACGTCAGGGAACTGAGAGCAGTATGCCTAGCATGTCAGGTATTCCGCGAACACCTGTAGGGCCGTTGTGTCACGATCTTCACAGACAACACAACAGCCATGTTTTACATCAACAAGCAAGGCGGAGCGCAGTCGTCCCTCCTCTGTCAGGAAGCCATACATCTCTGGGAATTTTGCATAGCCCAACCAATCGACCTGGTGGCATATTTTCTCCCAGGAGTCCAGAACACCTTGGCAGATTGCCTCAGTAGGTCCTTCCTGGCTCACAAGTGGTCGATACGTCCGGATGTTATTCATTCTGTTTTCCGGAGGTGGGGATTTCCCCACATAGACCTTTTTGCCTCTCGTGAGAATTGGAAGTGCCAAGTGTTCTGCTCTCTCCAGGGACGTTCTTCAGGCTCCCTGTCAGATGCCTTCCTGATACCGTGGAAAGACCACCTGCTCTATCCCTTCCCTCCGTTTCCGTTGGTCCACAAGGTCCTCCTCAAGTTACGCAGAGACAAGGCCTGCTTAATCTTGATCGCTCCAACGTGGCCCAGACAACACTGGTACCCCACGCTCCTCGATCTGTCAGTGACCGAACCAATCGCTCTACCATTTTGGCCGGACCTGATCACTCAGGAACACGGCAGGTTATGTCATCCGGACCTGCAGTCCCTCCACCTGACTGCATGGCCAAATGGAAGCACTTCTGCTGGTGTGTCCTAAATAACATTGTCCCTACAGGGGTACCAATACCTACCATCCTGGACTATCTCTGGTCCTTGAAACAGCAAGGCCTAGCTGTCTCATCTATCAGAGTCCACCTAGCAGCGATCTCCGCCTTCCACCCGGGTGAGCACGAGCGCTCAGTCTTCTCCAGTGCCATGGTCAGCAGGTTCCTCAAGGGCTTAGAACATCTGTACCCACAAATTCGTCAGCCAGCCCCTACGTGGGACCTCAATCTAGTCCTATCTAGACTCATGGGTGCCCCCTTCAAAGCGATGGCCACCTGCTCGCTTCTGTACCTTTCCTGGAAAACGGCTTTCCTCATCTCTATCACATCGGCGAGACAAGTCTCAGAACTTAGGGCCCTCACATCGGACCCACCGTATACGGTGTTCCATAAGGACAAGGTACAGCTGCGACCACAGCCCGCCTTCCTCCCTAAGGTGGTGTCTGCCTTCCATATCAACCAAGACATCTTCCTTCCGGTCTTCTTCCCAAAGCCGCACGCTTTGTGAAGGGAACAACAGCTACATTCCCTAGACGTTCGCAGGGCTCTTGCTTTCTACATTGAGCGAACAAAGCCGTTCAGAAAGACATCCCAACTGTTTGTAGCGGTGGCAGACCGGATGAAAGGCCTTCCAGTCTCTTCACAGCGAATATCGTCTTGGATTATTTCATGCATCCGTGCCTGTTATGACTTGGCTGGTGTCCCAGCTCCACGACTCACTGCCCATTCCGCTCGGGCCCAAGCTTCTTCCTCTGCCTTTCTGGCTCATGTGCCCATACAGGAGATCTGTAGTGCAGTGACTTGGTCGTCTGTGCACACTTTCGCTTCCCACTATGCCATAGTGCAGCAGTCCAGGGATGATACGGCATTTGGCTCAGCGGTCCTTCACTCCGCGACATCTAACTCCGACCCCGCAGCCTAGGTAAGGCTTGGGAGTCACCTAATTGGAATCGATATGAGCAAGCACTCAAAGAAAAAACGGTTACTCACCTTTGTAACTGTTGTTCTTCGAGATGTGTTGCTCATATCAATTCCAAACCCGCCCTCCTTCCCCGCAGTCGGAGTAGCCGGCAAGAAGGAACTGAGGGGGCGCAGGGTCGGCAGGGGCATATATCCGGCGCCATGAGGGCACTACTCCAGGGGGCACCTCAGCTGACCCACCAAGAGTTGCTAGGGTAAAAATCTTCCGACGATCGTGCACCCGGCGCGCGCACACCTAATTGGAATGGATATGAGCAACACATCTCGAAGAATGACAGTTACAAAGGTGAGTAACTGTTTTTTCTCAGTCATTATCTGAGCAACGGACAACAAAAAGTAGTGGTTCTTCTTTGAGTGCTTGAGCATATGTAGCCCACTCTTGGTGCACACATGACCATGCAGTTGGGATAAGAGTCCAGTGTCTACTCACGTGCATCCTGAATAGCCTTGTGCTCCTAATTGAGGACCTAACGGGTGGAATGGGCCAATCGCCACTCAGTGCCTTCTCACTGCTCATGATGGCCAAATGGAGTTCCTTAGTGTCCATGTCATGAGGCATCCTTTTTTCTTGATCCACTATAGTAAATTGCACACACTTTAGTGTTAGATAGATAGCTGCACTGGGTATATATTGGTGTTAGATGGGGTGGTTAGCTGAACTGTGTACATATTAATGTTAGCTAGTTGGGGTAGGCACCTATTGCAATTTTTTTTTAACTAGTTAATAGTTTGGGGGAAGTTTTTCCCTGACTGGGATCTTCTTCACGGTGCTGGGACTTAGGGGTAAACCATCATAACCCACCCAGATGTAAGTATTGTCCCTCTTGGTGATACTTATTAATGATGGGCTCACTAGATGCCTGTTTTATCTTGGGAAAGCCCATATTTCCCACAGATGCTCGGTGTGCGAGTCCTTTTCTAAAAGGACTTTACAAGCTAGGGAGGTGAATTTAAATTGTTTGAGAGACCATTTCATGCTGTTGGCCTCCAACCTAGGGCAGGGCAGACCCCCCGGACATGTTCCACCTCAGGCCAGAAGAGCCTTTGAGAGTTCCATCTTTGAAGGTCATTCCAGTTTTGGATTCCAGTAAGACTCTTAAAACAAAATCTTTAGAGAAAAAGAAGCATCACTCCCCTGGAAAAGTTGGGCAGATCCCCAACGGGATTCCCAATAAGTGGTCCACATCACCTCATCACTTGCATTCTAAGGAGATTCCACTGCCCAAACTGGATACCATGGGAGCTCTGAGGGAGCGCAGTACCAGGAATCCAGTACTGTCTCAGGATTCAAAGCTAGCTCCCTCCAGTACTGAGACCAGAGCTTCGGGTGTTACCTCAGCAGCCAGCACTTTGGCACTGGCTATTACAGGACAAGTCCCACAGGACTTTGGTTTCCTTGATGCTACTTGCTTCAGCAAAATGTGTTCCAGTACTGGGCAGCTGGCACCATCAACCCCGATGTTTGTTTGTTTGTTTTTCCTTGACTGGGAAAACCTCAGCTGAGGTTTATAGCACCGCCCCTCTCAGTACTAGGAAAGCTTGCAGTGCCAAGGGATCTTCAGGTGTTAGAAGAGCTGGAATTTCCTGTGCTGTACACAGGCCTAAACATGCTTTCCATGGTACCGATATCCCCTGCTTCACTGGCACCAAGTGCCTCCCCAGGGCTGATTGCCCTGCTTCAATAGCCCCCCCCCCCTTAGATCTGGAATGCTCGTTTCCATCTTCTGGCTCTCACCAGTGGGGAATGTCTTGTACTTACTTTTCAAGAGCCCCTCTGTGGATTTTATGAGTCTGAGAGAGAATCAAGGGCTTCATTCAGGGCTCTTGTAGGGAGCTAAGGGTAGCATATGCCCTTACTCTTCCCTGTGGACCTCAGGTTTTTTCCTTATAACATTCCAATATGGCTTTATTGAAACCCCTGGGGTCCTTACCAGCCAAGGGATCACACCTCCACACCACATGCTAGGGTGAAACCCTTCTCCCTACTATACGCCAAGCCCAAAGGGGTATCAGCTTGCAGTGCATGCGTCTGAGTCCTATGAGGACTTTTTTGGGGAGAAGCAGCCTCAGGCTGAGGCTCCAGAAAACCTATGGTTATGTCATCCTTGTCCCCAGATGTGGTGGTAGTGGTACATTCTACACCACAGGAAACACTATTTCACTAGGAGGGCGGTGAAGCACTGGAATGCGTTACCTAGGGAGGTGGTGGAGTCTCCTTCCTTGGAGGTTTTTAAGGCCCGGCTTGACAAAGCCCTGGCTGGGATGATTTAGTTGGGAATTGGTCCTGCTTTGAGCAGGGGGTTGGACTAGATGACCTCTTGAGGTCCCTTCCAAACCTGATATTCTATGATTCTATGATCTCTCCCAGACGACTACAAGAGTGTTCAAGACCTGCTCAGATGTATAGCTGATTCCCTTCAGATACTGACAGAAGGCGTACAAGAGACCCACATAAACCTTTGGTCATTCTCCATGTATCTATGCCTGGGTGTGTGGCACTTCCATCAGTGAGGAGCCTGCCAAACATATGTGCAGACAACAGCAATATAAAAGGTTCCAGGTGTCATCCACCCAAGAGTTGTATCTGTACACATATCCAGTACCTGGCTTGCTTGGTTGTTGCGGCAGCTAATGAGAAAAGCAGCTGCAGCTAAGAATGACTCTGAGAGAAAAGGAACCAAAATGGCTCTATTTGTTTGGATGTAAAAGTTATTTGTCTGCCAGCCTACAATTCTGAATTACAAATTTTTAGGTATTATTGGTCCGTTATGATTCTTTCAACTACAATAAAACTTCGGACTTTATTGATAAATGCCCTCAGTAAAAGAGAGGAGTTTTAAATCTTCAGTTGCAGAAGGGCTTAATTACTAGGACATCCTTCCATCTGCCTCTGAATGCTGCTGACACTGCATCCAGTTGTTATGAGAAGGGCAACCTAATTCCATAGTTCTGGCATCTGGGGAGAAGTTCAGACAATCATGGAGGAGCTTCCTTTTGAGAGCCTAGATCATTTTAGCATGAAAATCAATGAGGCTCTTTACTTGTTGAAGGATTCATGGGCCATACTGCATTGTTGTGGGGTTTATACACTCCTAAGAGAAAACCAAGAAGACCTCATACTTATTCCAAACAGAGATCATCACCCCATACATTCTCCCACAAGAGAGCCTTGCAGCCCCTTAGAGAAAGGTAGCAGTCTCCAAAAAGGAGACTTTTTTTCCTTGGCTATCATTTCATCCCACTTTCAATCTGCATCCAAACACATCGGTCAGGAGTTGTACTATGATCCATCTATTGTATCTAGACCCTTCCTACACCACCATTTGGGCATTGTCTTCAGTTTTTTAAGGAATCATGGAATCTGATAACAGACTGCTGGTTCCTATAGAGAATCTCAGTTGGATACTCCATTCAGTTCCATACTGTGCCTCTTCCCATTTCCTTCCCCATCCTTTTTCAGGGACCCCCTCTCACTGTTGCATCAAGAAGTGGGCAATAAGAGTCGTTCCACTTCAGTACAAGGGCATAGGTTTCTTTTCCAATTTCTTCCTAATACCGAAGAAAAGTAGGGGAGGAAATGGCACCCAGTTCTGAATTTGAGGGGGACCAACATTTTCATGTGCCAATTCAAGTTCAGCATGGTGACCCTAGTCTCCATAATTCCATCTCTAGAGACACAGAACTGGTTTGTGGCTTCCACCACAGAATACCTATTTCCATATCTCCTACATCTGGCACACAGGAAGTACATGAGATTCTGGGTGGGACAGAGCCACCTGCCCTTTGGTCTCTCTGCAATGCCAAGAGGCTTCATCACCAAGGGTCTAGCAGTCATTGCACTCCATCTGAGAAGACAGGGAGTAATAATTTACCCATATCTGGATGACTGGCTCATCTGAGAGAAATAGTCTCAACAGGGGGAAGGTCAATTTATTGCATTCTCCAATTTTTTCTTGTCCTCAGTTTGATTAATAAAGAAAAGTCCTATTTAACACCTACATAGATAGAAGTCAAAGGGGCAGTAATAGACTCCATGACAGCAAAAGCTTATCTCTTTCAAGAGAGATTGGAGGCTATGTCCAACCTTATCAATCATCTCCAAAAGCAGAGGCAACGTGTGGAAGGGAGGGCATGTGGGGTCACACCCCCACCCCCAATTTCTGCCAGGGTTTATATGCCCTGCCAGAACTCTGCTGCATGCCACCAGAACCTTTAAATCGTGCCCCCTATGCTAACAACAGTTATGAGTCTTCTCTGTTCAAAAGCATCCTCACGCTACTGTAAAGGGTTGTATAAGTCTGCTTGGGCACTTGGCCTCCTGCGTGTTCATTATGCAGCATGCCGGGTTGCACCTACGCTGCATGCTGAGCTGGCTGAAGTCAGCATACAACCTAGATGGAGCTACTATAAGGTGGGTGCATAACTGGTTGGAAAACCATTCCCAGAGGGTAGTTATCAGTGGTTCATAGTCAATCTGGAAGGGCATATCCAGGGGGTTCCCACAGGGATCAGTTCTGAGTCAGGTTCTGTTCAATATCTTTTAGATAATGGTATAGAGCGTACACTTATAAAGTTTGTGGATGATACCAAGCTGGGAGGGGTTGCAAGTGCTTTGGAGGATAGGATTAAAATTAAAAATGATCTGAACAAACTGGAGAAATGGTCTGAAGTAAATAGGATGAAATTCAATAAGGACAAATGCAAAGTACTCCACTGAAGAAGGAACAATCAGTTGCACACATACAAAATGGGAAAAGACTGCCTAGGAAAGAGTATTGTGGAAAGAAATCTGGGGGTCATAGTGGATCACAAACTAAATATGACTCAACAAAAAAAGCAAACATTATTCTGGGATGTATTAGCAGGAGTGTTTTAAGCAAGACAAGAGAAGTAACTCTTCTGCTCTACTCCGCGCTGATTAGGCCTCAACTGGAGTATTGTGTCCAATTCTGGGCACCACATTTCAGGAAAAATGTGGACAAATTGTAGAAAGTCCAGTGAAGAGCAACACAAATGATTAAAGGTCTGGAAAACATGATCTATGAGGGAAGATTGAAAAAACTGGGTTTGTTTAGTTGGAAAAGAGAAGACAGAGAGGGGACATAACAGTTTTCAAGTATATAAAAGGTTGTTACAAGGACAAGGGAGCAAAATTGTTCTCTTTAACCTCTGAGGACAGGACAAGAAGCACAATGGACTTAAATTGCAGCAAGGGCAGTTTAGCTTGGACATTAGGAAAAACTTAACTGTCAGGATGGTTAAGCACTGGAATAAATTGCCTACGGAAGTTGTGGAATCTCCGTCATTAGAGCTTTTTAAGTGCAAGTTAGACAAACACCCTTCAGGGTTGGTCTATAATACTTAGTCTTGCCATGAGTGCAGGGAGGGGACTGAACTAGATGACTTCTCAAGGTCCCTTCCAGTTCAGTGATTCTATGCTGCATAGGCACCATGTGGACATGCCTCTGCTAATCCCGCAAAATATTCTCACATCACTAAATTGTTGGAAAAACCCCAACCAGGTGTGCAGGAAAGTATGCTTTTCTCCATACCTCCCAACCAAGGCTTGTGACACAGATGTGTCCCTTGTGGGATGGGGCGTGCCCCTGGACCATCATCAGGCACAAGGTCTATGGACTCAGGAGGAGTCTTGACTACGAACAAACATATTGAAGCTCAAAGTAGTTCTCAAAGCTTGTACTACTTTACTACCATTGATTCAAACATGGACTATTCATTCAACATGTTTGAATTAACAGTCCAGGGGGGCATGTCAAGAGGTAGATGAACAATGGAACATCTGGCATCTGGTATATTTCATGGCAATTCATCTCCCACGTCTACAGAATCTCTAGCGGACCTTTTTCATCCAACCACGCGTGGATAATCAAGGACTCTGATACCCATCATGTTTTTCAGGAATGGGGTCATCCATCAATAGATATGTTTGTGACAGACAAGAATGGCAAGTGTCTCTGTTTCCACTCCAGAGGAGGTCTAAGCCAAGGATCTTTATCAGACACATATTTCATTCACTTGTCCTCAAGATTGACGTATGCTTACTGACCAACACTTGTCATTCTGAGGGTACTCAGAAAGATCAGGCAAGAACTGCCAGGGTCGTCATGATAGCTCCCACCCGGATGAGGCAGTTTTGGTACCTAGAGTTGATATTGCTAGCGAGTCATCCTGCAAGACCCTTACCCCTACTACCAGACTTAATATTACACAAAATAGGGTCATTGTACTTTCAAATCCAGCCTCCCTCCACTTCAGTGCTGGGCTTCTGGCTGCACGTCAGGCATAGAGAGATCATGCTCCTCCAACATTCACAACATTTGATCCAAAGTAGGAGAAATTCTACCAGATAAACTTAGCTGGTAAGTGGAAAAGATTTGGACTTTGATGTGAAGGACATTAATTACATCCTGTTGAAGCCCAGATCCCCACTGTCTTGGACTACTTGCCTTTCTCTAAGGAGTTTGGGGAGTTCATAGAATCATAGAATATCAGGGTTGGAAGGGACCTCAGGAGGTCATCTAGTCCAATCCCCTGCTCAAAGTAGGACCAATTCCCAACTAAATCATCCCAGCCAGGGCTTTGTCAAGCCTGACCTTAAAAACCTCTAAGGAAAGAGATTCCACCACCTCTCTAGGTAACCCATTCCAGTGCTTCATCACCCTCCTAGTGAAAAAGTTTTTCCTAATATCCAACCTAAACCTCCCCAACTGCAACTTGAGACCATTACTCCTTGTTCTGTCATCAGGTACGACTGAGGACAGTCTAGATCCATCCTCTTTGGAACCCCCTTCCAGGTAGTTGAAAGCAGCTATCAAATCCCCCTTCATTCTTCTCTTCTGCAGACTAAACAATCCCAGTTCCCTCAGCCTCTCCTCATAAGTCATGTGTTCCAGCCCCCTAATCATTTTGGTTGCCCTCCGCTGGACTCTTTCCAATTTTTCCACATCCTTCTTGTAGTGTGGGGCCCAAAACTGGATACAGTACTCCAGATGAGGCCTCACCAATGTCGAATAGAGGGGAATGATCACGTCCCTCGATCTGCTGGCAATGCCCCTACTTATACAGCCCAAAATGCCGTTAGCGTCCTTGGCAACAAGGGCACACTGTTGACTCATATCCAGCTTCTCGTCCACTGTAACCCCTAGGTCCTTTTCTGTAGAACTGCTTCCTAGCCATTCGGTCTCTAGTCTGTAACAGTGCATGGGATTCTTCCGTCCTAAGTGCAGGACTCTGCACTTGTCCTTGTTGAACCTCATCAGGTTTCTTTTGGCCCAATCCTCTAATTTGTCTAGGTCCCTCTGTATCCTATCCCTACCCTCCAGCGTATCTACCACTCCTCCCAGTTTAGTGTCATCTTCAAACTTGCTGAGAGTGCAGTCCACACCGTCCTCCAGATCATTAATGAAGATATTGAACAAAACTGGCCCCAGGACCGACCCCTGAGGCACTCCACTTGAAACCAGCTGCCAACTAGACATGGAGCCGTTGATCACTACCCGTTGAGCCCGACGATCGAGCCAGCTTTCTATCCACCTTATAGTCCTATTAATAATAGTTCTACTAGGTTGCACCAGACAGCCATTTCTGCATACCACACACACACACACACACACACACACACACACACACCCCCTTAGGACGTTAGTGTGTTTCTGGCAGGTTCAATGGGGGCCCCAATGAATGCCTACTAAGTTGCTCTCTATTGCACTTGTCTATTAAAACTCTTTGGTAGTAGTTACATCAGCTAGAAGAACTGGGTGAAGTACAGGTTCTTATGGAGGGACATCCCTATACTGTAGTCCATAAATATGAGGTATCGCTCAGACCCCATCACAACTTCCTCCCCAAGGTAGTTACGGCCTTCCATTTAAACCAGATGACTAATTTACCAACATTTTCTTCTAAATCACATACTAATCGGGAGAGGCTAGGCTGCACATCTTAGATCACAGGTAGTCAATTATTTTTTTGTCAAGGTTCAAATTTCTTGGTCAAGGTATAGTCAAGGTCCAGGCTCCAGAGAAAATAACAAGAATAATGATAAGTAAATAAAAAGATTTTGGGGTCCATTCAAAAGCATCTGGTTGTCTGGCTTTGCCCTGTGGTCTGCATATTGACTACCCCTGCCTTAGATATTTGCAGGGCCTTAGCCTTTCATTTGAAAAAGACCAAACCTTTCAGGACTTCCCCGAATTGTTGATAACATTTGCTGAAGGAATGAAGGGCCAACAATCCCACTATCCATGTGGGATCAAGTTGTATTAAAATCTGTTATGATCATAGCTAGTTTTGATCTCCCTAGCTCAGATCAGGGCACATTCCAATAGAGCTCAGTCAGCTTCTGTGGCTTCCTTTTAAAGGGTACCCATTTCAGACAGCTGCAAAGCTGCTATGTGAACAGGGCCGGCTCCAGGCACCAGCCCACCAAGCATGTGCTTGGGGCGGCACCTGGGGGGGGAGGGGGCGGCGCGGCAGGGCGCGCCGGCCCGAGAGCGGGGACATGACTGGGCTCGCTGCCCTCCCTGCGGTGCTCTGGCCACCGGGGAGAGCGGAGCCGCAGCGGGCTCGCCACCTTCCCACTGGCGCTCTGGCCACCGGGGGCTCTCCGCCCTGCTCCCGGCGCTCTGGCCGCCGGGGAGAGCGGAGAGCCCCAGCCGGGCTCTCCGCCCTCCCCCTGGCGCTCTGGCCGCCGGGGAGAGTGGAGCCCCGGCCGGGCTCTCCGCCCTGCTCCCGGCGCTCCGGCCAGAGCGCCGCAAGGGCTCTCCGCCCTCCCCCCGGCGCTCTGGCCACCAGGGGCTCTCCGCCCTCCTCCCGGCACTCTGGCCGCCGGGGAGAGCGGAGCCCCGGCCGGGCTCTCCGCCCTCCTCCCGGCACTCTGGCCGCCGGGGAGAGCGGAGCCCCGGCCGGGCTCTCCGCCCTCCCCCTGGCGCTCTGGCCGCCGGGGAGAGTGGAGCCCCGGCCGGGCTCTCCGCCCTGCTCCCGGCACTCCGGCCAGAGCGCCGCAAGGGCTCTCCGCCCTCCCCCCGGCGCTCTGGCCACCAGGGGCTCTCCGCCCTCCTCCCGGCGCTCTGGCCGCCGGGGAGAGCGGAGCCCCGGCCGGGCTCTCCGCCCTCCTCCCGGCACTCTGGCCGCCGGGGAGAGCGGAGCCCTGGCCGGGCTCTCCGCCCTCCCCCTGGCGCTCTGGCCGCCGGGGAGAGTGGAGCCCCGGCCGGGCTCTCCGCCCTGCTCCCGGCACTCCGGCCAGAGCGCCGCAAGGGCTCTCCGCCCTCCCCCCGGCGCTCTGGCCACCAGGGGCTCTCCGCCCTCCTCCCAGCGCTCTGGCCGCCGGGGAGAGCGGAGCCCCGGCCGGGCTCTCCGCCCTTCTCCCGGCGCTCCGGCCGGTCGGGGAGAGCGGAGAGCCGCACCGGGCTCTCCGCCCTCCCCCCGGCGCTCTGGCCACCGGGGGCTCTCCGCCCTCCCACCGGCACTCTGGCCGCCGGGGAGAGCGGAGCCCCGGCCGGGATCTCCGCCCTCCTCCCGGCGCTCTGGCTGCCGGGGGCTCTCTGCTCTTCCCCCGGCACTGCGGCGGGCTCGCCGCCCTCCCTGCGGCGCTTCAGCCCGGTCGGGGATTGCGGGCCCGCGGCCGGGCTCAGCACCCTCCCCTGCCGTGCGGGGGGGGGGCCCGCGGCGGCGGATGCCTTTTTTGCCTAGGGCAGCAAAAAAGCCAGAGCCGGCCCTGTATGTGAAGTTCAGTCCATACTTCTACTAAACAGTATTACTTGGTAGAAGCATCAGAGTCTGTCTGTTTCAACATCCACGTTCTTATAGCAGTTGACTGCTTGTACGTCATCAAAAGTGGAACATGTATATGGACAAGCACTCAAAGAAAAAAGAAAAGTTACCTTTACAGTAACTGGAGTACTTTCAGGTGTGCTGTCCACATGTATTCCATGCCCTGCCTTCATTCCCCACTATTCCAGTGTCCTATAACACCTGGATTTCTTGGTGAAGAAACTGAATGGCAGTTGGGCCCTCTCCACCCTTTATGTTCTTTGTATGGGAACATGAGGATATTCAGTCTCAGCGGCCACTGCTGGCCAAAATACTGTACCCTGATCTCTCAAGCACATAGACTTTAAGGTCAGAAGAGACCATTATGATCATCTAGTCTGACCTCCTGCACAATGCAGGCCACAGAATCTCACCCACCCACTCCTGTAACAAACCCCTAACCTATGTCTGAGTTACTGAAGTCCTCAAATCGTGGTTCCTCAAATCGTGGTTTAAAGACGGAGTGTGTGGACAGCCCGAGAGGAATCCATGTGGACAGCGCATCTCAAAGAACATCAGTTACTGTAAAGGTGGGTCATTTTTCTTTTCCTATCAGAACCAGAAGCCATTTTTATATGAATCAGAATCTGGACCAGGCAGGGCATGCCCTTTCCCTACTTGTCACCACACTGATTCCTTTCTTCTCCCCTGCATGTTCCCTTCTCCCCCTTCCCCTCCCAGAGACCAAGCCAAGAGCAGCGGATGTGCCCTAAAAGGGGGGGGCCCACAGGCACACGAACCATGGCTCCGCCACCCTGAGGCCCCGCCCCTTCTCCTCAAGCCTCCGCCCATCCCCCCCCCCCCGAGCCTCTGCCCTCGCACCGTCCCTTCTTCCAAGACTCCGCTTCCAAACTGCCTCTGCCCATGAGGTCTTGCTCCCGTGCCGCCTCTTCCCCCCAACATCCCACCCCATCTCTCACCCTTATGGCTGGTAAAAAGCTGTGGGGGGAAGCATGGCCCCTTGGCCCCCCTGTTCCAGGGACCCTGGACCAAGCTGATCTCCTCCATGTTGAGCAACAAGAAGCAGAGCAGCAGTTCAAGAGGGCATGAATCCTGCTCTCTGATGGGCTCACACACAGCAAGACACAGAGGGCTTCAGAAAACAGCATTTTAGTCACTTTCAATCTACTGCTAGGGATGCATACATGGGAGAATGAACAGATGGGAAAACACACAGCACAGGAAATGCAGGTGGAAGGGAGGAGGGGAACTGAGCTGAATCCCAGAGAAATTAGAGAAGAAAAAATCGTAGGCACTCATCTTGTCCTTTCTCTACACAGAACCAGTGAGAGAGAAATGAATGATTGTTCCCAGCAGAATATTCACAAGGGCTGTGTCCAGTTTTAAATGTCCTCAGTGATGAGGCTTCTCAACTTAATAGATCATACTGCAATATGGCCTAAATTTTCCTGTGCTGCATTTTTATACAATTAGTCAGAGATGATGGAGATGGTGTGTGCATGCGTATTCAGAACTCACTGCACTTTGTCAGGGAGCTTATGACAGCTGTCCTTTGAAGCCAAATGATCCAATGTTGCACATTCTGGTGCATGAAGTTGCATCACAATTCTGCCACACAATGTCCTACGAGAGCAACCCCCCACCTTAAAGTGGGACGAAACTGGTCCAGCCCATTAAAAATGTGGTGATATTAATGCAAATAACATTAAAACACCAAATTTATTAAGGGCTGCTAAAATAATCTTGCTAAACAGAAACATTACAGAATTCTAAAGTGATCATCTAAAACATTGCAAGTATCAGGGGGTAGCCGTGTTAGTCTGTATCTACAAAAACAAGGAGTCTGGTGGCACCTTAAAGAATAACAGATTTATTTGGGCATAAGCTTTCGTGGATAAAAACCTCACTTCTTCAGATGCATCTGAAGAAGTGAGGTTTTTACCCACGAAAGCTTATGCCCAAATAAATGTTAGTCTTTAAGGTGCCACCAGACTCCTTGTTGTTACTATGGAAGTATATACCTCTGGGTCCAGTACTGCAGAATACTCTTTTATATGAGGAGAAAGAGTGATACTTAGCTCAATATAAGGGGTTGGCCAATAACATAATTTACTTGTAGTAGGCACAGTGGGCAAGGGGCATTTTCAACATAGTATACTTTTCTGACATGATATTTGGCTCTGTCATGTCTATGCTTGTGGGAGTTTAAGGGTTTTGAAAAATGTCTAGTACAGTAGAACCTCAGCGTTACGAACACCTTGGAAATGGAGGTTGTTCGTAATTCTCTTAATGTTCGTAAGTCTGAACAAAACGTTATGGTTGTTCTTTCAAAAGTTTGCAACTGAACATTGACTTAATACAGCTTTGAAACTTTACTATGCAGAAGAAATTTTTCTGCTGCTTTCCCTTTATTTTTGTAGTAGTTTGTTTAACACAGTACTGTACTGTATTTGCCTTTTTTTTTGGGGGGGGGGGGGGGGTCTCTGCTGCTGCCGCCTGATTGCGTACTTCTAGTTCCAAATGAGGTTTGTGGCTGACTGGTCAGTTCGTAACTCTGGTGTTTGTAACTCTGAGGTTCTACTGTAACTGCACTGAGAGACCATGCTGCTTCTGAGGAATATTAGGGTCTCACTCTGGGGACAGAAATTTCTATCAACTCCATTGAACAAAAATGAGTATTTATTGTTGGTGAAACATGACTGACTGGTAGTGCTGAAGGCCATGTCTGCCTACCCACAGCACAGATACAGCTCGGAGGGCACCAGGGCAAGCTTCACCCACCCCCTCATCAATGTCTTTATCGAATTTAGCCATCACAGCTATTTCTTAGACCCTCATCACCTTGGTATATAAGCATCTTCCTCAACTTGGAGCTGGAAGTACCCACTTAGCAGAGTGAAGTAGGCCGTGTCTCCATATACTCCCTACTGAGATTGCCAACAATGGTTCAAGTTGGTGGCAATATACTGATCTATTTGAGCACCTTATAATATTTAATATGTCCATTGGAACGACTTACCCCCTCAACTTACCCCCTCCTGCACTGCAACCCCCTGCCCTGAGCCCCCTCCTGCCCCAACCCTACATTCATGGCCCTGCATGCAATTTCCCCAACCAGATGTGGCCTTTGGGCCAAAAAGTTTGCCCAACCCTGCTTTACATGTAAATTGAGTGTTGTCTCATTCACAATGGGTGAACCAGTCTGAACCAAATGCAAATGAAGGATTGTAAGAACTTCAGAAACTAACAGGATGAGAACAGCGGGGGGGGGGGGGGGGCAGGGAGTAGGGAAAGCCCCTTATCTTTAGATACTCTTCAAAGGTTTGCTCTATTTGGGGGGCAAAGAAGTCATCCCTGGGGCCTTTCACTTGGGATGTAAATGGATAGCAAGTTTACTTTACAAAAAAGGAGTCTCAACCAAGATTGACTGGAAATGTTGTGGAGAACCTTAGGTAAGAAATGTCTTTAGACTGATTAACCCTGTTAGTTTAGTCTCTAGAAAGCATGTTATAATTTTGTTTTTTATGTAACCATTTGTTTCCATCATTTTTACTATCACTCAAATTTCTGTTCTTTGATAATAAACTTGTTCTTGTTTTGGAAACAGTTCTGAGGCATTTCCAACCTGGTCTTCATTGGTGCAGTTTAGATCTTTTAATTTTCATTCATTTAAACCTTCACAAAACATATGAGACAAGGGGAATGTGAGTGGAATAACATACCCTTTCCATCAGCATGGACAGGCATATCAATAGCTTATTGCAACTTCCTTCATTTTAGGCTTAAATGTTGGTTAACTGTACGTTTTAGTCCAGTTTCTGATGTGCATTTAATTTTGTTTAGAAAAGTTATTAGTGTGTGAAACTTTATTTCTGCATAACTATTATTGTTTATATTCCAACAGCACCTAGAGGCCCCTGCTGAGATTGGGGTAAAACCCCATCATGGGCTAGAAAGGGTTAAAAGCCAGTTAGTCACATCTATTGCACCTGTGCCATAATTAATTAGTGGCTTCACAGCCAAAGGGAGCAGGAGGAAGAAGGGTCAGGTGATAACTTAATGGAAACGTGGGCCTCATAAAAGAGAAAGAGCTCAATGTGGGAATGAACCACAGCAAGCAGAGAGATTTCTATGAAGAGGCAGAAACAGAGTCTGCAAGAAAAGACACCCCTCAGGAAGACTCCATCTCAATAGCAGAGACGGGCAGAAGACTCCAGAGTAGCTGAGAAAGGGGGGAAATGAACACAAGAGTCCAGAGGAAGGGCTGATTTGTTGAGATGCTTTGGACATAACAATGAACTATTGTTATGATGAAAGGTTTCTGAAATAGATGCTTCTCACTGGGACGGTTGTATCGTGCACAAAGGCAGACGTGCAAACCCCTGCAATGCAAAGCTCTGACTATATGGGGTGATGTGACAACCACTTACAGGGCCTATTGTGCTAAGCACAGTACATACCCGTAGTGAGAAACGGTCCCTGTTCCAAATTGCTTACAGTCTAGAAACCAGACAAAGAATAGGAGGGAAAACAGACCTACAGAAACTTGCCCAAAGTCACACAGCAAGTCAGTGGTCATGCTGGGAATAGAACCTAGGTCTCCTCTCAATCCAGTACCTATCCGTTATACCTTTAGGGTTTCTGATTTTCAGTTTTAACTGATGAAACACCCCAGATTAAAAAAAAAAAAAAAAAGAGAGAGAGAGAAAGAATTTGATGTTTATGTAAATGTTGCTTATATCTAAGGGCTTGGTTTATATACATGGAGCAGCAATGTTGACTACAGGGGTGTGATTTCTAAAGTGCACTGATGTGTTGCACATGAATTGGTCCACACAGACCCTGCTGGCTTGCACTGAATGTTCCCTAATGCTCTTTAACATAGTGCTGTTTGAAACAGTACTATGTTAAAGCACACTAGGGAAAATTACAAAGGAATTACTCATTACATTATATACTACTATGCAGTGTTCATACATTATATACTACCATAATGAGTAATCTCATTGTAATTTTCCCTGCTGTAACGAGTAATGTATAATATACATTACAGTATATACAAAGAGAGAGCCCCCCCAAAAAACCTGATTTGACATTTGTACAAACTCAAAAGTTGCTAAAAATATGAAATAAATAAACCTTGAAAAACAGAAGCCCAATTATATCACACTGCCTCCAAATAATACATGATTATTATAATCTATACACTATATCCAGTAGTGAAAAATATTTTGAAATACAACCCAAGCAGGACTGGGCCTAGTTAATAACTGAATGAGGAGTCCAACACATCTCCATAGAAACAGAGGATGCTGCAGGAAATCGTACTGCATAATCCAGCAGGTGGCATTTTTCCTTCTGCATCAGTACAGAAGCAATGCCCCAGCCTGGAGATAAGAAGCCCTGTGATGCTGGCAGTGTCATTTTTCAAAACCAAGCTCTTGACCCCTTGTGGTCATTAAAGATACACAGTGCTTTTCACAAGAGTTAGGAACACTGTTAATTCTGTTATCCTGGCCACATTCTAACTGGAATTCCAACTTGCCCTCTGCCTGAAGTTTAGTTGGAGAAGTTATTCTTCAGTTTCTTTTCTAAAAATCTATTGTAAAGTGTTGCTAGCATAAAAGGGTTGCCACATTCCACACCAGGAGATAGATACCTTTTGGCGGGCATACCTCTGGGGTGGGCCTCACTAACATTGTCATTCATTTTAGCATCATTTCCCTCCATCCTGCAATGGGCAGGTGTAATTGCTTTGTATTCCTGTAGATTACTGACATCAAAAATACAGACTCATGATACAGATTATAAGAAAACTTGGACCATGCTCAGAGAATAACTCACATCACGTCAAAGGTCCCCCTCTTTTTGTTTTGCTAAGTCTGCTTTAAAAGTTGTCATTTTTCTTCAGGTTCTTTTTCACTTATTCTCAAGTCGATAAAATTTCTCATTGCTGGGCAGAGGAATGAACTCTCTTTCTCTCCCTCCTTACATCATTTCCCGTTATTCTTACTTTATCCTTATTTTATAAAGACTCACGTATTCCAAACGTATCTCAGAAAACCTGTATGAACAGCTCTGTCCCCCTGGAACAAGTATCTACCATTTACAGAATGAAAACAAGAAATTACGACAGGCATAGCCAGGGCCGGCTCTAACTTTTTTGCCGCCCCAGACAAAAAAGAAGAGCGCCACTCTGCCCTACTGCCCCCGCCACGAGCGCCGCCGAAATCCCCGCCCCCCCAGCACCATGCCACCCGAAGCCCCGCAGCCGGAAGCCCCACTCCCCTCCAAGCGCCACACCACGCCAGCCCCCACCCCCCCAAGCACGATGCCGCCCGAAGCCCCTGCCCCCCCTCTGAACACCACGCCGCCTGAAGCCTCGCCCCCTCCAAGCACCACGCTGCCCGAAGCCCCACTCCCAGAGTACCACGCCGCCCGAAGCCCCCCCGAGCACCACACTGCATGAAGCCCCCGCCCCCCCGTGCACCGCGCCGCCCAAACCGCTGCCCAAACCCCCGCCCCCCCGAGCACCACGCCACCCGAAGCCCCCGCCCCCCCTCCAAGCACCACGCCACCTGAAGCCCCCATCCCCCCTCTGAGTACCGCGCCGCCCGAACCCCCGCCCCCGAGCACCACGCCCCCCCCTCCAAGCACCACGCCGCCTGAAACCCCACCCCGCCTCCGATCACCATGCCCCCGAAGCCCCGCCCCCTAGCACTATGTCGCCCGAAGCCCCGCCCCCTCCAAGCACCACACCGCCCAAAGCCCCGAACTCTCCGAGCGCCACGCTGCCCAAAGCCCCGCCCCCCTCCGAGCGCCACGCCGCCTGAAGCCCCGTCCCCCCTCCGAGCGCCGTGCCACCGAATCAAAAAATAAATAAATAAAAAATCGAGCGCCGCCCTGCCCCAAGGTGCCGCCCCAAGCACGTGCTTGGTCGGCTGGTGCCTGGAGCCGGCCCTGGGCATAGCAGCAGCCACAAATTTTATTGCACCAAAGATCTTTCATAAGATTATTTTCTTGAATATTTCCACCTTTTCTTCCTCTTACATGACCCCTCTCTGTCTCTTTCTTCCTTTGGCTATAACTTTTTATTACCCATTTTCTCCATAGCCTTTCATCCTGCAACCTCTTTGATTAATTGTATTCATTTACAAAAGTCAAGCCTACAGTTATATGATTTAAATAGTTAACCTATCACAAAAGAGCAAATGATGACACAAGAATATTGGCTATATTCTTTACTGCATGTTTCCATCAGGGAGTTGGACGCCTAACTCCCTTACACCTTGTCTACACTAGAAAATTGTATCACTGTAATTATACTAGTATAGTTAAACTGGTAAACCCCAGCTTCTAGTGTGGATGCAGTTTTATCTGTATAAACGTGCTTTATATCCGTATAACTATTCCTGTATAAGAAGGGAATAACTTAGGCTATGTCTACTATACGGGCGGGATCGATTTCAGATACGCAAATTCAGCTACGGGAATAGCGTAGCTGAATTCGACGTATCTGATCCGACTTATCCCGCTGTGAGGACGGCGGCAAATTGACTGCCGCGGCTCCCCCATCCACGGCGCTTACTCCTACCTGGGCTGGTGGAGTACGCGCGTCGATTCGGGGATCGATTATCGCGTCCCGCCGAGATGCGATAAATCGATCCCCAAGAGATCGATTTCTACCCGCCGATCTGGGCGGGTAGTGAAGACAAGCCCTTACAGTATAATGCACTTTTATACTGGTATAACTACATCCACACTAGGGGTTACACCAGTAATAAAGTCACAACCCTATCCAATTTAGTTATACATCTTTCAAGTGTTGCAAAAAGGTTATGTGTAATTGTCTTTATGCTTGCATTAGAACAGGGAGAGCTATGGGAGAGGGTGATATGATTTATATAGGCCTGACCCATATCATGAAATAAAATTAACAGCTTTTATGGGGGGGGAGGGTTGAGGGAAGACAGTGAGGCTACATGAATACAGAAGCAGGGGTGAGGGCAGGGTCAGTATACCTGGGTTCTCTTATTCGCTTTGCATCTGACTCACTATGCCATCATAGATAAGTCTCTCTTTCCCTCTCTGTGCCTCAGCTTCCGTACCTGTAAAATGGTGAGAAAACCTTCTTCCCAGGTAAACTGAATGTCTGAGATTAGATGGGTGATGCAACTTTATGTGGTGATAATGACTGCTGTGCTGTCCTCTGCCAGTCACTTGCTGCCCAAGGGTGAGACATGCCCCCAGGGTGGTCCAAGGGCACAAATGTCCCTATTCACCAAGGGCATGGTAGCCTTGGATTGCAATGTCTTCCCCTCGATTGGCCACGCTGGCATCAGTGTACAAGATCTCTACCAACGCGGTGCACAATGGCCTCAAGGTACCAGGTCTTCCCCCATGGATGCATGCTGCAGCATCCACCCACAGCCCTCTACTGGCACGCGGGGGGTGGGGGTGCTCGGGGCACAGCGTTTCTCCCCAGTGGGCATGCTTTCAGCTCGGCACACAGCCACATTCCCCGCCAGGGCTATGAGGGGGCCCAGGGAGCAGGCGTGCACCCTCCCACTGGCGTGCAGCAGCCTAAGGGCACCGCGACTTTCACAGGGGGCAAGAGCGACTGCAGGGGTTCACTGGCACCCAAGCACCCGGAACCCATCAGCAACCAGAGTGCCAGGGGCCTGAGGGCGCCGCGCCCCCGCCCCGAGGCCCGGCCCTGCAACACTGCGAGGCCCTGCGCTCGTAGGAAAGCGCCCGGCGCCGGCTCCCAGAGCCCCGCAGGCCCAGGCGGCTCCGCCCCGCCCCCGGCCATGGCGGCGGAGGCGGGGCGGCGCGCTGACAGACAGCTGGGCTTCCCCGTGTAAACAGGAGCCGGGCAGGAGCCGAGAGTCCGGGTCACCCCGGCCGGCTGGAGCCGTACAGCCCTGGCAGGAGCAGCTCGCCGCCCGCCCCGGCCATGGGTAGCAACAGCTGGAGGAGCCGGCCTGGGCCCAGTGCGGGGCAGCGAGGTAATCGCGGGCTCGGCCGCCGCCCTGCCCCAGCGGCCCCAGGATTTCCCCCACAGCTCCATCCCGACGGACAGGGGAAGGGGCTGGGGCTGGTCTCCCCCCGCCAAAGGGCAAGGAGTTTGGGGGTCATCATCTCCACGGGGAGGGGCTGGGACCCGCACCGGGCCGAGGAGGGGTGTCCCCAGTGGTTCCGGGCAGCAAGTGACTGGATCCCAGCCGAGGGGGACAGGCAGGGGTAGTACAGCACATAGGCACCCTCAGAGGCGGCATGGTTCCCACCCCCAAGTCCCTGAAAGGGCCAGGGCGCCCCAGCCCCAATTCCTCTAAAGGGTCAGGAAAGGTTCACGGGATCCCACCCCCCCAATTCAGCAAAAGGGCCAAGGGATCCCACCCCCAATTCCCCTAAAAAGCCTGGGAAGGGACTGGGTATCCCTCTTCACCCCACAGGGTTAGGGAGGGGAAGGGACTTGGGAACCTCTCCCCAAAGAGCTACGGATTTTCAAATGGCATTGGCCCTTCCTTCATTCAGATGATTAACATCCTTTCCCATAAAAGTGGTCTGACTGCTTGGGGGTGCTTCACACTCATAGTAACAGTCAGTTTAAAGGGGTATCTATCCGTCCCAGTCTCCGTGATGTGACGGGGGGGAGGTGCATCCCTCCACAGGTAATGTGCATATCAACTGAATCGTGGGGGGTGGGGAAGGTTACTGTTATCGAGGAGAGACCTGGAAGCAACAGGCAGCTCCAGGAGGAGAGAGGCAGCCCTATCCCCGCTGTCAGCAGCCTCTCCAAGAATGCATTTCCGGCTCCTAACTCAGACGGAGCCAGGAAATACATTATTTACCAAATGAAGCCCATTTGACTCTTGATTGTTTTGGCTGCAAAGTTATTAATATTTTGATTATGATCCAATGTGGGACCGTACAAGATGCTCATCGTTTCTGCTGTTGAGCTGAATATGACACTAGTTGTAGCTTGTGCTTTATTTACAGCCTGAGTCTATGGGACAGCTTGCTTGCTATTAACTTTCACATCTTGGCATGTCAGCTCTCGTGTTGCTAAGGAACTAGTGAAATTATTCACGTGTAAGTATAATGGGAGATTATGGGGTCAAATTTTGTGCTGATTTATGCCCTGTATGACAGTCACATAGGGCCTAAGTCAGTGCAGAATCAGGTGCCAGGGCATAAAGACTTGTTTTTTATTTTTCTGAGTTTCAGTGGTTAATATAGAGGTTTATAATTCCTAGTATTTTGTTTCCATCAATACAAAAGTTCTGCTTGAAAAAATGTTAGTTTCATGTTTACAATATATTAGCTGTGCTAAGTTTACAAGTAAAAGGATTCTGCCCCCCCCCCCCCCATAACTGCGTTCCCTGCAAAATCATCCTTGCTATCTCAAGTTGAATGTTATGGAAGGTATTACACTTGACTGAATACAAACCAGGAGCAATCAGTTGGGTAGGAAGATGTCGTTTTTTACACAGTTGCTTTTCAGAGGAGAACCACATCTTGAATATTTGCATTAGCAGGACATGCAGAACATAAATGTTGGATAATTTTTATTCAGTGTAAACTGACTGTAGAAACTTTAGATTTATAACTGTTGATAAATACAATCATGATCATTTTTCATAACTTTAGGAACTAGTTGCTAGATAGAAAGGACAACAAGAAAATTACATCGGTTGTCCTCAAGTACAACATTTCATCTTTTCTCTTTGCAGAGGATTTCAAGTGCAGGGAAAAAGTCAAAGGATTATTGACATTTACTGATTTAAAATTGAGTCCTTTAAGACTTAAATGTAGGATCGTTTGCAGTTTAGACATTGTATAACAGGTGTCTTAATTCTAAACTACCAAGGATAGTAAGTTTATATAACAAGACAATTGTATAATCACATAGGAGATAAGCCACAGGGAGCTTGAGAGAGGAGGTGGAGAGTGAGATGTTGGAAGGAAGGGCTTAAAGGAGAGAGGAGAGAACTTGAATTCAGTCTTGGATATGACAGCAACACTGAGTCCTAGAGCCAAGCATCAGCACTATGCAAGCAGTTAGTCTGAAGGGTCTTGTGCAACTGGAAAGAGGTCTGGAGGAGTGCAAGGCTGACAATAAATAAATGGAGATATCCTATCTCCTAGAACGGGAAGGGACCTTGAAAGGTCATCGAGTCCAGCCCCCTGCCTTCACTAGCAGGACCAAGTACTGTTTTTGCCCCAGATCCCTAGGTGGCCCTCTCAAGGATTGAACTCACAACCCTGGGTTTAGCAGGCCAATGCTCAAACCACTGAGTTATCTCCTCGTGCTGTCTGTGGCCTTGTCAACAGCAACAATATTGACGAGAAAAGATTTTCCTGTGCAGGATATTAGTGCCTGAAAATAGAATCTAAGCTCTGAGAACTCATTGCACAGCTGTACAAAGTCAAAATTGTTGAAACTGTGTCAAAAAGGACAACTGGTACTCAAAGGCTAGAAAATCTTCATGTTCCAAGACTACTTTTGCCAGGTGTAGAAAGAGTGAAGTGTCTCTATGGGGGTTAAATTCGGTGGCTCTAACGGATTACTACATCCTAAATTTGTAGCTGTGCTCTGTGCAGATTTGCCAGGAAATACCAAGGGCTTTGCTATAATGGATGTAATTATTTGAATGAGTAACTCCTCCACCATTCACAGATGAGGTAGTGGATCCTCCCTCCCACTGCTAGCCCTATATGATAACATCTACTCTGGGCAACATGCCATGGTCTCGCCTCTGCCAGCCTGCTTTCCTGATTGCTGTTTCGTGGCCTACAAAAGTGTCTGCCAATAGGGTGAGGCAGGTGACAGAGAGACTGCTAGTCATGGGAGAAAGAGAGGTAGGATGCTAGATCAGCATCCTGAATTAATCCCACCTGACAAGGAAAAACTTCCTTCTTCATTTCCTAGAAACCTTATTAAAACCCTTAAGAGCTGGTTAGTCCTTAAGGTGATGGACTCTTTTAGCCAGTATCCTAAGTGTTAATGGAGAATTAACAGGATTTGAATTGTGCTCTTTAATCATTGGTACTGGGACCTGTGATGATGGGCACACAGGGAAGAACAGGAAACTGAAGTTAACAATGTTGTTGTTGTTGATATTACTTATTATTTGTATTAGCATAGTGTCTAGGAGCCCTAGTCATGCACCAGGACCCCTTGTTCTGTAAAACACTGCTTCTAGCCTACCCTGCAGAGTGGAAGGGCTGTGTAGGTGAAAGTTTGTACCTCCATGTTGGTAAAGGTGCCCTCTGGTTCGGAGCTTCTGGGAGCTGGTAGTTATTGTGCCTGAAAATTAGGGTGACCAGATGTCCCGATTTTGTAGGGACAGTCCTGATATTTGGGGCTTTTTCTTATATAGGCTCCCATTATCCCCCCACCTCCATCCTGATTTTTCACACTTGCTGTTTGGTCACCCTACTGAAAATGGAGCTGAAGGCCTTATTGCTGTTGGGATGCACATGGGAGGATATTTTCCTTTCTGCTGGCTGGGCAGGTGGCTCATGCAGCAAGGCATACTACTGCCTCATTCTACATATCACAGCCAGAGATTTCCTGATGTGGATACGTCACCTCCAGAGCACTGCTGCTCTGGAAAAGTCAATCCTTAGCCTTCACAGGAAGGGAGAAGATTCCATGCAATAGGAGTCAGTTGCTGATACGGGACAACATAGGGAGGCTGGAGCAAGTTGCTCTTGACCCCAGCTAGAGTAATTGAATAATTGTATTGAATAATGCTTCGGACAGTGCTATGTTTTAAAAAGGCTATATTCATCCCATGAATCTGTAAGCCCATGGGGCCATGCTCGAACACAGCCAATGCTCCTCGTACACATTATAAAGGGGTACTTTGTCTTGTACTATCCATTGTTCCTGCTTGCTTACCCTATTTTAGTCTTTATCAGGCTAATATACATAACAGACAGTACAATGGAGAAAACAGAGGAAAAAATTAAAAGGAGGTTGGGAGTAGGGTTTTTTTTTTTTTTTTTTTTTTTTTTCCTTTTTTTCCTTTTTCTTTTTTTCCTCCAAAGGTTTAGGCACTTAACTTCCATTGACTTTCATTGGAAGTTAGGTGTCTTTAACAGTCTTCACCTCTATTCCTGCACAAAGGTTTTATGGCCTAGAGCCTTCTTAAGTAACAAAAAAGGAAATATAGGATAAGGCATTCAGAATCCTATGAAACAGCCTCATAGAAACCTGCCCTGTCTTCTTAAATGTTGTCTCTCTGGCCTCAGAGACATTTTAACTGCTCATCCTCTTCTGAAACTCAGGGGTGGTCTACACTACGAGGGGGATCGATATAAGTTACACGACCACAGCTACGTGAACATAGCTGAAGTCGACATACTTAGAGCTACTTACCATGATGTCTTCACTGCGGCGTGTCCTCCCGTCGATTCCTCTTGCGCTTCTCGTTAAGGTGGAGTACCGGAGTCGATGCTAGAGCGATTGGCGGTCGATTTATCACATCTATACTAGACACGATAAATCGACCCCTGCTGGATCAATCGCTGCCCGTCAATCCAGCTGGTAGTGTGGACAAGCCTTCAGTGCCAAGAAAAATAGCTCAGCTCCTTTCTCATACTTCCTTTGGTTAGTTCCCCAAAATATGTAGATAATTCCATGTAAGGTGTTAATGAGAACCACCTCCCTCCAAACCTGCCCCTTGCCTTGTGGGTTTGTGTATTGAAGAATGTTTCATAACAAAACCCTCTGTTATAACCCAAAGTAATTACCCATGTCTTGGTTTCACATCTGCTATTTCCTCCCACCTCTTTAATGGTTCTCCTATTTTCCTTAATGGCTCTGTTTATACAAAGGTCTGAGCCACATAAGATCTATTATTCTTTCCTGGTGACACCTAGCTACAAGATAAGATGGGTCAGATAGAATTGTTATGAGTAATTTGCATTCAGATATAAGTCTGTGACTGTCCCACTTCTGTGTGGGATGGGATTTTGTCAAATTCAGGCATGAGCCAAGTAAATGAGTTCTCTGCTCTAATCAAATCAGATTAACAATAGCTAATGGTAAACTTAAAAACAAAAAGTTTTGGAAGTAATATAGACCTTCATGTTGGGGTTCGAGCCAACTTGCAGCTAGTGGGGAGGGAACTTTCCCTGGGAGCAGGTTATCCCATAACTGTCTAGTACTGCAGGACTTCTTCCTCTGAAGCAGCTAGTGCTAGTCGCTGCCAGAGACAGGATACTGGAGATGAACCCCTGGTCTGATCCAGTATGGTAATTATTCCTATAGAACAATTCTAATATTACATAGAAAAATATATACAAAACTCACTTGCGGGTTCGTTGTGACACATGTTCTATTGATTTAGAGTTGAGATTACTCAGCACCTCATAAGATTGGGACCTTGCTTTGATAATGGGATGAAAGATGAATTTACAGTCAAGGCATGTGACTGGAATCAGGAGACATCTGTTCTGTTCCTGGCTCTGTCACAGATCCTACGCAAATCACTTAACCATTTTATGCCTCAATTTCCTCATATGTGTAATAGAGGTAAGGACAGAAAATTGCAAAGTTAAATTTAATGTTTGTAAGGTGCTTTGAGATCCTCAAATGAAATACACTACAAGAGTGCACATTAGTGTCAGTATTCTGAGTTAGTAAGAACAACAGAAACCCTTATTTTTGTAAAAAAAATCCATCTGGCTAGTAGCCTAAAAAGCAAATCACGGACCCCGTTGAAATGCAGTGTCATACAAAATGTTACTGCAATGACAATTACTGTAAAGGAAGTGCTGTCTTCTGCAAAGTGAATTGACTCAGTGTGCTGACCTGAGGCAGCATGACAACACACTAATGATGGGGTTTCAGTTGTGATTATAAAAAGAAAAGAAAAAGTCTGGAGAAAGGATAGATGGAGAGAAGACAGTTTTATGGGAAAACCGAAGGGCCAAGAGACCAAGGAGGAGGGGAAGTAATTAAACCTCATTCAACTCACTTTTTCTCTAACTTTTCAGTCTGGCAACTAGTCAAGTCTCTCTGCATGTTTGCCTCCAGCTTGCTGGAAAAAAAAACAAGAATGGCTCTATATCTGTCTCCTTGAAACCCTCTCGATCAGCCCTGTACAACTTACTGGTTCCCTGGACACCTGGGCTTTTCACATGAAAGCCAGGTAACATAACTCTTTGCCCCCTCAAATGGATTCTTCCCCTCTATTTACCCCGATATTTGTGTGCGTGTGTTTTATATATTGTGACGGCAGCTTCTGCCATAGCATCTGACTGCCTCATCATATATTTTTACAACAGGCCTACAAAGTTTCAAGTCATTCTTATTTTATTTATTTAGGTCTATAAAAATGCTAAAATGGGGGCTAATACATGTGCCAAGGATGCATAGAGCATATGCTCTATGTGGGGTATCATTAGCATAGTGATGACACTTGCCCCTACCCCAAAAAACATGCCATCCCTCCTCCTCCTCACCCCATTTTATTTTTAAAAGCATTTCAGTTCCTTTTTGAAGTGCAGTAGTGCATTGTGTTATGAAAAGTCATTGTGTACAAATGGTACCCTCTTACTCAATGCATCTGCTTCCTCTGTGTGTTCTAGGTCAGATCTGCTGACTTTGGTGACCAAAATAAGTTGTTTCCATGACTGACTCTTGTAGTCATTAGTCCTGATTAGCCCACACAGGTATGGACGAGGGAGTTGAATTCTATTCCCATCAGCAGGGCTGCTTGCTAAGGCCTGGACTACACTTAAAAATTAGATTGACCTAGCTACGCCATTCGGGGCTGTGAACATTTCATGCCATGAGTGCCATAGTTAGGTTGATTTAACTCCTGGTGTAGATGCAACTAGATCGACGGAAGAAATCTTTTGTTGACCTAGTTACTGCCTCTCAAACTACACTGATGGAAAAGCCCCTTTCCCTGCTATAGGAAGTGTCTACATTATAGTGGCACAGCTGCACTACTGTAGCTGTGCTGCTGTAGCAACTGTAGTAATGTAGACATACCCTAAGTTTCAGTCATGGCAGACAATGAGGGTTGCACAGATGTCACTGAGAACAGAATTTGCTCTGCAGTGCACCAGTAGGTTTTGAGCAGCTGATGTCAGGTTAACTTTCCGGGTGGAATTTCAGCTGTTGAGTGAATTTGAGTCATATTAGCAGGAGTAAGCAAAACCCAAGAGCAAATCAGACTCCAAGTGTATCAACTTGTACTTCCTGTTCGCTAACCGTTTAACGGGGGGGGAGGGGATTCAATTCAGTATATTGGCACTACTGCCAGTGATGAGAGAGAGCCTTTTCCTCTTACACAGTTATATTTACAGCAGGGAATCTTGATGACAATTTTAAGTAAAATAACCACTTAAGGTGACAAGACAGTCAGTGAAAAAGCCTCCTTCAAACTGAAACCAGTCCTGTAGCAAGCTGAGGGAGTTCCTAGGATGACTATTTATATCTGCTTTCACTCTTACTGGCTCTTTGGGTCACCCAGGACAGAGAAATAATCTCTTTGATCTCTCTATTTCTAGTTGTAAAAGCGCAGCGTGTTATGGAGGGTGAATCAGCGTGAGGCCAGTCTGTCCCCTGTTATAATCCCTTGTAACTACAAAATCATTAGTCACAAGGGTAAGGTGAATGGAAAGGTCTAAATGTATTCTTGTATTCTAATACTCTTATCTGAAGAAAGATGGATGGGAATAAGCAGGTGCGTTTCAGTACAGGGGTTCTGAACTATTTTCATAGCTTGGGCCTCTCTGTAGATTGGAGATTGTTCTGATGGCTCCTCTCCTCCCGTTTACAATGGCATAACAGCCTTATTGGCCTTGTTCACCAGCTGTGCTCTATCTGTCCCCTGTGAACCATCTGTCTTTGAAACATACTTTTGGCTATTTGGAGAGTAAATGCTGGGCTAGGTAGAAAGAGCGTTGGCAGTGCTTTTTCAGTAAAGGAAAGCAAAAGTCTTTAATAAAAACAGTACAGCAAAAATGGCATCAGGTAATAATTTACCTGGGGTGCAAACTGACTATGAAAAATGGATGTATTAAGTAGCCAGTCTTTTTCCTTGGGATGCCAATGCCTCTTGGAAACCTATCTGCTGTTTGACTTGTTGTATGACTTCGTTTGGAAGCCTGGCCTTCCAGGATATATAACTAGTTTCCCCTGCAGCTTTGTATCAAAACATGACTGCTTTCCTCGGGGCTTGCATGGTGAAGACGCAGCTACTGAATGAGGGCAGGTTCTATGTGAAGATGAGCAGCATTTACCAAACCTGAGCAGGGAAATACTTTGAATATCTAGGACGTTATAAGGACGTAGTGATCTGTTATGGAATAGCGTTTTCTTGTTCCAAGTTATATATACACACATGCACAGAGTTAAATCCAGCCAGCTTGCAAAAATTGTTGCTTAGCTCTAAAAGGGGAGGAATGATGGTTCCTTAGTAGCTAAAACATTGGGCTAGGAGACAGGAGATCTAGGTTTTATTCCAGTGGTTCTCAAACTTTTGTACTGGTGACCCCTTTCACATAGCAAGTCTCTGAGTGCGACCCCCCCCCCCGCCCCTTATAAATTAAAAACACTTTTTAATATGTTTAACATCATTATAAATGCTGGAGGCAAAGCAGGGGTTGGAGGCTGACAGTTCGTGACCCCCCCCATGTAATAACCTTGTGACCCCCTGAGGGGTCCCAACCCCCAGTTTGAGAACCCCAATTTATTCCAAGATATATTACAGACTCACTGGACAAAGTCATTTAACCTCTCTTTGCCCATAACCCAGACAATAGCTGCCTTCCAAGGGTGTTGATTTTGACTGTAAACTACTCTGAGATTCTTTGATAGAAGGCACAATAGATGGGCAAAAAGTGGTAATTGGGTTAGTACAGTTTTTAAAAAGTTGTTGATTAACTAGAAGGAAATAGAATGAAGTAGGTAAACTTTACATTAGTCTCTTCATTAGGTCAGCTCAGTCCTAAAAGCTATTCAAAAAGCAGCTTATGTGGTTTGAACACAGTGGGTAAAAATATCTGTTGCTCCCAGCATAACAAAACTGAAGCCAATAAATGTGGGATAAACTTTCAACCTTCTAACTGCATTAGTATTCTTATGCAGTGTGTTAACATTGTAGTGCAGTGAAAGATCTTGTTTCTTTTCATGCCTCAGAGCTTTTTATAATTGTCTTCTAGCAGCTCTTAGTATGAATTTATTTTGTTACAAATGATCTGAGGGTGATGGTGACATAGCATTAGTTTGCAAAAAGAACAGGAGTACTTGTGGCACCTTAGAGACTAACAAATTTATTAGAGCATAAGCTTTCGTGGACTACAGCCCACTTCTTCGGATGCATATAGAGTGAAACATTGCCCGATGCCAACTCTGTCCACATATCTATTCCAGTGACATCATCATAGGACCTAATCACATCAGCCATACCATCAGGGGCTCGTTCACCTGCACATCTACCAATGTGATATATGCCATCATGTTCCAGGAATGCCCCTCTGCCATGTACATTGGCCAAACCGGACAGTCTCTCCGCAAAAGAATTAATGGACACAAATCTGACATCAGGAATCATAATACTCAAAAACCAGTGGGAGACACTTTAACCTGTCTGGCCATTCAATGACAGACCTGCGGGTGGCTATCTTACAACAGAAAAACTTCAAAAACAGACTCCAACGAGAGATTGCTGAGCTGGAATTGATATGCAAACTAGATACAATCAACTCGGGATTGAATAAGGACTGGAAATGGCTGAGCCATTACAAACATTGAATCTATCTCCCCTTGTAAGTATTCTCACACTTGCTTCTTATCAAACTGTCTGTACTGGGCTATCTTGATTATCACTTCAAAAGTTTTTTTTCTCTTACTTAATTGGCCTCTCAGAGTTGGTAAGACAACTCCCACCTGTTCATGCTCTCTGTATGTGTGTGTATATATATCTCCTCAATATATGTTCCATTCTATATGCATCCGAAGAAGTGGGCTGTAGTCCACGAAAGCTTATGCTCTAATAAATTTGTTAGTCTCTAAGGTGCCACAAGTACTCCTGTTTTTTTGTGGATACAGACTAACATGGCTGCTACTCTGAAACCAGTCATTAGTTTGCGTTATTCATTACATGGCAAGAGGTAACTGGGTGATAATCCACGTGAGACCCATGTAGTTATGACTGTCTGTTAAAGCACAGTAAAAATGTCCATCATCCTTCTTCCAAATCAAATAAAATAATATAACAGAACAGTGAAGTTATAGCTGCTGCTTCTCATTAAAGTAAGGGTCAGAGAAATTAATGAAAAGATGGACTATATTCTAAGAAGTTCACATGCTGGATCAATTTAATTCCTGGTGTAGTTCCACAGGCTTCCACTTTCCTCTTAGTCAGCATCTATCAGGCCTACCTGTGGTCCCTCCTCTTTTTCTCCCTGCCTGTTGCTGGTTGACTTGATCGGTTTGCGTGAATTCTGCTACCTTATCTTGACCACTGACAATCTTAACTAATTCTGTGGCTACTCATAACTGTTAGCACCTCGCAGCCTTTAACATATTTATCCTCACAATACACATGTGAGTTGGGACGTGCCCTGCTACAATCTCCATTTTATAGATGGGGACCTGAGGCATGCAGAGACCGAGGGTGGGATCTACAAATATATTTAGGTGCCTAAGTCCTGTTGTAGGTGCCATTGTGACCCACAAAACTCTCTCTCAGCTGCTGCCTAACTTGTGGGCATCTACACTTGCTCAACACCTATGTTTTTGCATTGAAAGTTCTGTAGGGGCCCATGTTTTTGTCTCTGAGCATGTTCACTAGTGCCTCACTCTAGGCGCCTGAATGCCTATCTCCCACCTAAGCCCTGGGGTGACCCAGGAACTGGGGGGAAGATAGGCAGAGCTGCATGTGAGGCCTGATCCAGTAGGCATGCTTAGAGACCACTTAACTCCACAAAGCCGTTAGCCCAGGGGTTAGGGTACTAACGCAGGATGTGGGAGACCACAGGTTCAAGTTCCCCCATCTGCCTGATGTGGAGAGGAGATCTGAACAGGGATCTGCCACCTGTTAGGTGAGAGTTCTAACCGCTGGGCTGTGGGATATTCTGATGTGGGGCTCCCTCAGTCTCTCCTGTTGAAGTTGTTCTACTTAATGTTATTCAATTATTTAATTAAACTGGACAGAGAGAGAGTTAAAATCTCTCTATAGCCCAGTGGTTAGGGCACACACCTGAAAGGTGGCAATTCCTGTTCAGATCTCTTCTCCTTATCAGGGTCTCCCACATCCTGGGTGAGTATCCTAACCATTGGGCTGAAGTTATAAAGGAGCGCAGCATTTTCATCTAACTCCCCCTCCTCCCTCTTCCGTGGGACTGTTTTGTGGAGTTAAGTGGCCTCTGAGCATGCCTGCCAGATCGGGCCACACATGCGACTTAGGCGGAGGAGCGCCTGTCATCCCCCAGCTTGGGGATCACTAGTGGAGATAAGCACCTCCCTGCAGCCCGGACTTAGGTGCCTATCTCCAAGAGGTTTTGGAGTGATAGTTGTGTTAGTCTGTATCAGCAAAAAGAACAAAGAGTACTTGTGGCACCTTAGAGACTAACAAATTTATTTGGGCAAGAGAGGGGCAGGGTTTACCATGTACCCCTCTTGTTGGCATCTCCCATTGGTTAGCTGACCCGGCTCCCCACCTAGTGTGCTGGCTTCTGTGGATCACGTTCTAGGGTGCCTGTCTCTTCCCCATTCATTGTATAGGAACCTCAGTGCCTAACTCAGGCTTTGTGAATCCCAGCATTGTTCCTGTGATTTTTTTTTTTTTTTTCTAGGCACCTAAAAGTTAGGCTTTGCAATATTCAGTGTCACAATGCCTAAGTGCCTTCGCCAAGATCTCACAGAAAGTCTTTTGCAGAGCAGGGAGCTGGATCCCGGTCTCCTGAGTTCAGGGCTAGCATCCTACCATTCCTCTTGACCTGTCTTCCACTTTGCAGTCCTTCCAGATCTGACTGTCCTTCCAACATACTAGAGAGACAAAGTGGGTGAGGTAATATCTTTTTGGGGGGCCAATTTCTGTTGGTGAAAGAGACAGGCTTTCAAGCTTACACAGAGCTCTTCTTCAGGTTCTGCTTCTTCCAACATACTGTCGGCTCATTGCCAACACAAGATCAAACGGGCAAAGGTATTTCTCCCAAATTCCCGTGAATTCCCTGGCAAATAGTGCAGTAATTAAGATCTGCATTACTTTTGCAAATTTTCCAAACAAATTTGGTTCACCTGTGTTTCTTTCTGTGGCTTTCTGCAACAAAGTGATTGTTACCAAACCTAAAGATCAAGAACATTGTTGGTCACAGAAATTATTCAAAATAAAGAATACATTGGAGAAAAATGTAATCTCTTCTTAGACAATTTGTGAATAGAAAGAAGCAAACTTCAGCTAATAAAATTTCTGTTCCTACAGCCCTTGTAAGATATGGCCTATGCTAGTTGATGCATGCTTTGTTAGGTGAGTAGGGAGAGAGCCCTGCTCTTATGCATCTTAGGAGCTCTGCAGCCCCAAAGGCTGTTACTGGAGATATCTCCCCTCTGGACATCCTACGAAACTGCATTTTAGTGTTTTCCAGCCAAATTATTCAAGATTGTGAAATTTGCATGTATTACCTCTTTTGATTTACAAAAAAGTTTAGAAGTCACAAAATGGGGAAACTCCTTGAAAAAGCTATATTAAGATTAAGGTTGTGTGGGTGCAGCACTCAAGTGGGGAAAATGACAAAGTTAAGGTTGTGCCCTATCATGTGAGGTGCTGAAGACATTCAGCCATGTTGGTACACGTGACAGGTTGAGGGTACTCAGTACATTTCCTGATCAAGCACTAAATCAGACTTGTTCTCTTCCATATTTCTTTGCCGGTTTCTCTACTGGAATCTACCAAATAGTCAGCAAATGAGGTCACATTTGTGCACTGTTGCCTATCACTTTAGCTGAGAGAGGGCAATAAAGAGAGACTTAGAAAATGGTGCGGTGTGCTATCACGAGCCCTTCCAAGCTTCCTCCTAGAAAAGATACCATTTCAGTCTGACAGCTGTCAGGGATGCTGATTACTTTCAAGTGTTGTAACCATCTTCATTGCAGTGTATGGAGTGGGGGTGTTCCTGCAGCTGTATGCTTTATAAGATTTTCCAATTCCAGACAGACACTTTTTATCTCCTCTCGCTGCGCTCTCCATGTTTTGAGAGAGCTGTGACGAGATAAACTCAGGAGCCTTGCACCCTATCAGCTGAACAATGGCTGCTTGCTCTTTTCTCTTCTCTGCTCCACCCAAAGATGGTTGATAGATGTGTGTGATGTTGGCTGCTACTTTGAAGAGAAGGATTCTAGAAGTTGCATTTGAACCTGGATGTCTATAGTATGGTATAAGGAACTGTGATGGGTAATTTATAAGTATCTGCTTCTTTTGCTCAACTAGCAAAATACTAAAAATAATCCAGGTTGTATTTCCACCATTGACCCCTATTTATAAGCATTAATTTACAGCCATACTACCTCCCACTCTGAACTCATTTCCTGTCATACGCTAAGCAAGGTCGGCTGGATCAATACTTGGAAGGGAAACCTCCAGGGAGAAAACAGGTGCTGTAAGAAGTGGTGTTGATAGCATTCTGCTGAGTGAGTGCCCAGCTCTAAGGCATGCTAAGGGGGTGCTCTGATTTGGGTGAGAAGTAAAACCACATCCTTGATCACTTGTGCTCAATACAAATCCCTTGCATTTTTTTGTGGTTGCAAGAACCATGTTGTTATTAATCTTAGAGTCCTGGACATGATTTCAAAATTGAGTAATTTAAATTCTGCATTCCTTTATAAAACAAATTCCCTACTGTTTATATGGCTGTAGGTTTTTTTTTTTCTTCACTTAAGCTGTTGTGCAGTGTTGTTTTGTGCTGTTTTTAAACAGTTGTCATGTTTTACTCCAGAAGTAGCTATCTTTCCGGGTCAGCGAGAAGGGAACCCTGCCATTGGAGATGTTTAGCACCTTGTAGGACCCAAAGTTTGTTTGTATGAAGGGTGATATATAAATGTAAGGTCATTGTTATTATCCTTATTGATACACATAGGAAACTGTCAAAGTCGCTGCAATGTGGAGATGCCACAAGACCTTGCAGGAAATGTTAGGAGATGTGCATGACACAGAATTGTTTCCTACCACTTTCTGTCTAATAGAATTTTGCAGGAATATTACACGTCTCATCCTAGAGGCTTTCGCCACCACTACCATGTCACATCAAGAGGCACACCATGCCAATCACTGAACAGCATGTTTGCCTATAAAATATAGTAATGTCTTCCAAGACAGCAGTTTTATGTCAGCACATCTAGTAGCACAGTACTCCCTGTGCCTGCCATGGTACTAGGTACCATGGCAGGCACAGGTTCAGTCATGACTAGGGCCCTACCAAATTCATGGCCTTGAAAAACGCATCATGGACTTTGAAATTTGGTGTCCCCCCATGAAATCTGTATAGTATAAGGTAAAAGCACACAAAAGACCATATTTCGTGGGCGAGACCAGCATTTCTCAAATTGGAGGTCCTGACGCAAAAGGGAGTTGCAGGGGGGTCGTAAGATTATTTTAGGGGGGTTGTGGTATTGCCACCCTTACTTCTGTGCTGTCTTCAGAGCTGGGTGGCCGGAGAGTGGCGGCTGTTGGGCAGTCATCCAGCTCTGAAGGAGGCGCCTCGCCAGCAGCAGTGCAGAAATAAGGGTGGCAATACCATACAATGTCACCCTTACTTCTGTGCTGCTGCCTTCAGAGCTGGGTGGTCGGAGAGTGGCAGCTACTGACCAAGGGCCCTGCTCTGAAGGCACCAGTGCAAAAGTAAGGGTGGCAATACCATACTATGCCATCCTTACTTCTGCACTGTTGCAGGCGGTGGCATTGCCTTCAGAGCTGGGCTCCCGGCCAGCAGCCGTTGCTCTCCAGCTTCCCAGCTCTGAAGGCAGCGCCACTGCCAGCAGCAGCACAGAAGTAAGGCTAGCAGTACTTCAACATCCCCCACCCCCTTCCCACTCCTTTTTGGGTCAGGATCCCTACAATTACAACACTGTGAAATTTCAGATTTAAATAGCTGAAATAATGAAATTAATGATTTTTAAAACACCATGACCGTGTAGGGTGACCAGATCACCCAAGTCAAATATCGGGACGTGGGGGGGGGGCGGGGCCAAAAAAACAAAAACAAAAACAAAAAAACAACAAAATCCTTCCTTCCTCCGCAAGCGCTGGAGGGAGGCCCGGGAGACTCAGAGGGAGCGCGGGGCCGGGGTGAGTAAGAGTCCGGCCTGGCCCCGAGCAGGCAGGACTCAGTTGGGTGGTTGGGAGAGGAGGGGGGCGGCCCGCGGGGCCAGGCGGTGGCTGGCTGTTCTCCCCCCTGGGCAGTGGGGCTCGGGAGCAGCCGCTGCTGCAGCTCCCACTGCCGCGGGGGAGGAAGCGGCCATGGCGCTTGGCGGCTGCGGCTCTGGCGCCCCCGAACCACCCGAGCTGGGGCCTGCTGCGGGAACCCAGCAGCGCACATGCTGCGCCCAGCCCCTGGCCAGTCGCGTCTGGGCTGCTGCCCAGCTGGTGCTATCCCGCGGCGGCCCCGGAGTGGGGGCAGCAGGCCCCAGCCCCCCCATCCCGCAGGGGAACGAACGGGGCTGGGCTGCCGATGCCTCCACCCCGGGGCCGCCGCGGGATAGTACCAGCTGGGCAGCAGCCCAGACGCGACTGGCCAGGGGCTGGGCGCGCGCAGCATGCGCGCTGCTGGGTCCCCGCAGCAGGCCCCGGCTCGGGGGGTTCGGAGGCGCCGCAGTCGCTGAGCACCATGGCTGCTTCCTCCCCCGCGGCAGTGGGAGCTGCAGCAGCGGCTGCTCCCGTGTCCCGCTGCCTGGGGGGAGAACAGCCGCCGCCTGGCCCCGCGGGCCGCCCCCCTCCTCCAGCACTTGCGGAGGGAGGGGGAATGGTGAGCCCGGGGAAGAGGCGGGGATTCGGGGAGGGAGCCAATCGGGGGAGGAGGGGGTGGAGTCGGGGCGGGGTGCGAGCACTTCCGGGCTCCAGGCTCCGGCGCATTTCCTTGTTTGTCCAGTGTCTCGACCGCACGTCGGTCGGGACGCGGGACAAACAAGGAAATATCGGGACAGTCCCGATAAAATCGGGACGTCTGGTCACCCTATGACCGTGAAACTGATCAAAATGGACCCTGAATTTGGTAGGGACTTAGTCATGACTTCACGGGAAGAATGCCACCTACTAAAGCATAAACACCACTTCCTATAGCACCCTGGATTTTCCCTGGAGGTCCAGGAACTGACCAGCCATGGTGCTGGGAGAAAATGATTTTACATGCAGAAACAAACCCAAAAGATCAATTTTTGGTCATTTTTACATTGCAGGAGCACAGAAAAAACTGTATAGCACATCTCTGGAGTGAAACATGCCAGCTGTCTTAACCGTTCACAGCAAAAGTAATTGGTAGTCATTTCACTGGGAACTTTTATTTTGGTTCTGTAACACCAGACAATCAAGTTGTTGATTATCAGTTTTAAATCAACATTTCCTCATTTAAAATAAAGGTTAATCATTTTTTTTAAACTTTATTTCCACTTTGCTTCTGTCAGTCTAATCCAGGTAGAAATTTATATTATGCACAGCATCGCATGTCTATGCTAATTTTTAACAGGTTGTTCTGCTGTAAGAATGAGTGTATGTGGCATTGTTTGCTGCCCTACAAAAGTGCATTTCCTGGGCATCTCAGGCATGGGTCCCAGGGAATGTATTTTTCTGCTGCAGTCTTGAATGCTATCATTCTAAAAGTTCTAGCAGACACACAGGAGGTTTTCAAGGGATATTTTCCCCACAGTTAACAGAAATTTGGTTAAAAAATGTTTTAGAGCATTTCTCTCTCCTGGAAAATCAAATGATTTCTTAAAGTGTGTTGGTCATACCCTCACAAATATTTCTGATTTTCATAATATTGTGATCACTTGATCCAGGATGCTTCCTATCTTGGGACTTATTTAGCACTTAGCTCACTTCACTGGCTCTTGTCCAGACTAATTTAAAGCTAACTGCATCTATTAAGGGAGGAGGCAGAGAGGCTATCTCTAAAGGTAATAGATTTTCAAAATGTGTTATTCCAGTCCATGTAAGTGGCATGGTCATGATCCTGGATCCTTTCCAGACTTTACCTGTCTGTGAAATCACCATTAATCTTCTTTAACTGCCCTGTGGATGCACAGTAGCAACCAAAAATCCACTCCACCACTGGAGCTTTCTTTCTGTCACAACCTTCTTTCTGAACCTGGTTGTCTGACAAAATATTGCTCTCTCATGGCCTACTGTGAGGGGTCGTGGGAAGTTATCCTGGGTACCAGCTGATGTGTGTCTAACTTCAGAAAAGGTCTTTACTTCAGGGTCTGATTTGCTAAAAACTATCAGGCACCTAAGCAGTAGGGAAATGGAGTTCTCTAGATTTTGGTGATATAGCATGTGAATGATTTTTGATGGACTTGGACCCAAAGTATGTAAGCATGTGTGGGTGGGTGTACACATAGGTACATAGGCACTCTCACAGTTCTATGGTATTTCTCTAAATCCCTGATATATTTGTATTGGTGTATGTGGTTGGTTTTGTTAATGTTATGGCTGAAGTTTAAGGAAACCTATCTATTACCTCTTACAAAGGCCTAGGCTGCTAGATGAGTTTTCTGTGAGCTCTGAGAAATATTTGTTTGCTGAGTTGTACTGTATTTTGAAACCCTAAATACCTGAAGTCCAGCAGGGATCAGCCGTATCACTCACTGTGAAGTATGGGTTGCTGCAGTGAGACTGCGAATTAAACTAAAAAGGGTGAGGGATGAGAAGAATTTAAGTGAACACAGGCCTTACTTGGAAATGTATAAAGGCGTTAACTAAAATGTATACATAGCCACATATTAGTTTCATTGTCGCAGGCAGTGGTTATTTTAGGTACAGTGGAGATGAATAGCTTCATTGTAGATTTGAGTAAGGAATGCTTTGTCTATGAGGCTCAGTCATGTCAGTTTCTTATTTTCTTATAGCATAGAAGCACAGTTTGTAGAGAGTAAGGGGAAAATGACATGAATGTTTCCCCTCTCTTACTTGGAGGAATAACTGAGTAATAAAAGGAAATGTGTTTGTGCTGAGGTGTCAGTACGTAGTCACTGTTGGTACATGGTGGTGTCAGCGTTCATTTGTGGGACTGGCCTGAGGAAAACTCTGGCTGTTTGTCCCAGATCTCTGTGCTGTTGGGTGCCTGGTATTAAAAAATACAGCAGGAACACTTGAGAGAGGAAGAAATCATACAGGTTTTGTTTCTTTCTTACTACATAGGCTTCAAATCAGGCTGCAGTTTGTTGGGATTACCTATAATATGGAGCTCTATGGAAATAATTTTATTCATGGCACCCTTGGAAACTGAACTCTGGATGAAGGCTTTATAGAGCGTGAATAATAATAGCACGACACAGGGATTATTAAACTCCTCATAGCACTGACCACATCTTAACAGTGGGATTCATGAGAGACATCACCTCTCTCTTTATCAATCACATCTGCTCCCTGTTCAGCTACAGCAATTACTTACATGGCCATGGATGGTATTAGGAAGCACTTAAGATATGTGTAGGTATTTTTCACTATTTGTATTACAGTAGCATACTTGGAGGCCCCAAACAAGATTAGGGCTTCATTGTACTATGTGCTGTACATACATAGAATCGCACAACTGGAAGGGACCTTGAGAGGTCATCTAGTCCAGTCCCCTGCACTCATGGCAGGACTAAGTATTAGCTAGACCATCCCTGACAGGTGTTTGTCTAACCTGCTCTTAAAAATCCCCAGTGATGGAGATTCCACAACCTCTCTAGGCAATTTATTCCAGTGCTTAACCACCGTGACAGTTAGGAAGTTTTCCCTAATATCCAACCTAAATTGCCTTTGCTGTATTTTAAGCCCATTACTTCTTGTCCTATACTCAGAGGTTAAGGAGAACAATTATTCTCTCTCTTCCTTGTAGCAACCTATTATGTACTTAAAAACTATCATCATGTCCCCTTCCCCCTTCTCTTCTCTACTAAACAAACCCAGTTTTTTCAATCTTCCCTCATAGATCATGTTTTCTAGATCTTTAATCATTTTTGTTGCTCTTCTCTGGACTTTCTCCAGTTTGTCCACATCTTGTCTGAAATGTGGCGCTCAGAAGTGGACACAATACTCCAGTTGAGGCCTAATCAGCACAGAGTAGAGCGGAAGAATTACTTCCCTTCTCTTGCTTACAACACTCCTGCTAATACATCCCAGAATTAGGTTTGATTTATTTATTTTTTTTAAACAGTGTTACGCTGTTAACTCATATTTAGCTTGTGAACCACTAAGACCCCCAGATCCCTTTCCACAGTACTCCTTCCTAGACAGTCATTTCCCATTTTGTTTGTGTGCAGCTTTTTGTTCCTTCCTAAGTGGAGTACTTTGCATTTGTCCTTATTGAATTTCATCCTATTTATTTCAGACCATTTCTCCAGTTTGTCCAGATCATTTTTAATTTTAATCCTATCCTCCAAAATGCTTTCAACACCCTCCCCCAAGCTTGGTATTGTCCGCAAATTTTATAAGTGTACTCTCTATGCCATTATCTAAATCATTGATGAAGATATTGAACAGATCCAGACCTGCAGGACCCCACTCTTTATGCCCTTCCAGCTTGACTATGAGCCACTGATAACTACTCTCTGGAAATGGTTTTCCAACCAGTTATGCACCCACCTTATAGTAGCTCCATCTCGGTTGTGTTGCCCTAGTTCGTTTATGAGACGGTCATGTGAAACAGTATCAAAAACCTTACTAAAGTAAAGTTATACCATATCTACCACTTCCTCAAGGCTTGTTACCCTGTCAAAGAAAGCTATTAAGTTGGTTTGACTCAATTTGTTCTTGACAAATCCATGCTGACTGTTCTTATCACCTTATTATCTTCTAAGTATCTGCAAATTGATTGCTTAATTATTTGTTTCGTTATATTTTGGGGTACTGAAGTTAAACTGACTGGTCTGTAATTCCTCAGGTTGTCCTTATTCCCCTTTTTATAGATTGGCACAATATTTGTCCTTTTCCAGTTTTCTGGAATCTCACCCATCTTCCATTACATTTAGAAGATAATCACGAATGGCTCAGATATCTCCTCAGTAAGCTCTTTGAGTATTCTAGGATGCATTTCATTAGGCCCTGGTGACTTGAAGACCTTTAACTTGTCTAAGTAATTTTAACTTGTTCTTTCCCTGTTATAGCCTCTGATTCTACCTCATTTTCACTGGCATTCATTATCTTAGAGGTCCAATCACTGCTAATCTTTTTGATGAAAACTGAAACAAAAAAGTCGTTTAGCACTTCAGCCATTTTCGTTGAGTAAAGAGACAATCTTTCCCTGAAGAGATTACATTCTAAAAAAGATAAGACGGGCCAGGGACTGAAGCACAGAGAGATCACATAACCTGCCCTATGGAAACACAACCAGCTCACATTTTAAGCCAGACTGTCTGTCTATAATGAGTGCTAAGTGGGTTTTAAAACATGTTAATTAGCATGTCTTAGTTGTGCTTCATAGGTCCTATACAACTGAACATTTCCAATTCCATTCACAAGAATCTCTGCGCTAATCATCACCCTGCCCTTCTCATGTTGCTAAACAAATGGGGTTGTTTCAGTTAGATCCCAGGTAGATGGATGGGAGGTCCTGGGTGGCATCCCAGGATGGTAAAAGTTAAGAACTACAACACTAGAGAACAAAGGAACAAACCGTGTACAGCACTCACTATTCAAATGACCTTCACCAACAGTTACCACCACTTCGTGAATTCTGACACATTGTGGTATTTCCAGGGGTGAATGTAATAATAAATTCTTATCGGTACGGGGACCAGCTCTGGCCCCCGGAAGGGGTGGGGCATTGGGCAGAAGGGACGTGGCTTGCGGGGGAAGGGGTCAGCCTTCCCCAGCCAGCCCATCTGCGCTGCCTGGCTCCTGCCCTCCGGGGCTTTGGTTGCGATTTAAAAGGGCCTGGGGGGGCTCCGGCCACTACTGTGGTGGCGGTGGCCGGGAGCCTTGGGCCCTTTTAAATTGCCGGCCCTGGAGAAGGGGCAACAACGTTAAAGCGCTGTGGCAGTACTTTAACGTCATTGCCCCTTTTGCCTTCCCTGTAGGCCCTGCTGGTAGGGCAGCGACATTAAAGCGCTGCCACAGCTCCCTCCCCGCCCTCCCCCCCCAATCAGTATTTCCCTGTACTTAAACTAGGAAGTAACACTGACCTCAGGGATTGTGGTGTGTTAACTTCTGGTAAATGTCAGTTTATAAATGGAAACCCCTGCAAATCCATCTGTACAAGGATGTCAGTTGTCTTTAAAAAGATAGATAAGAATCGGCCAAGTTTACAGATGCGGAAATTGAGGCACAAAGAGCAACTTGCCCAGAGTCACACAGTATGTTTGTGGTAAAGCCAGGAATAGAACCCAGGAGTCCTGATGCCCTTTCCCCTTTTGCTGTACATTTGAACCTTTGAAAAGACTTGACTCAGGCGTGTCCAGTTGTCATATTATGTCAATTCAAATAATGTAATTTGTAGCTAGTTCATCACATGAATTTAAAGACTTATTGTTGTGATGACAAAATCTAGAATTTCTTTAGATTTACAAGAATGTAGGTAGTAATCTAAACGTGTAGAAAGGTGCCTTTAAGCTGAAATAGGCTATGTGTTTAAATCAAAGTCTGGATTTACCTCAGACATGTAATTTTGGAAATTTCCTGTTTGTCTGGAGATGGGGAGACACATTAGAATTTCATGCTTCTCAAAAGTAGGCTATAAAAGTGTTCAAACAATGGCATATTCTCCTTACCCCTGCTTTTGGGAAATATTTAAGTCTGTTAGCATTTGAACAATTGTGAAGGAGGTTGCTTAGGCACCTGTTGTTTGTAAGTAGCTTTAACAAACATTATCGCCTGTTGTAATAAAAATAAGTGATGTAACAGAGTATTTTCCTAAAAATACATCATTGTTAGCTGTGTACAATACAGAATGTGAGCTGTGTTGGCATTAAAACAATAATGAGATTGTTTTGTCTTGTCAGTATCTTCTGTTATAAATATTTACACTGTGTTTAAAAAAGACAAACTTTCAGTTTTCCCTGTAAATTGATGCATTTGTTTTAAAATTCTTCATTAGCTTTGTAAGATCAGTGCACAGCAAACACCCAGAGCTATTTCCTCTGGGTTACACAATTTTTCATTTAACTCTTCACAGATTATGGTGGAGGAGGGGAAATAAATTAAAACTAGACGTAGACGTTGCTGTGCTGTATCATGTGACCTCCAATGTCAAGTTAAAAGTTTGCATGCAAATTTCCTTTACTAGTCTGTAAGTACTACTGGCAAGGGACATTCCCACCTTGAATCATTTGATTAGAGGAAATTGTATTTAAAGTTGCAGAGTCTCTTCCCGAGGTGGCAAATTTGATCATTTGGAAGGGAAATAAGCACTTTTGGTTTAGATGTTCTGAGGTCCTTTTCACTGTAGTGAGGTTTATAAAAGTTCTCTTTCCCGACCTTTGTTTCTGTTCCTGAAAGAAGAAATATTATTCAGTTGGACTGTGACAACCTATAGGGGAATCATAATCTCTCTTTGCATGTGTGCTCTCTCTCTCTGCCCAACCCACCGAATGACTGAGCGATTGCACTCCCGCAGTGTGTATTGACCCAGTTCCTCTTTCTCCTTTTGCAATTGCATTTATTTTCTTTGGTTTTATTCAGCCACAGCCAGAGGGCTTTGATCAACCTCTCCCATCCTGGGCCTTTGCTTGATTATGACTTGGAATGATGTTTCATGTCACTTCCCACAAACTCTCATCCACCTCCCTTTTTCCCCCCCCAGTCAGTGCCAGCTGGAAGGTCCTGCTTGAGAACAATGTAAGAGGCTTCCCACCTCACCAGGCCTGGATGCTTGAGCCCCTAATTCCCATTGCCCCCTGTGTGGCAGTGACTGGCACTAGCTTGTCCTATTGATCTTTTATGTATTATTTGTGAACCAAGGCTCAAGAATACCCCAGTATTTCTTGTTAGACCAAACAGAAAGCTGTTAATAGAACACAGGTTATATAGTAGCATGTTGATCCTGAGCAGCTTGAAATGGGTGATATTGGATTCAAGCAAATGGAGATATAATTACTGGCAATCAACATAGCTTCATGGAAACTAGGCCTTGTCAATCAAACTTCATATCATTCTATGACCAGGTTAAAAGTTTGCTTGATAAAAGTAACTGTGTTGGCATAATAGACTTCTGCAAGAGTTAGCATTGCACAACAATCTGATTAAAGAATTAGCACAATATAGAATCAATATGGCATATATTAAATGGATTATAAATTGGCTGATTGATCTCCAGCTGTACCTGGAGCTGTTAGTGGAGTCCCACAGGGATCAGTTCTCTGCCCAATATCATTCAATATTTTTACCAACGATCTGGAAGAAAATATGAAATCGTTGTTGATGAAGTTTGCAGATTATACAAAGTTTGGTAGTGTGGTAAATAATGACATAGTCATTGGTGGGTACGGTTACCATATTTGAACGTTCAAAAAAGAGAACACTCCATGGGGGGGGGCGGTAGCCCCATCCCCTATCCACTCCCTCCACTTCCCGCCCCCTGACTGCCCCCCACAGAACCCCCAACCCATCCAACCCCCCCTGCTCTTTGTCCTCTGATCGCCCCCTCCGGGACCCCTGCCCCTAACCGCTCCCCGGGACCCCACCCCCTATCTAAGCCTCCCTTCTCCTTATCCCTGAGTGCCCCCTCCTGAGACCTTCCCACCCTAACTGCCCCCCTAGGACTCCACCTCCTACCTGTCCCCTGACTGTCCTGACTCCTATTCATACTCTCGCCCCCTGAAAGCCCCCTGCCCCCAGAACCCCGGCCCATCTACCCCCAGGAACCCCCACCCCATCCAACCCCACTCCCGCTCCCTGTCCCCTGACTGCCCTGCCCCCTCTCCACACCCCTGCCCCCTGATGGGGGCCCCCCCCAGAACTCCCCACTATCCAACCCCCCTGTTCCCTATCCTCTGCCCCCCAGGACCCCCTGCCCCTTCTCCAACCCCCCAGCCCCCTTACCGTTCCGCTCAGACCAGCGTGTCTGGCTCCATCTGGAGTCAGACACGCTGCCGCAGACATGCTGCTGCGCTCCCCTGTGGAGCGCACAGCCCTGCCCCCCCAGAGCACTGCCGGCACGGCACGCTGAGGCTGTGGGGAAGCAAGGGAGGGGCTCTGGCTGCTGGAGGCCCCGATGCGAGCGTATCAATCCGGCCTGGCTGCTCTGGTAGCCGCGCCGCGCTCTGCATTGGGAGGGAAATCCCACACCTTTTTAGATTTTTACAAAGTCCTCCCAGAGGGCTATTTAAAACGCCAAAATCCAGACATGTTTGAGATAATCTGGACATATGGTAACCCTTTTGGTGAGGTGGTAAATAATGACAGGTCACTGATCCAGATCAGTCTGGATTGTTTGGTAAACTGGGTGCAATAAAACATGTTTTTACAAATGCGAGGTCATATATCTAGGAGCAAAGAACATAGGCCATACATACAGGATGGGGAACTGTATCCTGGAAAATAGTGACTCTGAAAGGGGCTTTGGAGGGTCATGGTAGATAACCATCTGAACATGAGGTCCCAATGCAGTGCTGTGGCTAGGAGGGCTAATATGATCCTTGAATGTACTATAAACAAAGGGATATCAAGTAGGGATTACCTCTGTATTTAGCAATAGCGAGACCACAGCTGGCATACAGTGTCTCGCTCTGGTTTCAACACTTTCAAAATGATGTTGAAAAATTGGAAAGGATTCAGAGAGCTACAAGATGAATTGAGTCTGGATGAAACTGAAGGCAAGCTGAACTGACCACAGAACTCTCGTTAGTTTCATCAGGGCTGGGCAATCTGTATGTGCATGAGCAAAGGTCTGAGCCTTTGGTAGTGGGTGTCTCACAGGGAAAACAGAATGTAGGGGGAGGAGGGTTGGGTTACTGGGATTACTGCTACCCTGACCCCCAATTTAAAGCTTTGCATTATTTGTTGTGAATCCTTCTTTGGCAATATATTTATTACAAAAGACAGTAGACTTCAGTAATCTGTGGCAGCGGAATTTGTGGGGGAGGAGAGAGGACACTAGTGCCTCACCAATGGTAATACTAATGTGGGGATGGATTTATGTTTTCCTTCCCCACTGTTCTCATGGAGGCGAGAGCAGGATCCAGCTATGTTCCCAGCCGCACGCATACACAAGGGATGGAGACAAGAGTGGAAGCTGGAGTGGCCATTGCGGCACATTAAATCAGACTAGTTGTTGGGAAGCTGGTAGGACTCCCCAGTCTCTCTTTTTCCATCCACCATGGGTCCTGATGGAGATACCTGGCCCAGGGGAGGGGTAGGAACACATACACCAGCTGACGGGGAGGGGGGGAGGCGAGGCGAGGCGAAGGATGGGATAGGCACTGCCACCTGGGAGCACCAGCCACCCAAGAACTGCTATAGGAATGGCAGTTGAAACTACCAGGGTGCTCCATCCCAGCCTGGAGCCAGCTGCCCACCCCCCCATGTTCAGCAGCTCCCCTTGCTCCCCCTCTTATTCATCAGTTCCACCCCCCCATCCCCATCCCCTTTCACAAGGTAATTCCTCCCTCTCCCTTAAACAGTAAGTTAACAGGTAGTAATAAAAAAGGATAATCTACAGTGGTCACCATTAAAATCTTTCCTATTGTGCCTTTGTAGGTAGATAACATTCTACCACAATATTCACAAACTCCCCTGTAATTGGAATAGGGAAAAGAGTGAATGCTGCAGTTACATTAATTATTTGCAAAGGCATTATTTAGTGAAGACCGCTATAATCAACTGGTTTAAAAAACAGCTTCTCTAAAGTGTATGGACCAAGCCTGCTCCCAGCTCCTGCATGCAGCCCCTTGATTTCAATGGCAGGATTTGCCTCTGGAAATTCAGTTATCCCTAGTCCACTGTAATCCACCCTGTTGAGCTCTTGCATGCCATGTATATTTGATTTACATTCACTGGATAAATTGTGAAGTGTTTATTTTAAAATAACATCTAAAAATGCTCTTGTGAAAGTTCATTGACATAACTTGGAGGGATTTTGTTTAAACCTACAAAGTTTAGTGTTGAGGTTTTAGTAGCTATTCTGAAGCTTGTTTTGCCAAAACATTGCTGATCAAGTGTTGTGTGTGTATGTATAAATATGAAAGTGATAGTCTGCCCTTCTCTACTGCCTTTCATTTGACAATCTGCATGCACGTTAATCAAGCTTTACTCTTTCCTAGTTAAACAAGGAAGGGGTACACAGAGAATCACATCATCCACAACCACTGAACTGCAGCCACTTGTGTGGTGGAACATGGCAGCCATTAAACAGTGTAGAGCACCACTACACAACAGATCTTCGAACATGCAATGAAGGTGTCAAGGCTCCTTCCCCACTCTGAACTTTAGGGTACAGATGTGGGGGCCTGCATGAAAACTTCTAGATTTAACTACCAGCTTAGATCTGGTCCTCTGCCACCACTCCCAATGTGCTAATTCCCTTCCCTGGGTAGCCTTGAGAGACTCTTCACCAATTCCCTGGTGAGTACAGATCCAAACCTCTTGGATCTTAAAACAAGGAGAAATTAACCATTCCCCTCCTTCCTCCCACCAACTCCTGGTGGATCAAGATCCAACCCCCTTGGATTTAAAAACAAGGAAAAATCAATCAGGTTCTTAAAAAGAAGGCTTTTAATTAAAGAAAAAGGTAAAAATCATCTCTGTAAAATCAGGATGGAAAATAACTTTACAGGGTAGTCAAACTTAAAGAGCCCAGAGGAACCCCCTCTAGTCTTAGGTTCAAAGTACAGCAAACAGAGGTAAACACCCTAGTAAAAGGTACATTTACAAGTTGAGAAAACAAAGATAAAACTAACATGCCTTGCCTGGCTGTTTACTTACAAGTTTGAAATATGAGAGACTTGTTCAGAAAGATTTGGAGAGCATGGATTGATGTCTGGTCCCTCTCAGTCCCAAGAGTGAACAACCACCAAAAACAAAGAGCACAAACAAAAGCCTTCCCCCCACCAAGATTTGAAAGTATCTTGTCCCCTTATTGGTCCTTATTGGTCAGGTGTCAGCCAGGTTACCTGAGCTTCTTAACCCTTTACAGGTAAAAGGATTTTGGAGTCTCTTGCCAGGAGGGATTTTATAGTATTGCACACAGGAGGGTTGTTACCCTTCCCTTTATAGTTACGACAGAAGGAGAAAACAATCTCTATTTGTGGGGATGGGGGTGCAGTGAGGTCAAAGGTAATTACTTGAGTTAGAAATTGGTTAGGATGCAGTTGTTAATATCTCTTCTCTTAAATGCACCATGAGATCATAATTGATTATGAGTAGTCAAGATGTTGAGTTTTAAATTTCACCCCCTAACTTTGCACTGGGACATTGGTTCAGTACTGACTCAGAAGGAAGAATGGCACTTCCCAGAGTAGCTGGGTGTTCCTTGGTGGAACATATCAAATACTGATAAGGCCCAACCCTGCTTAGCTCAAGAGCTGGCAGAATCGGAGCTCAGAGTGATATGTCTGCAGCCTTGTTTTGTGCAGTAACATTACACCCTGTTCAGAGCAAGGCTTCAAACACTTATATGAATCATGCAAAATCCATTCTATCAGAGTCACTTATTCAGGAGCGTCTCATGGCACTGACCAGGCAAGTTTTGATGAAAAGTGGAGATGCAGTGATGGATGTCCAGGTGATGGAGCAAACAGTGCCCTTTGAAGATGGATTCTAAAATCACGTGGAGCAGGTAGAGAGCTGCTGACTGGCATAAAAAACAAAATGTATGTATGAGTGTCGGAACATTATTCTGTCTAAGACCCACTCTGAGTGTCTGTTAGAAATTCCTGATACACAAGGTCTGCTGAGAATGGAATTTCAACCTTACCTCTGAATTTCCTTTTGCTTGTGAGTTAGACTGTACCATGCTATTTTTGAGCAATCATTTTTAGTATTCATAAAAGCTGTCCTCTAAATAAGTACAGAGGGACATCTGAAAATGTGTATTATCCCAGCAGAGTACAATTATCTTGAGTGAACTGATGCTCATTGAGTGTGTGTGTGTGTGTGTGTGTGTGTGTGTGTGTGTGTGTGTGTGTGTGTGGACAGTGCTTAGTTAGTGCATTGTGGGTATCACAGGAATCTCAATAATGGTCACTGCTCTGTTCATTATATAGTACAGTTGCAATTAGTGACTTTATAAAACAAATAATGTGTAAACCTAAGGGACCATAATGCCTCCATTATTTCTTTATTATTAGAACTCTGAACAATTGATTTTGATGGGGGCTGTTGTTTAAGCAAACACAGAGCCTGATTCTATGAGGTTGAATTCAGGTGGAGCTGAGCGCTCTGAGATTTGGGCCCATAGTTTAACAATGCAATAGTGCAAACGGATAAGCAGTGTTTGTTTTCTAACAAACTGTTTTGTCTAATACAATCATACTCCAGCTTTGAATAGAATCAGTTAGGTTGGCAGACATCTCTGGTGAGTTCTCTAGTGTCTCGATATCTACTATATATATTTATCTCTATGACATGTAGTCCATACCCATATAATAGTGGCAGAGTTGACTTCATTGTTCCTAATTGCTCCTTAAAATTGTTCGAAAAAAAACATTAGCCCTCTGGCAAGGAAATTTTTTTATTTTTAGGCTAGTAGCAAGTGGGGGAAGAAAAGGGGAACTGAGAAAAATTAATATCAACAAGCTGCAAAGTTCCGACTGAACTAGTACAGTATGAACTAGTACAGCAGTATGTGCTCTGTTAAAGTGGTGTAATTCCAGATTAATGCCACAAACTTCAATTGCACTACTGCAGATTAGCACAACAGAATCTGGAGCACTCAGCTCTTGGCCATTTACAATAAATAGAAACACCACCATAGACAGGGTGGGGTAGGGAGAGAGAGAAAAGTGTTTTCTTTTTTTTTCCTAATTTTAAACTTCTGGAATAGAAAATAGATTTATTTTTCATGTTTGCAACTGGATGATGAGCCCATGAGCTTTGATAATAAGCCTTTAACTGTGCTGCTAATGAAATACTGATTAAGCTACAATAAAACAAAATAAAATGTAGATGCAAGATCCTCTTTTTGAGAATGCACGTCTGTTATCTCCGGAAAAAGATTATTTAAGATACATTCGTGAGGGAGGAGTTCTGAGAAGCTCAAAACAAAATGTGCAAACTGGTACAAGAACTAACTAGTAGGGTTTGGTATGGCAGCATAAATTGCATTTGTAGCCTATAGAAAGTAGGCAAATATCTTATTCAGTTGAAACTGCAAACTAGGTAAACAAAGTAACAACCCAAGCAGGAACATGGCCAGGTCACTCTGTTCTGGAAAATGTCAGGGGACTCCTAACACTCACAAGTGCTCAAGATTTCACCATCAACACCTTCACTAGAGCAGTGTCACCGAACACTATGTTGACAGATAGATTGATTCACTTCAGACTGGGAAGGAGGGATGCCAGTTGCTGAATACTTCACCTATTTCTTTAGCAGGCTCCGATGGAAGGGTCCTACTGACCACGGTTCGTCCTGCTTAACAGGTGAAATTTGGCAAGATCACTGCCCATGGTTATGTCACTGAATGCATTTGAGGGACACTGTCACCTAAAATAAAATAAATCACATTATATCTTTTCTTTTGTTATGCAACACATAAAATTATTCAAACAGGTTTTTACAAAGTCTAATTTACTTGCCACAATTTATGCACTTTTTTTTTTTTTTTTTAATGAAATTTGACTAGTTTCAAGTCACATTCACTCTCACATTTTCATGCAGGAACACAGTGCTGCAATAATCAGATTGCAAACACTGCAGGAGAATGTTTGTTTATTTGTTGGAAATAATCCCATAAGAATTGCCATACCAGATCAGACTAGTGGTCCATCTAGTGCAGTATGCTGCACCAATGGTGGCCAGTGCTAGATGTGTTGAAGGAAGGTGCAACAAACCCTGCAGTAGGCAATTATGGAATAAACTCCGCATAGGAGAAATTTATTCCTAATCCCTGACGAAGTGGGTATTCACCCACAAAAGCTTATGCTCCAATACATCTATTAGTCTATAAGGTGCCACAGGACTCTTTCTTGCTTCCTAATCCCTATTAGTTGGAAGCAGTCATGTTCTGAAACATGGTGGTTTACAGCTCTTACAAAATTAAGGTTTTAAAATAGCTTTTAATGCTTACTTTTGTAAAGCCTGGCCCTTTATTTTTAATCCTTCTAAACTCTTGACCTCAATTATATGTTGTGACAGTGAGTTCCACAGGCCAGTTGTGCATTGTGTGGAAAAAGTATTTCCTTTCAAATTAAAAGTTTTCATTTGAATCCAAGGGAAAAACGGTACTGAAAATATTTCTGTGGACCTTCACTGTAAGAGCAGTTTAAAAATATACATATATTGACCAGTGTGCCTTTAAATTGGAAGTATCTGTGTAAATCTGCTGACAATGCCACTACAGTGTCAATGCCATCAATGGAAACGTGTCACGTAGTAGGAGAATGTGGTGGTGTGTTTGTATTATTTAAATTGCCTATTCAGAGAGCTTAGTTTACATTGTACATCTTTGCCTGAAACTGGATCTCCTTAGTTAACACACCTCTAGAAAGGAAGACATTGTCTTTTTGAAGTACTATACTCGCCCAGGCCTGTGAAGGGATTCCTGGAGAAAAGGAACTCGGCCTTCAAACTAGCACGTCTGATCAATAGGGGAGAGCACCCCGAAATTGGGAAAAGCCAACAGAGCCTGAAAGTCTATTTAGTTGTAAGCTTTTCTTATGACATACCTCTCAGGTGATTCATATTATCCCCATTTTGTAGATGGAGAAACTGAGGGACAGAGAAGTTAAGTGATTTGGCCTAAGAGACTGGCTCCTCAAATGGAAGCAGGGCTTAAAGGCAACCTCACTGCTGCTCCTGCTTCAGCTTCCCTCCTTGTTGCACACAGATTGCTAAAGCACATGTTTCAGAAGCACTGCTAGAAAGAGGAGCCGATATCTCCAAGTGCATGTATGTTAGCCAGCAGTATTTGAAGCAGAGATTTACTCTGTCCATCTGTGAGGTCCCACAGGTTGTCGAACACTGATGTTTGCATTATTATAATAGATTCTCATCCTTGCACCCATGAGTGAAGGCTGCTGTCATTACACGGTGGCTGCATCTATGGTATTCTCTCTTCCCCTAAAATTTCTCCTCATTGCTATCGCTAGTGCAGTTCTACCAGTGGTAGCCTAATTGGAGCAGTAATGTAGATAAGGCTCCAAATGACTGCTGACATTTTAACAACTGTTTTGTCTACCTTGCTCAGAGCAGGTCTTGGTTCCATTGAAATCAATGGCAAAATTCCCATGAACTTTAGTGGAATCAGGATTTCACTCTAGTGCTGTTGAAACCCTGACAGTTGCTGGCATGTTCTCTACGGTAGCAATTGCACCATTGACTGTTGTAGCTTCGATGGTGGGAATTTTTAGAAGAATAGAATTCAGTGTAGACAAAGCCATGATGGGTACAGCATGGGCAGTGGAAATTCAAACTTCTCCAGTCACAGCCCTGGCAGTGCCTCATCCATGACCTGGAGGAATTGCATCTGGGGTGAGAATTGCAATCCAGTACCCGTGGCCTAGTCAGCCCTTGACTTCTCTAATGAGGCTGCCACCAAAGGGGCCACATTGGTGCCGGCCGTGATGGTAGGAGTTTGAATTGTTTGATTTTTAATGTGGACATCCGTGTATTTGGAGCTGGATTGAGATCACGTTTCCCATCAGGTGGTGTTGTCTTTCTACTAGCCTCAGGTGTCTGTAGTTTTTGTACAAGTCAATTAGTCACGTCTAGTAAGGTTACCATTTAATTATTGCAGTAGAGCTAGTGATATGTCAGTTTGAGGATGAAATAGTGGCTCCAGCACTGAGTCCTAGGAGAATGTATTGTTTGACTTACAGTTTGTCATTCGATATTCCTACGTTTTTCTAGCCATGCCTTTAATCCATGACAAGCTTTTATCTCTCACACAGTGGCTACTAGGTTTCCTTAGCAGCCTCATGAGGGTGAGAACATATTTCATACTTTGTGAAAATCTAATTGGATTAGAGCTACTAGTTTAACTCTTTTGAAGAATTCTAACACAAGCCGTCACAGATGTATTATGTGCCTATAGAGAAGCAGGTCTGGCTTGTTTAGTATAACCTGATAGAAATTAGGTGCTTTTTAACTCTTCTGTTGTTCCCAGTGTAGCCCTAAGGCTCAACAGCCTGTAAATTGCAGGCTCCCCCTTAGGCTATGTCTACACTTACCATGATGGCATGTAGAGAACTGGCACTGCACAAGTAGCTACATGCCACTAGGAAACACAGGCTATGTCCACACTTGTCATTGTGGTGCTGGTGTGTAGCTACACTCTGCAATGAAAGGCTCTGGCAGCAGTGAGTAGTGGGGGAAAGACCCTGGCAGCAGGGGAGCTGCCAGAACCTTTCCTTGCTGCCCCCATGCTGCTGGAGCCTTTCATTGTGTGTGTGGGGGGGGAAGGCTCCAGCAGCTGGACACTACACTGCTAAAAATAGCAGTGTTGACCTGGGAGGCACTGCATGTAGAGAGCCCCTGTAGGGTGTATATATCCTGGGAGTTCAGGCATGTATGGCACTCTACTCTACCCACCTTAAAACGTGCCTCACCATCTACACTGCCGCCTGCCACGAGGGCTCCGCTCCGGTCGGCGGGGAGGGAAGGAAGAGGACTGCCCTGCAGGGCGCTCTGGTTCTCCGCGCCGCCGCCCCCTACAAGGCGGCCGGAGCAGAACAAGAACAAACAAACAAAAAAAAGCAGCCGTGCCGCCCTAGGATTGGGCAGAATGCCGCCTCCAACAATCTGCCGCCCCGAGCACCAGCTTGCTCAGCTGGTGCCTGGAGCCAGCCCTGCCCATACCCTCTCCAACAAAGGAAATACCCTGTATGAAAATGAGAGGAATAAACACGGGGGGGCGGGATGGGGAGGGAAGAAGCATCCTCTATGTGCTTGACATCTAAATGCTATACATGTATTACCTTCAGTGGTTTGATGTGCCTTATAATTGCTAGCATTCTTCTATATATGCTATGGGCCTGATCCTCACACAGACGTATACCTGTTATCTCCATTGACATCAACCTGGCCCCATATGTGGGCAGGCAGAACGATCCAGCAGATAGACCAGAAGAAACTTGGGTTCTGTTCCTGGCTCTGCCACTGGCTTGTTGTATGATCTTGGTTAAGTCTCTTCATTTTCTGTACCTCAGTTTCTCCATCTGTAAAATGAGGATATTGAGACATCAACCCCTTTATATAGTGCCTTGGGATTTACAGCTGAAAAGAGCTATAAGAGTATGTCACAGTAGTTTACTACCTTCATTGACCTTTTGAGGATTAAAGGCAGATCCTGCTCCCATTCTAGTCAGTGGCAAAGCTCCAGCTAACTTTAGTGCGAACACAATTAGTCCTATGTAGAATTAGAAGTCCTTGGAAGCCTGGCCTTTCCTTAAAATGTTCAATTAAACATTATTTTAGAATATATTTGTACAATGTGTTAAGCAAAGACACTGTGTACTGGGTTATACCACTTCCATGTGGACAAGCACTATAATATATTAGACCCCTATTTGCACACCTCCATTTTCAGCTGTCACCGAGTTTAAAAAACAAACAAACCAAAAGTTGTATTTTTCTTTTGTTTCCATAATGTATCTTGATTCATGTAGTCTTATTTAATGCAGCCCCTGTTGCGTTAATTCCTCTCTAATCCCTTCCTTTAAATACCATTGATTGTGCTTAATTTGTTGCAGGGTAGGTTCAAACTAAATAAACCATGACCTGAAGTATTTCTAAAAAAATCTGGTTTAATAGAAACTTGCTAATCTAATAAAAGGTGTTGCTAATTACTTTTTGCTTTTCAGATCAACATTGCAAATTTGGCAATACATGTTTCTAGAATCCTAAACATGAGGCAAACTATTGCTCTCTTGAATGTCTACTTGTAATACTGATAACTCTTTGTTTTGGTTGAAAGTTATGCTAGGGAAAGAAGGATGTATGTGTGTACAGTACCTAACACAATGGGTTTCTGATTGCTGGCTCAGGGTGCTAGGTACCATTGCAATAAAAATAACAATCATCAGGCTTCATACTATTCTTGTGATTGACTCCTCTTTCAAGAGATTTCTTCCCACTGCTAATGTATGAATATTATGTATACAAATGCCCAGAAAAGTTACAAAGCTCACTTCCGTATAAATGAATCATTTTTATTTATTTTAATTTGCGGTCATGAAAGGTGTTGGATAGAGCTGTTTGAGATATATATCTATATCTAGATATAGATATATATTAAATTTAATGTAAAAATGGCTTTTTGACCAATAGAGATTTTTCATGTTGGTCAATGTTTTCTTGGGGGGAGGAGGGAGTGGTTCTGATGAGAAAACTAAAACTGAAGAAGAGCTCTGTGTAAGCTTCAAAGCTTGTCTCTTCCACCGATAATAAAAACTATTACCTCACCTACTTGGTTTTTCTCAGACATTGAAAATGCTTACCAACACCCCACAATTGTTTTTTTGAAAACCTATCTAGATAAGTATAAATTTGCAATTTTTTTTTTTTTAAATCAAAAAGCCAAAAATGTCTTCATGGGGAAATTTCCAGGAGAATTTTGTTTGTAATTACCTATGAAAAAGAATTGGTATGTTTTGACCAGCTCTAGCACGGGAATTACAGTACAGCCCTGGAAATGGAAATCCTGCTTTTATACCTACACAGCAAGTGCAACACAAGCAGTGACAGTGCAAACTTCCCTTCCCTGTATACAGTCCTGATCTGGAGTGACTGCCTCAGGTAGTGGAAAGGTAGTTTAGTCTCTATGGGTCATTCCTGTTTTGATCTCTTTGGTAGCAATTGTGGTGGTGGTTTTTGAGATGTGGTGCTTTGTCCATTAGGGACTGGACAGAGGCCACCAACTTGCTCAGTTCTATTCTATATACAGCCTCATCACCATAGTGTCTGAGCGCCTTAATAGCAATTAACAGCTACATTCATTATAGTTAAATCTACAAAACAGTTTGTCATAACATCTTATTTTCACATTGTGAGCTAAAACTTTGCATGCTTAGGGCTGCTCTACACTGAAAAGTTACATTGGCATAACTACATGTTTCAGGGGTGTGAAAAATCCACACCCCAGAGAGATGCAGTTAAGCTGATTTAACCCCCTTTCTTTAGAGCAATGATTTGAAATTTGGAGAGGGAAATGGGGAATGACTGGGAGCCAGTTGTCTGGGCGGGAAAATACTGAGATCAGCCGGGGGGCTAGGAAGAGGGGTGGGGGGAACTGGGGACTGGCTGGACAAAGAGACTGGGAGTAGGAACCTGATGGGGAGGAGAATGGGAGACAAGGAGCAAGGGGTGAAGGGAGAACTGGGACTGCTGAGTAAAGAGACTAGAACAAGGAGCCAGGAAGAGGGGGAGACTGGGACAAGGAGCCTGATGAGGGATTTAGATTGAATAAGTAGTCTGAGGGAGGAGACTGGGATTGCGAGCCAGATTGGAGTAGGGGAGAGCCAGAAGGGGGAACTGGGACTGGTTGGGCAAGGAGACTGGGCAGCATTATTAAGATAGCCAAGCAAATCACTCAAAAGTTAGGAAATACCAGAATTAAGATTGCCCATGAAAAGCTCCAAAACCCCAGATTGGAATCTCTGCCCTGGGTGTGAACGTGTCTGCCTCTGAGATTCAATTCCTGATCCAGCCAGTGTGCGAAAGCTTACATCAGTTCTATTATCCAAAGAGCAGATGTTAAGTGTTAGTCTGATTTGTTGTTTAACTTGGATGGTTTAAAAAATACATCAGAATAATTGAATTTCAAACAATGCTAATGCTTTTCATTCTTTCTTTAGGTGCAAGGCCCGGCAATGGCACTAAATGAGCCCTGTATCAAAGATTCCTTCCTTTAAATGAGAGGACCAAACAGGACGGTGTGATGAACATGCCACTGCATCAGATCTCTGTCATTCCAGCTCGGGATGTCACCTCTTCCAGAATCTCTAGGAGCAAGACCAAAGAAAAAGAGAGAGAGGAACAGGTAATGCCAGAATCTTGTTTTCATAGGAAATTATCCCGCTTTCTGACTAATAACAACAGTGCTTAATCAAGGTACCACATGGGGCCTGATTCTGCATCAAAATTCCCATTAATATTGTGGGTATTGACTGCACAAGGAATTCCTGGCCCCTTTGTTCTTTCATTGTTGTATTAATCATTTAAACAATCGGCCACACAAGACTGGGGATCACTGTGGTCTAACGTCAGCAAAATACAAATTTCAGCCATCCATTCTGCATAAGAATTAAAGACAGCAGGGTGTATTGTATGCAGGGTGTGATGCTATTATTAGTGAGCTTGTAATGTGATAGCTTCTGCTGCTGTTCATTTTTTTTGTGCTAAATAGTATGATGGGTATGCGATTAAGTGAGTGTTTTGACTCTTGTGTACGTCATCTTTAAATCTTCATGGGCTCTGCTTTTGGCATTGACTGGCAGCCATATTGTAGTCCGCACAGGATGGACTATCACAGTGGGGAGACACACACCTTAGGCTCTCTCCTGGAGACTTTACTTTTGTTTTTTATTGTTTTCTTCTTGTAATCTGTGGAAAAAGAAGACATAAAGCATCTGTTTTTCTTTGTGCAGAGTGAAACATGACACCAAAAAAGTAGGAGACTGATTGGATTCTGATGACTGAACCACTTGACAGTCTTTCTTTTCTAGCATATCATGTCCTTGTGCCATACGCAACAATTCTGTTTAGTCCGTACTGTGCCTCCATCCAAGCCAAAGATTTTATTGCGTATCAATATTATAGTCCAAAATGCACTGTATGTTTGCATTTTGGGTCATCTGCGAATTTCAAAGCATTCCTAGGTGTTTTTAAACTTTTACTGTCACAAAAAACAGATCAAAAGAACATTCATGTAATGGAACAAACCTAGGAGATGGAAATTTCACAGGTTAGTATTAAACATTCACGAAAGGCCAAATTCTGATGAGATGTAAATTACAAATTGGTTATGTGGGCATAATTTACATGGCGAGGGTCTAGAAGGGCAGGGTTATAGCAGGAAGAGCAACCAGCAAAAGAGAGTAAGAAAGGATGGAACAAAGAAAGCCATGCCTATCTTCTTATGGTCTCCTGCTACAACCCCTCCGCCCCCTTCCATCACTTTGCTGTGTTAATTACATCTACTTAGCCCATAAGTAAATATTAACTATCTAAGTCAGTATGGGTAACTTACCCATAGTTTATGTTGCCTCTGAATTTTGCCCTGCATGCTTAATAACATCTTTAACATTTGGGGGCAACTCTCAATCAAGGTTGGATGGCGTGAGTATACTTTCTGTTTGTGGTCCAGGCTGGAAGCTAGTCTTGCTTGGTTGTGAAACATCCTCTCCTAGGAGGTGGACTAGAGTCTCACATTTGCTGCCTGTAGCACATGGTATTTCTTCCAGTTCTAGCTGTAAGTGGTTGTTCTGTGGTCTCCTTCATTACAGAATACCTTTTCATTCCATTCCTCTTCCATTTGGCATCAGCCTATTCCATGTAGTAACATCACACACTCCAACCTGGAAGATAAGGAGTCAGTGCTTTTTTGCTAGGGCATAAAACAAAGAATGAATTGATGACCCTCCAGTGAGGGTCATAGGAATTAGCTGTGATCATGCCTGACACATACTTGTGGGACCTGTTTATCCTCTTACAGTCCCAGGAGTGAGAGTCCCAGGTCTATTTCTAAACCTGTTTTTCCTCTTTGGCAGCAGGCTCTTCTACTTCCATATTAAGAAAGCTCCTTCTATACATTTTCTTGATGATATTTAGTCAGAAGGGTTGATTACTTTTTCTTTGACTTATTGGTGAGTTACTGTGCCTTGGAACCTTTGTTTAAAAAGAGCTTGTGATATTAAAGTTAGACTGGAAAAAAATCTGTTTCTTTAAAATAGGGATTCTGTGAACCACTGCAAAGGAAAGAAAGAGATTCTAGGCTTCATAACTCAAACCCTGTAATTATGCACTAGCATGCCTTTAATGGACGCTTCTTCCAAACCCCTGGTAGTTAGAGTTTGGCTTATGCCCTGATTGTGTTCTCCTAGCTAATGTAATTGTGGATATCCTTAATTGTCCATATAAATGCTGAAGGGAACATTTAAAGTTGGAAATTTCACAACTTCCTGTGTCCTGCCATTGGTACTCAAGGTCAAGATGCGGCTTTGTTACTGCAGCTCAGTGCTTGTTTAACTTTCAAAATAAAATAATAACTTCCCTTGTCATAGGGTGAGTTTTCTGGGCTAATGCTTTGGAGTTAGAACTCCACGGGTGGTGGAAAGCAGAGCGAGATCCTTTTGGATCTTTACAGAAGGTTTTTTTGGAACTGGCTAAAATGTAGTTCCTCTGTATATGTGGATTCAAGACCTACAACTGGGGAAGTTAGTGACAAAACTCCCTTTTACAGAGTTTGTTGAAAAGCTGGTAAAAGGCTTTTGTCCAAGACTTCTGCTTTAAATCCTTAGAAGTCAGTAACGTGTATTAAACACATTACTGGGGAGTTGAGTAGATTATGATGCATGTTAATGTGATTTTCAAGATTTAGTTTAATTGAAAACTATTTCACAATAGTCTTTTCTGTTAAACTTAAACTGTTTTTACAGTAAAGACAGGAAAGGCCATAAAGAGATTATTACTCTTATGTTTAACTGAGATGAATTATTAGCTTTAAGGGCTATTAATAAACATCATTAGCTTCTTACTGATCCGTCACTTGGAATAGATTCCTACAGATCTGAGTGGAGGAATGGTCACTACATTGTTCATAAGGTACAGGGGCGGCTCCAGGCACCAGCACAGCAAGCACATGCCTGGGGCGGCCTGCCGGTCGCTGTGCGGGCAGCAGTCAGGCGGCCTTTGGCAGCGTGCCTTCGGGAGGTCCGCCGGTCCCATGGTTTCGGCGGAGGGCACCCACAGAAACGCCGCCAAATCCGTGTGACTGCGACCGCCTGCAGGCATGCCGCCGGAGGCCGCCTGATTGCCATGCTTGGGGCGGCAAAAAACATAGAGCTGCCTCTGATAAGGTACTATAAAACCTGTATGAAATCAGTAATGGCAAGTAGCTGTTTGAACATATCCAGAATTATTCAGCTATGTAGATGTGGGATGGAGTTTAGGAATTGCAATCTTGCTGCTGAGGTGTGGTTGAGATGTTGCTCTGTTTGTTTTTTCCCTCCTCACTAGCTGAAGTGGACTGTTGTACACCTATTTGCACCAGTACTTCAGAATGCTGCTATTATAGATGAAGTTCCCCAGGTAATACCCATTTTATTGTTTAAGGATCTTTGTTCATTCTGAAAATTCCAACCAAAGTTCTCTTGTTTTCAAAGACAATTTTATGACTTAATTTTGGAAAGTGAAGCAGGGTTGGGTCTAGTAAGTACTTGTATAGGAGACCTCCAAGGAAATCTTGCTGGAAATGGTGTTGCTAACTGGGTGGATAGTAATACTCTTCCTTCTCAGTCTAAGTTTTGTGTGCCAAGTATGGGGTAAGAGATGAAAGATGAGCTTCCAAACTAAACACCTGCGCAATTAAGGTCTTTAAAGATCCCATTGCACTTAGCCCAAAAGCAAAGGTGTAAACCTTCTTTGTGCTGGCCAAATTTCAGCTTCAGTAATTACATTGTACCTACCTAAATCCCCCTTCCCCTCAGGTCTGAGAAGATGACCATCTGTCCTGAACTGATAAGTAACACTGCTGGCAGTTGTATGCTGCACTGACACGTTTGAGATTTTATGACAAACACCTCCATGCACATTTGAAACAGCCTTCTCTGGGGTGGGGTTGCCACTCCAGAGCCCTAGAAACATTGCTCAACAGCTGAGGGTAAAAGATGGTGAATAATAATAATCTATAAAGCATGCTGTGACCCAGTTCCTCTAGATGAAAGGTATGGTGTAATGATTATAATGTGAATTTTTAAGTATACTGTGTAGATCTTGCTAAATATGGCTACAACTACACTGCATACATTTCTTCCTGCTTAGCAGTCTTTTGCCCGTCACAATTTGAGAAACACTGTCCCATGGCCTTTTTGTTTGTATCCAGTTATATAGTCTGATTTTAGCTCTCTACCATGTCCTTCTGCGAAGTCAGATTTTAGTTTTAGAAGAAAAATCAGTAGTAGGACTTTTTCAAGACTATGTTGAACTGGGTCAGTTGTTTGTCATGAGAGTTATTTTATGTCAAAATGTATTTTCAAATTATCATCTGTGCAGTTTTTAAAAAACTCTAAATCCTTTTCAAGGTGCAAAAACGCAATGGGCATTCTTTTTTTTTTTTTTTTTTTTTTTTTTTTTTTGCATACTCTTTCAAATTTTGAGATGAATAGATTGGTTGTGATTGGTCACAACCAATCACATGGTATTAGTTCTGTTTCTATGATTGACTGAACATGCCTCAAGGGGCCAGGTTAGAAAAAAGTCTGTAAACCTTTTGAGATTCCCTCATCACTAGTTAGATCTGGTGTTTAGAGTGTTTCCATGCTTAGATGTGCTAATGCTGGGGCTTTCATGGGGTATTTTTATTGGTTGGTTGTTTTTTTCCCCTTTTTTAAAAAAAATCTCCTTTTAGACCAAGGATACAGGTCGTAAGAATCAGTCATATCTGAGTATCCTGTGGGATCCTGCTGGGAAGCAGGCTGGCTTACCTGCTGCCAAAACCTTAGAAGTAGCTATTATGACCTAAGCCTAAGACTTAAAAATACAGAACCATCCCATGATGATACAATAATAACACCTAGCTCTTATATAGTGCTTTTAATCAGTAGATTGCAAAGTGCTTTAAAAGGAGGTAAGTATGAGTATTGTAAGGGGAAACTGAGGAACGAAAGTGAAGTAATTTGTCCAAGGTTACTCAGCAGGCCAATGGCAGAGTTGGGAATAAAACCCTAGTCTTCTGAGTCCCAGTCCTGTGCTCTATCCACTCGACCACACTGCAGCATTATGTATTCTAAATACCAGTTTTGCTTTGGAATATATTAACTGGAGAGAGAAGAAATTGGGCAAATTTGAAGAGTAGTGATTGGACACTGTGATAGGGTGCTCAGAGTGCTGGACGGCATAGTGGTTAACACACCCAAGTTCTGATACCTTGTCTCTGTGTCAGGGTGGTAGAGGTGCCTCTTCCTGACCCTAAGACAGGAATCATCTCCTCTCCACCCGCATCTAGGCTTTGCCCTTAAAAGGGTATGATAGGAGGAGCCAGGCCCCACTATCTCCGCTGGGATCCAGCCCATGGCCCTGTGCAGAGCAACCAACAGCAGGGTCCTCCCTGCAGTGAGTCTAAGTCTGCTGCCCTGGGCTACTTACTTCCTACCTATGTCTCTTCAGTTTGGGGCATGGCCCCTATAATCCATACAGTCAATCACTTAATGAAAAGAGTCCAAAGGAGCAAGGCCCTGCAGGACCTGCTGGTAATTCTTTGAGTAATGTCCCTATGGGTGCTCTGCTTCAAGTTATTTCAGGTGTGCATGCGCTTCTTGAGCCCTTGATCATAGATTCTCCATCAGCAGTGTCTGTTCAGCCTGCGCATGTTCTCTATATGAACCAAGGGTATATAGGGCTGTACAGGCGAATTGCCCACAGTTCCTTCTGTCTCAAGCCAAGGCAGTAGAGAGATCTAGCATGTCTGCCTCGTGCGTGCCTCAGTGTGTTTTGTTGTTGTTTGTTAGTTTAGTGTTCTAATTAGTGTTAGTTATTAGCACAGAATTAGTGAGATACTAGCGAGAGTTTTCAATTTTTTCCTCTCACCCTTTTTTTCCCCCCATTTTTTCTGGGGAGCTTATTTGGCCTGGTTGGGCATGCCTGGCTCACCAGGTTTTAAACCAGGGATGGGCAAACTATGGCCCGGGGGCCGTATCCGGCCCTTCAGACGTTTTAATCCAGCCCTCGAGCTCCCGTCGGTGAGTGGTGTTGGGGGCTTGCCCTGCTCCGGTGCTCCAGACAGGGAACAGGGTCTGGGGCTTGCCTCACTCCATGCATGCCGTGACTCCGCACGGTTCCCGGAAGCAGTGGCATGTCCCCCCTCTGGCTCCTATGTTTAGGGGCAGCCAGGCAGCTCTGCACGCTGGAATACATAGGCTCCAGGGCCAAGTGTGGGGTTTCCTTCCATATCATTACAGAAACCCGTACTTTAACAAGAACTCTTACCCACATCAGTGATGGTAGGATCAGTTCTGAGTACCACTTCCTCTCCCATATGTGCCTTCCCAGTGGACATAGTGGGATCATTGGGTAACATATCGACAGCAATTTGCCACATCTCCAGTTCCATTGCACCAGGAGACGAGGGTCACACAGTCTCCTCCACCAAGCCCCCAACATAAGGAGACTTTTGAAGAACAGGAGGCTAGGACACACAAAGAGTTTACCTCTCAAATCATTGGTTCATCTTCATCTCTGGATGAAGCAGTCATGCCTCCACCACTATCAGTGGTTGACAGTTTTTGTCAATTCCACAAACTTGTGAAGAGGGTGACTGGCACCCTACAGATGCCTCCTGAGGTGGTTAAAGACTCATATCACAAGCTCCTGGACATTTTGCAGCTGGCAACACCTATCTGGGTTGCACTACCCATTAATGAAGCACTCCTGGACCCAGCAAAGATTGTGTGGCAAACTCCTCCTACCATCCCGCCATCTTGTAAATGGGCAGAAAAAAAAATTGTTCCCCCCAAGGGACTTAGAATTTTTGCGCCCCCTCTCCCCCCCCCCCCCCCCCACGCACACCTAATTCCCTGGTGGTGGATCTGTAAACTAGCAGGGTAAACAGCTTTACTCCAGGTCTACTCCTTATGACAAGGACCAGAAACAGTTATTCCTTTTTGAATGGAAGGCCTACTCATCTGTGACCCTCCAGTTTTGGATCACAAACTATCAACCGATCATGGCCAAGTATGCCTACATGAATTACGACAAGTTTTATTTAACATCTTCCACAGGAACATAAAGAACACTTCCAGGGCATCATTAAGGAGGGTCAGTTATTAGCCAGAATCTCTCTCCAAGCATCCTTGGATCCATCTGCACAGCAGTTGTCATGCACAGGGTATTGTGGCTACAGTTGTCAGGATTCCCAAGAGAGGTTCAGAATACGGTTGAGGATCTCACGTTTTATGTCAGAAGCTCTTCTTGGGGACTACGGATGAGTCCCTACAGACACTGAAGGACTCCAGGGCCACATTGAGGTCTCTGCGTATAAACACAGCTACAAACAGCAGGAGATTTAGCAGGTCTCAAACTGCCCAGAGATCGCTTCTGGTTCAGTTCTCTGGTTTTCATAGAACTACTGAACCTGCTAGAAAAAGACAGATTCCAGAAGAAAAGTTCCCACTCTCCTTCAGTCAGTATCCAGTCATCATTGAAACAACAATTTTGATGGGTTGGTTGAAGGCTCAACTCCTCCCCCACCTCTACTTTGCAAGCTGCAACCTTTTGCTAACCTCCCCACTTTTGGAGACTGCCTTTCCCATTTCCAACAGGCCTGGTGGCATATTACAACAGACAAGTGAGTCAGATTATTTCATACACTTCACATCCCTCTTCAGGGACCACTTTCATGAGACTATACTGAATCAAAAAGTACACTCACTCCTTTGTTGGGAGCAATAGAACCAGTCCCATCCTCTCACAGGGGAAAGGTTTTACTCCAAGTATTTTCTCATGCCAAAGAAGGATGGAGAGTGGAGACTGATCTTAGATCAAAGATAACTAAACAAATTTGTGAAGCCTCAGAAGTTCCAGATGGTGACTCTGGCAGCTTTAATTCCTTCTCTAAGGGCAGGAGATTGGTTTTCAGCCCTCGACCTACAAGACACCTATTTCCATATAGTGATACATCCCCCACACAGGCGATATCTACACTTCACCTTGGGCCATGATCATTTTCAATACATAATATTTCCCTTTGGCCTCTTTCAGCCCCAAGTGTGTTCTTGAGGGTTTCAATGGTAGTGGCTGTTTACCTTTGGTGAGAAGCAATTTTAGTCTTTCCATATCCCGTTCCCATAATGACTGGCTACCCAAGGGCTGATCTTACAGAGCAACACTAACTTCCACCCAGACAGCTCTTTCTTTTAGGAGTTGGGTCTCCAGCTAAATACAAAGAAGTCCAAGTTAGCCCCTGTACAGGGAATACAATTCATAGGGGCATATTTGGACTTGTTGACATCCAGGATCTTTCTTCCCACAGACAGATTCATAACTTTGTCGAATCTGGTCAGGACAATTCAGAGACGTCTATGTATTGCAGTAAAGAACTGTTTGCAGCTCCTGGATCATATGGCAGCTTGCACTTTGTGACCAAGCATGCAAGATTATGCCTCAGCTGCTTTGACGACTGGTGCAGAAGGAACTATTCTTCAACCAGAGACAGTTTGGACAAACAGAATATGGATCCCCTCCAGGTGAAATACTCCCTGGATTGCTGGAAAGATAAGCGCAGTGTCTGTGTGGGCTTCGCTTTCATCTCCAACAATAACTGTGACAACAGACACAACACTGGTTGCATGGGGAAGCACACCTCAACACATTCACAACTCGGGGCAGCTGGTCACCTCAGGAAAGCGGTCTCCATATCATCTTGTTAGAACTTAGGGCAGTCACAAATGAAGGGTAAATCAATCAGACTCATGACTCAATGTGGCTTGCATGTTCTGTATCGACTAATAGGGAGGAGCAAGATCCCCCTCCCTGTATGCGAAAGCTATAAAGTTATGGAACTGTTGTATAACCCATTGGATTCAGATCTCAGCTGTTTACCTTCCCGGAGTCCAGAATGTCATAGCCGATATCCTCCATGGGTGCTTCTCCAAAGACTGGGAATTGGAGTTACACTCATAAATCTTTCGTGGGATATTCCAGAGGTTCGGACTTCCATGGGTGGACCTATTCATCCCATCCAGCAATAGGAAGTACTCCTTATTCTGCTCAAGGGGAGGCCTCGGTTGCCTCTCATTGGGAGATGCCTTTCTCCTTCCTTCGACGAAGGGCCTGTTCTATGATTTCCCACTAACACCACTAATTCCAAGAGTAATGAACAAGATCAGGCAGGACAATGCCAGGGTTATCTTCATAATACCGACCTAGCCGAGGCATAGAGAGTACACTTATAAAGTTTACAGTATAACACTGTTGCAAAAAAGCAAACATCATTCTGGGATATATTAACAGGAGTGTTGTAAGCAAGACACGAGAAGTCATTCTTCCGCTCTACTCCACGCTGATTAGGCTTCAGCTGGAATATTGGGTCCAGTTCTGGCACCACATTTCAGGAAAGATGTGGACAAATTGGAGAAAGTCCAGAGAAGAGAAACAAAAATGATGAAAGGTTTAGAAAAAACATGACCTCTGAAGAAAGAGGAAAAAATTGGGTTTGTTTAATCTGGAGACAAGGACATAACAGTTTTTAAGTACATAAAAGGTTGTTACGAAGAAAAGAGTGAAAATTGCTCTCCTAAACCTGTGAGGATAAGACAGGAAGCGCAATGGGCTTAAGTTGCAGCAAGGGAGGTTTTAGGTTGGACATTAGGGAAAACTTTCTAAGTGTCAGGGTGGTTAAACATTGGAATAAATTGCCTAGGGAGGCTGAGGAATCACTATCATTGGAGGTTTTAAAAAACATGTCAGACAGGTCAGACAACACCTTTCAGAGACTTCTCTTAAAGGAGAGCGTGATCGGTGTCGGTCCACCTACCTGCTAGGGGGCGGTGGGGAGCTACGACGTCACTGGCCGGCTTGGGTCATGCCTCTGCCACTGGGGAATTAGCGGCGGGAAGGATGTCAGCCAGTGTCTGTAGCGCGCCCCTCGGGCAGGGGAGCGTCGGCAAAGGTCAGTAGCGCGCCCCTCGGGCAGGGGAGCGTCGGCAAAGGTCAGTAGCGCGCCCCTCGGGCAGGGGAGCGTCGGCAAAGGTCAGTAGCGCGCCCCTCGGGCAGGGGAGCGTCGGCAAAGGTCAGTAGCGCGCCCCTCGGGCAGGGGAGCGTCGGCAAAGGTCAGTAGCGCGCCCCTCGGGCAGGGGAGCGTCGGCAAAGGTCAGTAGCGCGCCCCTCGGGCAGGGGAGCGTCGGCAAAGGTCAGTAGCGCGCCCCTCGGGCAGGGGAGCGTCGGCAAAGGTCAGTAGCGTGCCCCTTGGGCAGGGGAGCGCCGGCAAAGGTCAGTAGCGTGCCCCTTGGGCAGGGGAGCGCCAGCAAAGGTTCCGGAGTGGGTCGGCCGGGTAGGGCAACGCAGGCCCACCCTACACCACTGCGTTCCAGCCCAGGGCCCTGACAGTGGCAGGACGAGGGTCTCGCACTGGGTCAGCGGGGTCCTTCCGCTATATAGACTCACCACTGTGCAGCTCTGTCCCTGGGCTACTTCCTACCCGATTGCTCGTCCGAATCCCTCTGGTCCCGCCAGTGCGTCGGGGTAGTCCGCTGTTGGCAGCTCCAGCTCCCCCTCGGGCCCAGGCTCCTCCAGCTCCTCCTAGTCCTCGGCTGCTGGCAGCTCCAGCTCCCCCTCCAGCTCCTCCAGTCCCTCTGGGTACTTGGCAGCGGGCAGTCCTGGCAGCCCCAGTCCTTCCTCCAGGTGAGGTTTCCACTGGTCCAGGGCCTCCCCTGGCGTGGCAGCAGGGTCTGAAGGGAGCAGCCCACGGTCTGTGTCTGCCTCCCTCCCTCCCTGGTGCTGCCCTGACTGAGATAAGGGCCCCGCCCTTTATACTTCCTGTTCCACCCCTCCCCTTCTGGTGGGTGGAGCGAGCTTGGCCTGGCCCCACCCACTCAGGCTGAGAGAGCGGCCTTTTAGCCTCAGGTTCGGAGGGCAGCCACCCTGGCTCCCTACAGAGAGTCTATTGATAGAGATTCTCTAGGTTTTAGTCAGGAAAAGAGGATAAAGTATGGGCCAGATCAGATGAGAAACATTCACATAAAAAAGAATCTAACACATCAGAAAAGGGCAGACAAATAAACAGTGACAAGTTTTTAAAGTGCTTGTACACAAATGCTAGAAGTCTAAATAATAAGATGGGTGAACTAGAGTGCCTTGTATTAAAGGAGGATATTGATATAATAGGCATCACAGAAACCTGCTGGAGTGAGGACAGTCAATGGGACACAATCATTCTGGGGTACAAAATATATCGAAAGGACAGAACAGGTCGTGCGGGGGCGGGGAGTGGCACTATATGTGAAAGAAAGTGTAGAATCAAATGAAGTAAAAATCTTAAGTGAATCCACATGTTCCATAGAATCTCTATGGATAGTAATTCCATGCTCTAATAAGAATATAACAGTAGGGATCTATTATCGACCACCTGACCAGGACAGTGATAGTGACTATGAAATGCTAAGGGAGATTAGAAAGGCCATCAAAATAAAGAACTCAATAATAGTGGGGGATTTCAATTATCCCCATATTGACTGGGTACATGTCACCTCAGGACAAAATGCAGAGACAAAATTTCGTGATACTTTAAATGACTGCTTCTTGGAGCAGCTAGTACAGCCCGAATCGGAGGGTAGAAATCGATCTCTCGGGGATCGAATTATCGCGTCTCGTCGGGACGCGACAATCGATCCCTGAATCGACGCGCTTACTCCACCAGCGGAGGTAGGAGTAAGCGCCGTCAATGGGGAGCCGCGGAGGTCGATTTTGCCACCGTCCTCACAGCGGGGTAAGTCGGCTCCGATACATAGAATTCAGCTACGCTTTTCGCGTAGCTCGATTTGCGTATCTTAAATCAACACCCCCCCACCCCCACCCCGGTAGTGAAGACCTGTCCAAAAGGAGAGGCAATTCTCGATTTAGTCCTGAGTGGAACGCAGGATCTGGTCCAAGAGGTAACTGTAACAAGACCGCTTAGAAATAGTGACTATAATATAGCAACATTTAACATTCCTGTGGTGGGAAGAACACCTAAGCAGCCAAACACTGTGGCATTTAATTTCAGAAGGGGAACTATGCAAAAATGAGGAGGTTAGTTAAACAGAAATTAAAAGGTACAGTGACTAGAGTGAAATCCCTGCAAGCTGCATGGACACTTTTCAAAGACACCATAATAGAGGCCCAACTTAAATGTATACTCCAAATTAAAAAACACAGTAAAAGAACTAAAAAATAAGAAAAGCCAAAAAGTAGTCTGAAGAACAGCTAGCCAAAAACTCAAAAGGCAATAACAAAATGTTTTTTAAGTACATCAGAAGCAGGATGCCTGCTAAACAACCAGTGGGGCCCCTGGACAATCGAGATAAAAAAGGAGCACTTAAAGACGATAAAGTCCTTGCGGAGAAACTAAATGAATTATTTGCTTCAATCTTCACGGCTGAGGATGTTGGGGAGATTCCCAAACCTGAGCGGTCCTTTGTAGGTAACAAATCTGAGGAATTGTCACAGATTGAAGTGTCATTAGAGGAGATTTTGGAATTAATTGATAAACTTAACAGTAACAAGTCACTGGCACCAGATAGCATTCACCCAAGAGTTCTAAAAGAACTCAAATGTGAAATTGCGGCACTATTAACTATGGTTTGTAACCTGTCCTTTAAATCAGCTTCTGTACCCAATGACTGGAAGATAGCTAATGTAATTCCAATATTTAAAAAGGGCTCTAGAGGTGATCCCGGCATTACAGACCAGTAAGTCTAACGTCAGTACCGGACAAATTAGTTGAAACAATAGTAAAGAATAAAATTGTCAGACACCTAGAAGAACATAAATTGTTGGGCAAAAGTCAACATGGTTTCTGTAAAGGGAAATCATGTCTTGCTAATCTATTAGAATTCTTTGAAGGGGTCAACAAACATGTGGACAAGGGGGATCCGGTGGACATAGTGTACTTAGATTTCCAGAAAGCCTTTGACAAGGTCCCTCACCAAACACTCTTACATAAATTAAGTTGTCATGGGATAAGAGGGAAGATCCTTTCATGGGTTGAGAACTGGTTAAAAGATAGGGAACAAAGGGTAGGAATAAATGGTAAATTTTCAGAATAGAGAGGGGTAACTAGTGGTGTTCCCCAAGAGTCAGCCCTAGGGCCAGTCCTATTCAACTTATTCATAAATGATCTGGAGAAAGGGGTAAACAGTGAGGTGGCAAAGTTCGCAGACAATACTACACTGCTCAAGATAGTTAAGACCAAAACAAACTGTGAATCTTCAAAAAGATCTCACAAAACTAAGAGATTGGGCAATAAAATGGCAAATGCAATTTAATGTGTATAAATGTAAAGTAATGCATATTGGAAAAAATAACCCCAACTATACATACAATATGATGGGGGCTAATTTAGCTACAGCTAATCAAGAAAGAGATCTTGGAGTCATTGTGGATAGTTTTCTGAAGACATCCACGCAGTGTGCAGCGGCAGTGAAAAAAGCAAACAGGATGTTAGGAATCATTAAAAAAACGGGTAGAAAATAACTCTGAGAATATCTTATTGCCCTTCTATAAATCTATGGTACACCCACATCTTGAATACTGCGTACAGATGTGGTCTCCTCATCTCAGAAAAGATATACTGGCATTAGAAAAGGTTCAGAGAGAGGCAACTAAAATGATTAGGGGTTTGGAATGGGTCCCATATGAGGAGAAACTAAAGAGGCTATGACTTTTCAGCTTGGAAAAGAGGAGACTAAGGAGGGGGGATATGACAGAGGTATATAAAATCACGTGTGGTGTGGAGAAAGTTAATAAGGAAAAGTTATTTACTTGTTCACATAATATAAGAACTAGGGGCCACCAAATGAAATTAATGGTCAGCAGATTTAAAACAAATAAAAGGAAGTTCATCTTCACACAGCGCACAGTCAACCTGTGGAACTCCTTACCTGAGGAGGTTGTGAAGGCTAGGACTATAACAGGGTTTAAAAGAGAAATGGATAAATTCATGGAGGTTAATTCCATTAATGGCTACTAGCCAGGATGGGTAAGGAATGGTGTCCCTAGCCTCTGTTTGTCAGAGGGTGGAGATGGATGGCAGGAGAGAGATTACTTTGATCATTACCTGTTAGGTTCACTCCTTCTGCGGCACCTGGCATTGGCCACTGTTGGCAGACAAGATACTGGGCTGGATGGACCTTTGGTCTGACCCAGTATGGCCGTTCTTATGTTCAGGAATGGTCTAGTTATTGCTTAGTTGTGCCTTGAGTGTAGGGGACTGGACTAGATGACCTCTTAAGGGTCTGTGATTCACATAGACTGTCAAGATGGATCTATGAGTGTATTACTGTTTGCTATGACACAGCTGATGCCTTACCTCCCCCAAAGGATTATAGCACTCTACCAGATCACAAGCAACTTCCACAGCATTACTCAAAAACATTCCAGCATCTGAGATGTGCACAGCTGCTCCATGGGCTTCAGTGCATACATTTTCTAAACACTATGAGGCACTTGGTTCTGCTGTACTGTCTTCAGTCTCAGACTTATTTCCGAAGCTCCCTCCTCCCTGTGAGGATACTGCTCGGGAGTCATCTGAAGTGGAGCACCCGTAGGGACGCTACTTGAAGAAAAAATTACTTACCTTATGCTGTAACTGTGGTTCTTCGAGATGTGTCCCCCTAGGGGTGTTCCTCTACCTGCTTTCTTTCCTCTCTGCTTCAGACTGTTCTTGTTTGCCATTCAGATAGAGAAGGAACTGAGGGCAGTTCTCCAATCAGAGCATGCTTGGCAGGCCCAGAGAGGTGGGGCTACCTGTGCCCAGTATTGTCTTTTAACCCCTTTAGCCCAGTGTGGGGTTTGTATACCTCATCACAGACACTTATCCTGTCTGACGAGTCAACAAAGACAACCTGTCAGTGTGTGTTGGTGGCACTTGGATGTGTACAAGTACGGTTATCAGATGGAAAAATGTTTCATTTTCTGAAATCTCTGCATTATCATACGTGGCCTAGAAAACAAAGTTTTAGAAACTGCTCAGGGACTGAGATGATTGTAACAGCTTTCTGAGTTGTACTCCTCCAGTCATAATGTGGTAATCCATAAAATTTGTCTGTATCTGTGAAATTTGCAAGAACCTGGTATTCTCATATTTGGTATTCATATTTCACATTTGATTTTCATATTTCAAATTGGGCCGACTTTGACTGACACATTTTTTTATGTGCCTGATTTACTCCTACTCAGATTATATTTAGCTTGAATAGCAGGTAAACATACAATGTAGAGGACTGACTAGCAAAGGAAAAGTGACTAACAAGAAAGAGTCTCCTTTCCTCCAACATGCGTTCACAGGACCACAAGCTTCACTAAGACACTGACCATGATACCTATTTTTTTTGTCTTAGAGTTTCCTGATTACAACTCTTTATTTGCTTTTTTATTATGATGACTATTATTGTTGTTCATATCAAACTCATGATGGGCATGGTGCTTTACAGTTCAAGTGTCTGCCTTACCATCTGCAGTGGTACTTAGCACTTACTTATAACTTTCTATGAACAGATCTCAACAGATCCAAGGTGTCACAAACACCCTGTATATGTCTACACAAGGATAAAAAACCTGCAGCTGGCTCAGGTTAGCTGCCTGGCTCATAGGGCTCAGGCTTTGAGCTGAAAAATCACTGTGTAGACCAGGAGTGGCCAACCTGAGCCTGAGAAGGAGCCAGAATTTAACAATGTACATTGCCAAAGAGCCACAGTAATACATCAGCAGCCCCTCCACCCCGCTCCCAGCACCTCCCACCCACCGTCAGCCCCGCCGATCAGTGCCTCCCCTTCCCTCCCTGCACCTCCCGATCAGCTGTTTCGTGGCATGCAGGAGGCTCTGGAGTGGAGGGGGGAGAAGCGAGGGTACTGCAAGCTCAGGGAAAGGGTGGAATGGGGGCAGTGCCTGTGGCAGAGCCAGGGGTTGAGCAGTGAGCACCCCTGGCACATTGGAAAGTTGGCGCCTGTAGCTCCAGCCCCGGAATCAGTGCCTATACAAGGAGCCACATATTAACTTCTGAATAGCTGCATGTGGCTCTGGAGCCACAGATTGGACACCCCGGGTATAGACATTTAGGCTGGGGCTGGAGTCTGAGCTCTGGGATCCTGCAAGGGTGGAGGTCCCATAGCTTGGACTTCAGCCCAAGCCTGAATGTCTACACAGTAATTTTTAGCCCTGTGAGCCAGAGCCGTGCAAACCCAAGTTAGCTGACCCAAGCCAACCAAGGCCATGCTGCGGGTCTTTAATCCCTGTGAACATGTACCCACTGATTCTGCAGGGGCAGATCCTTGTACTGGTGCAGAACTGCATTGTAGTCAAAGGTCCACTTACAGGGATCTGATTGCAGGATCAGGGCCTAAGTGATTTGAGTTTCACACCCTCCCTGGGAGGTTAAATAAGTGTTACTCCTATTTTGAAGATGGGGGAAATGTAAAGCAAAGAATGGTTAAGTGACCTTCCTAATTTAACACTGTCTTCTGAGTTAGAGCTGGATTAGAAACCAGGGCTCCAGAGTCCCAAGATTGGATTTTAATCATTAGCCCCCTCTGTTTTCCGAAACCCAAGAAGAATGACAGCAGACTAAGGAAGAGAAGAGAAGAGACCACAGAAAACAGGGAGACGGGGAAGCTGCTCTGGCATAAGCATTATCTACAAAGGATTCACATAGAATAATTTTATTCTTCTTTGTGTTTATCTTGAATTGTATACTGGGTGAGGCGGGAGGAAGTGAGCAGATGGGTTCTAAGTGGAGATGAATTATGGAAGGCAAGCTGAAGGAAGTGGGTTCTGAAGAGGATTTGAAGGAGAAAAGACGAAAGAGTCCATTTTTATCAGTAATAATTACAAAACCTAATGACAATTGATGCAGCAACTGTTATGTATGGAAAAGGCTTCAAAGTCTCGGCTATTGATGTTTTCATGTGATCAGACTCGTTTGTACGTGGTCTTTATTTTTATTTCATCTGCTGCTTTTTTTCTGGATCTCTTGCTCTAGTGCCTCACGACCCAGAAAGAGTAGTTAATTACTTCTCTGTGCTAGGGTCTCTGACCTGTAGCTGTTCCATTAAATTGGAGCTGTAAGCCGCCTCCCTTGCTTATTAACTCATAATCTTCTCTATCTAGTGTTAATGAGAAATGCACTTTCCTTGAACAAATTGAAACACACTTAGCTGAGTTACATACCTTCGAAAAATACTGTTGTATTATGGAAACTCTGATGCTACTTAACTACAACAACACTTCAGTCTACTGAGACACGCACAAGCACGCCCACACATATACGCGCGCACACACGCAAGTGTGTTACTATATGGATCCATTAAATCATAGAAATCATTTTGGCTTATATGTTATGAAGTGCTATTGCCAATTTTTTAAGGTCTTTTAGGCCCTAATCCTGCAAGGAGCTGCCTCTGGACACATGCCTATGCTCATGAGAGCCCCACTGAAGTTACTGGGGTTCCACCGAGGTACGAGTTCTTTGGAAGATCCAGGCCCTAACTAGACCAGCTTTGCAATGGTTTTATTAGCCACTAGGCCAGCGTTTCTCAAATGCTGCCACCGTGGCTGCATGCGGCCACCCAGGGCTTTTCTTGTGGCCACAGCCTCATGGGCAGTGATTGGGGGGCAAGGCAGCGGCAGCTGCCCCTCTCCCTTCCTGTTGCTCCTGGATGTGCCGCCTTGGTGCTGGTTGCTGGGGCTGCCAGCAAGGGTTGGGCCCTGCCCCCCTCTGGAGACACCTGGGGCACAACGCTGGAGGAGCAGGCAGCCTGTGAGTTCCCCACCTTCCCGGGTGGGGCTCAGGCTTCGGCTCTGGGGTGGCAGGCTCTGGCCACAGGGCTTCAGGCTTCGCGCTCCGTCCCTGTGCCCTGGTCGTGGGGTTTTGGGCTCTGGCCCTGTCCCCTGGCTTTGGGCTATGGCCCTGGGGCTTCAAGCTCCTTCCTGGGGTGCCGTCCCCGGGCTTCAGGCTCCAGCTCTAGCTCCCCGCTGCCTCTCCCACCCCTTATCACCCCTGGCCCCTGCTGCCTATCCATCCACCTCCCCATCCAGGGCTTAATTTGCCCCCGGGATTGCCGGAACTAAGTAAGTCTGCTGTGAAAAGTGATACTTGTATGTTTGTTAATATCACTTTTCACAGCAGACTTAGAAGCTAGCTGGGAGGCTGTGAAAAATATTAACATACGAATATCACTTGTTACAGCAGCAGACTTACTAGCTAGCAATAAATAAATCACAGTGATTTTGTTGTGCATATTTATTTGTATTTCCCAAAGTTAATTAAGTATTTTAGGAAAAATTGTCAGAGCAGCCACCAGCAAGAGTTGGTGGCCGCACTCTGAGACCACCAAAAATTTGTCATGAGAACCCCTGCGCTAGGCTAAATGTTTATTAAAAGGAAGCCATCAGTTTAAAAATAATATTGTTTCATGCTTACCTACTGTTGTTGCAAGACACACTTAGATTCCTGTAAGTGAAAGAGGTTGCGGGGAATTTTTTCTGCCCTGGTTTGTTTGCTTTGACAAAGTGCTGCCATAGTCTGAGTCACTCTCTCTATGATCAGTTAATCAGTTTCTTCTGTTGTTTGTGTAATTCACACTATAAGAGGAAGGAAAAACCATTTTAAAAGCACAGTAAACTACAAAATCTGGCAGCAAGGCTCAGTGGCAGGTGACTCGGTGACTTGAAACTCATTTTTGAAAAGCGACTAGATTTCAAGTTGATGGTGTCCCTTTGAGAGCTCACAAATCTCTGAAATGTTGTGGGTGGACTTAAAATTTCTTTCTGCTCGTGATTTATTTCTGGTTGGGTTTTAGACCAGTTATGACGGAACCTTGCAAGGAAAATGGAACACTCTCTTAAGAATGCCTTGCTCCATCCATTCTTTGCACAGTTCAACACTGTGCATAGCTGTTCTGCATACAGCCACATGAGAATGGCATCCTCACACCTAGAAACAACGTCTACCTTTGGGATCTATTACCTGTCACCAGTCCCAAAAGTGAGAGTCCCATGTCTGCTACTAAGTGTGTTTATCTCTTTGGTAGCAGGCAGTGCCACTGTACTATTTAAAAAAAACCAAAAAACAAAAAACAAAACTGCTTACATATGACTGCTACAAGTCAAAGCACTTTTTCCTTGTTAAGCAAAGAGTATAAAGGTCTGTTGGGTGCTGTCAGTGTCTGCAGTTCAAGGTTTCATTTTCCATGAGTCAGGAGCTGAAATCTGACATTTAGAAAGATAAAGAGAAAGATGGTATATGGTATCTGTTCAAAGAAGGATCTGATTTATATATGGCCAATTTCTTTTGGTGTAAATTGGTACAGCAACACTGATTTCAGGGAATTTGGACTTTACTTTTGTAATTGAAAGTTTGTATTTTGTGTGTTCTGCAATGTATCTTTATGGGTCTATGAGAGATTGTTGTGTACAGCAGGATGATAGTTGTAGCTGATTGAATGTCGGCAGTGTTGTTTTTTGGTTTAACCTGTCTGTTAAATGCACATTTTGTGTGTGTGTGTTTCTGGAGAAATGTGTATTCAGACATTCACAAAAACCGTTAAAATAATGTTATTTTAGGTTGCAAAGTTAAGCACTCAAAAATTAGGACATGCTGCATTTACAGTTGTCAGTTTAACCTTAATTCTGCCCCCTGAGCACCAGTTCTGTGCACTGAACGAGGCAGGGTCTTGTGGGTGGAAAAATAACAACTCCTCATGTAATGAATAGATTTTTTTTATTTTTACAGTTTTTATGTGTAACTGTATGTATATTAGATATTGTAACATTTTGTGTGTGTGTGTATATTTTTCAGTAGGGACTGTATTATAAACTGAAAACATTGAAAGCTAGGGTTGAAATATTGTCTTTATTCTCCTGACTTTATGCCAGCCTGTTTCATCACATACAGTTTAAACTATTCACTGCAAAAGCTGAGCAGAAAGGGCAGCAAGTAACAATTGGGGGTGCACGTCTTAACCCTTTGTACATCCTACATTAATAAGTAGTAAGGATGGATCTTAGAGCACAAATTTTCAGTGTGTCCTAATTGCCCCAAAGGATAATCTGAATTTTAAAACGGCTTTCTGCTCCCAGGTACGTGCTGTACATCACTGGGCATCTTGGAAAACTGAGTGCTGGGAATCTCATGCGGAAGATTCTTTTTAGTTGTTTGACAGTAGAATCCTAAAAGCAGTATTTATATTCTTCTGGTAAGAGATGAAATCCTAGATGACATACAACTTTTTGTGCACAAGTAAGAAGGCTGCTGCTGCTTTTTTTGTTTTTTGTTTTTAATTCTCATGTTCAAACACATCATTGGAAAAAGGTAAGGGGTTTTTTAATGGCCAGCATGTTGGACTCTCTAGTTCAGAGGTGTAGCACATTTCTGTTTTCATTTAGTTAACATTCTGTCATTTTAACATTTTGGAGAGAATGCTGTCTAATGATTTAGAGGATGAGACTGATATATATGGGAGACTGAGAGTTAAGACTGTTAGGTTCTTTTCCTAGCTTTTGTTACTCACTCATAATTGAGACTTTGAGCAAGTTGTCATTTAATCTTTGTGCCTCAATTTCCTTATCTATGCAATGGGGATAAAAATACATAATTGCATCATAGTGGTTGTTAAAATTAATAGATGTGAAGTGGTTGAGATCCTCAGATGGAAAGTGTTAACAACTGTGCATAGTATTATAGTTATTCCAGAGAGCAAACCGCTGAAACAGATGATGTGGAGGAAGCTCTTGGAGCCTGGCATTAGAGTGCAGATGCACTTATAAGTGTGTAGTTCATGAGCTTGCAAGGTATAGCCATCTTCCATATGAGCCAATTAGAAGATGAGGTGTCAGTCCCAAGTCTGCACAGCCATCACTCAGCTAGTAAGAAAGAGAGGCAACCTTAGCTGGAGAAGTCCACTGCAGGAACCATCTTGTGATAACAGTGCACACTGGGCTGGGGAGATGAGTAGGTGCTAGAACCCTTTTGATATTGGAGGCACATCAGCATAACCTAAATGAGAGCTCTTGGACTAGTTGTGTTGAGAACGCACTCACAACAATGGTTATGTAGTCACAAAATCAGACAGTTTGCTTATAAACCTTTTTACATGCACTGCTCTCAGCAGTTGCACAGTGAAATGAATGACTCAGACTCCTACTCCCAGCCGTATTTGATTCTCTTTGACAACAAGGGTCTCCCTGCAAAGGACCTTTTAAGATGGAGAACGGCAAGGTGAGGCTGTAATGCTGTAGGTATCCTGGTCTCCAAACATAAGCTTTTGTTTCTAGTCCCACTCTTATCTTCATGCTTTTGTCCATGCTGCCCCTTCACCTGGAACAATGTTGTTGTTGTTGTTTGTTTTTACTTTAGAGCCGGGGCAGGCAAACTTTTTGGCCTGAGGGCTGCATCGGGTTTTGAAAATTTGTATGGAGGACCGGTTAGGGGAGGGGATCATGGCCTGGCCCCCACCCGCTATCTGCCCCTCCCCCTGGGACTCCTGCCCCATCCAACCCCCCTGGTTCTGTGACGGGCTCCCCCCAGGACCCATGCCCCATCGACACCCCCCCCCCCGCCCCGCTCCCTGTCCCCTGACCACCCCCGGAACCCCTGCCCCTGACTGCCTCCTGCTGCCCCATCCAACCCCTCCTCTCATTCCTGACTGCCCCCCCAGGACTCCTGCCCCCATTCAACGCCCCTGTTCCCCGCCCTCTGACCACCCTGACCCCTATCCACAAGCCTGACCACCACCCCAAACTCCCCTGCCCTCTATCCAACCCCCCCTCCCCCACTCCCTGCCCCCTTACCATGCTGCCTGGAGCATCGGTGGCTGGCGGCGCTACAGCTGTGCCGCCCAGCTGGAGCCAGCCACAGCGTCGCCACCGCACAGTACAGAGCACCGGGTCAGGCTGGGCTCTGGAGCTGCGCTGCCCCAGGAGCTCGCCGCCCAGAGCATTGAGCCGGCAGCGCAGTGAGCTGAGGCTGCGTGGGAAAGGGAACAGCAGGGGAGGGGCTGGGCAGGATGGTCCCGTGGGCCGGATGTGGCCCACGGGCCGTAGTTTGCCCACCTCTGTTTTAGAGAGTTCCTAGAAGATCTAATTGAAACTGGGGACCCAGTGTAAGACTTCCCTTAATTTAATTCCCTCCTGGGGAATCTGTTTCTTCCATAAGGGTGCACAGTCTGTATTCTGCAGCAACATAACACCATCGCCCTCCCACCTGTACAAACAAACCACATTACTAGTTGTTCTCTGAGTCTCCCCGTGCTGCCTCACCTGATGACCTATCGAGGTCCCTTCCAGTTCTATACTTCTATGATTCTGTGTTTGTCTTTTAGATTGTAAACAAATCTGGACATGCTGTTGGTGCTTAGGGAAATACAAATAGAATAGCATCTCTTAGCAGGATCGTTAGCCTGAGCTAATCACTGTCCTCATTCATCAAGTTCTGGAGTAAATCAGGAGCAACAAGTCTTTGGCATTCTCATGGCTTTCAGACTTCTTGGGACATTTTGACTCCCTGTGCCCCATGTGACACCCAGTACCCCATGTTCACCACTTTTATATGGTTATATTTTGTACAAAGTATGCCTTGTGAGGTATTATTTGAAAACTCATAATATGCTGAATATCATCATTATCCTGTTGAAATGTGTGTAACAACACTGCATGTTAAATTATCAGATTTTGCTGTAAGATTGTTACTGAAATATGTTGTAATTCTGGGTAACACCCATAAAGCAATTCCTCAGAGACAGACACACTGGCATGCCAGCAAAGTGCTAAAGAGCCATTATCTGCTTAATTGGAGATTCACCAGCAGGGGAATTGTAAACAACAAATTTACAATTCATCTGAAAGACAGTTTGGAGCTCACATATGCCATGGAACTGCCTGCCCACATGACCCAGCAAGGATTTTTCCAGCACACAAGGGTTGGGGTATAAGAAGGGGAGGAAAATGCCTATAGCCTCCTCTCCTCTCCATTTATGTTCTGAGCACAGAGAGATAAGATGAATACCTGAAGAACACTGAACTAAGGGGAATGGTCCCAGGCTGAAAGGAAATCCAGCCTGTGAATCCCTGAAGGCACTGCCCCTGCAGCTCCCGTTGGCCGCCTCCCAGCCAATGGGAGCTGCGGGGGTGGTGATGCCCTGGGCAGAGGCAGTGCACAGAGCTGCCTGGCCATGCCTCCACCTAGCAGCTGAGCGAGGGGGATATTGCTGCTTCCGGGGAGCCCCCCAGGTAAGCGCTGCCCAGAGCCTGCCTCATCTTGTCCCGTACCCCAACCACCTGCCCCCTCCTACACTGAAACTCTGCTGCTTGAGGGAGGGGAGGGAGACCGGAGCCACAGCCGCCCCCGGCCATGCCCCAACTCCACCTCCTCCCTGCCCCTATTTGATCCCTCCCCAAATCCCCGTCCTGGCCCCGCCTCTTCCCCACGCACACTGCATTGTTCCGCCTCCTCCCTCCCAGGCTTGCCGCGCAAAACAGCTGTTTCGTGGCGCAAGCGCTGGGAGGGAGGGGGGAGAAGCATGATGTGACGGCACGCTCAGGGGAGGAGGCAGAGGCAGAGGTGAGTGGGGCTCCAGCCCCGGAGCACCCACGGAGTCGGCGCCTATGCGCCGAGCTAGCTAGGGAGCCTGCCAACCCGCCCGCCCAGCACCAGCGGGGGTCCCGGGTGGGCTACCTGCCTGCCCTCACAGCACCCGGGCTGCCCTCCCCCAGCACCTGCAGCTCCCCTTCTCCCCCCAAGGTTTAGTCATTGGTATTTTAAGTAAAACTCATGGGCAGGTCACGGGCCGTGAATTTTTGTTTACTGCATGTGACCTGTTCATGACTTTTACTAAAAATACCCGTTACTAAAATGTAGCCTTACCGATGACCACTGCCTTACATGTTGCTTGAGCAATTGAACTGCCTCATGAGCCAGACTTGATGAAGAACTGTGAGCTATCAAGAGAAGGTTTTGATATGGTGAATGCATGCGAATCTAAAGCATTTAACATTGACTGTAAGTCATGGACCATTTCTCCTCTGAATTCATTTTATCACGGAAGTCCTTCATAACCTGGTGGTTGGCCTTTCTTCAGCTGGTTGTAGCTTTGTGTTTCCTACTAGTTGGCTGATCACTTCCTTAGAGCAGGCAGCAATGCAAGGATTAAGGACTTGATTTACCATGGTACAGATCTGTAATATAATTTAAGAGACTCTGTAAGCGAGGCTTTTTTTAGCCAAGCCAACACATCACTCTATTTGTCCTTGAAAGTTGTTTTTCTAGTGACTATCACGTCAGCCAGAAGTGTAGCATCCATCTCCTGCTTCTCTTTATTTTTAGTCTTTGATAAAGAAAAGGTAGTCTTACATCCAGTGTCAGCACTTATCAGAAAGGTGGATACAGATTATCATTTGCTGTGTGTAGGAGGTCACCCAGCCTGGATTTTTTCCCTCCATCTCAGATGGGGAGATTCCTAGATATTAAGGCCCATGGGGACTATTGTGCTCATCTAGTCTGACCTCCTGTATAACATGGGTTGCAGGATTTTCTTGTATTAATTCCTGCTTCAAATCCAATAGCTGTACTTGTGCTAGAGCATATCTTTTAGCAACACTTTCAATCTTGATTTAAAAATTTCCAGTGATGGAGAATCTACCATCCCCTTTGGTAAATTGTTCTAAAGGTTAATTGCCCTCACTGTTGTTAAATTGTGACTTGTTTCCTGTCTGAACGTGTCTAATTTCAACTTCCAGCCGTTGGTTCTTGTCATTGCCCTTTCTCTGCTAGATTGAAAAACCCTCTATTAAATTTCTATTCCCCGCATACGTACTTACAGACTGTGATCAAGTCACTTCTTAATTTTCTCTTTGATGAGATAAATAGATTGAGCTGCTTGACTTTCACTGTAAGGCATGCTTTCCAATTCTTTAATCCTTCTTGTGGCTCTTCTCTGACCAGTCTCCACTTTATCAACATCCTTCCTGAATTGTGCACACCAGAATCGGACACAATATTTCAGCAGTGGTCACACCATTGCCAAAGGCAGAGGTAATCTAACCTCCCTCATCTGACTTGAGATTCATCTGTGTATACATCCAAGGATTACATTAGCTCTTTTGACCACAGTATTGCCATGTGAACTCATGTTTAGCAGATGACTTGGCATCTTTTGCATGGGTAGAGAGAATTTCTGCTGGAAGAAGATGCCTTTTTTGAAGGCCTGCATCTCCCCTTTTTGAGGAGCCAGAATGAAGATCTTAAAGCTTTGTGCTTCATAAGAGCTAAGCAGTTTTTGCCTTCCTGTTATGGTGTGCCCTGCATCCCATTCAAGTGACACCATAGATTATTCTAGGTTGATGACTACTTTGTGTGTGACACTGGAGAATGCCTATGAAATTTGCAGCATGGCTATGTTGGTATTTCTGTGGTTCCTATCACCATGATATCTGAGCTACTTAGCTACTCGAAGATACATAATACAATTTCTAGTTAATATAATTTCTACCTCCCCTGCTTCCGTTGATGGTGAGTTTTGCCATAGAGCCAATTTAGGCACTTAAAATTAGTCAGAATCTCTCTTCAGCTTTACTTTTTCTACTGTTTTTTCCTACCATGTGCTGTTTTTAAAATCCCATTGTTGCGGATTGGTGGCAGGCTGAATTCTAACAAAGCATTTTATTCTGGGATTTGGAAAAAGGAGCCCTGACACCACCCATTTTAAAATTGTACACTGTTTGTAGTGTTTGGGAGTTTCGACAACACAGCAAATGTCTTAAATGTTAACTGATCAATTTCTGCCCTTCAACCTGGGGTAAGGAACATTATGAAAATCTGTATGTATTGGCACCTCTACCTGAATGGAAGGTCTCGGAGCCAGAAACCCATTAGAATGCATCATTGGATGCACCCCCCGAGCAATCGGTTGCAGACAAAGTTTTACATTCTCCTTCCCCTCTAGATCTACAGTAGCTGTGTTTCCAAATGGTACTTTGGAAAGCTGGTTACTTTGGTTTAAGTTGCATAGTCCAGTGTGTTGCTCTCAGCAAATGGTTTATACAGATGTTCACAGTTTTGTATAAAGCTGAGGCCAAAACAAACAACTGTGAAATCATTTGGTTGACCCCAGAGCATCGGAAAGATCCCTTTTCATCCCTTTTTAGACATGTTTACTGTAACTCAGATGCCTGAAAGTATGTTATTTGGGTAACGATTGCAGGTTAGGCTTGCATGCAACCAACTGAAACGTTCACTAATTTTGCATCTTGAGTTCCCTAAACTGTTACGTTAACAGCAGTTAAATTCGTTCATTGCTCTTTAAATGCTGCAACACAGCTTCCTTCTCCCCTCCCCCGCCCCCTTTTAGCTGCCGATCAGCATCAGGTACTGGATTTATTAAAATATCCATTGGCTGAGATTTTCAAGTTTCCCTTGAGATTGGATGCCTCACTTTTTGGGTGTGCAGCTTGAGATAGCGAGGGCCTGATCTTCATATGGGAATTATGGATGTTCATCACCTAAAAAGTGAGACATCCAGTATTAGTGGACACTTCTGCAAATTAGGGCCATTATGAGTACATGCTGGTAGCCTATTTTATTTTTATTTTGTTTCTTTGTTGGGTGGGGGTTGGGGTGTTTTTAAATTAGCTTCTTTACAGTAGAAAATAGAACAAAGTCTGTTCTTTTTTGTAATTAATTTGAAAACCATGGGAATTGGGCTTGTTTTGGTACAAAGTGCTCGGTGCAGTATGTATATTGTTTGCTCATATGATGATGCATGTTAAGGCAAGTCGATCCTGGCAGAAGAGAGAAATATTTACATATAATTTGCATTGTACATTTTAAAAAATTCACATGGTTTTAGCTCTCCAGAATAGTATGGATTGATAACCCTGGAAACTGAAGTCTGCTGCACACAAGCAGTAGCATGCAAACTTTCCGTACACTATCCCACCAGTGAGTCTCAGCCAAGATCTAGGGTAAGAGGGGAGTTCTGCCTCAAAGGCTCCTCGAAGTTCATAAATTCATAGCATTTAAGGCCAGAATAGACCATTAGATCATGTAATCTGACCTGTGTGTCATTGGCCATTAAATTACAAGTCTGTATTGAGCCCATAACTCGATTCTGACTAAACCATTCCATCCAAAGAGGCATCCAGTCTTGATCTGAGAACATTAGGAGATGGAGTCTCTACCACTTGCCTTGGTAGTAGAAACTCACTGCCAGCAATGACTGCTGACTCCCCATCCCCTTCCTCTCTAGGCAGAATTTTTTAATGGTTTAGTTTCCCCTTGATCTTAGGCTCAGGCCTAGGAAAAAAATAAACCTGCTAATCAGGCTGGAACCGGGTAGGTGGGCATTTTCAAATTAATGGCTCCTCCGCTGTTTCCTTAAGGACCCTTGGTATTCATGTTGGACGCACTTAATATCCATCATTGTTCTACTGTATTTCCTGTTTGTTGCCCCCTAGCAGCCTTCTTTTGTGGTAACTCCATTCAGACATGCAGAATAATATCAATTAGATAAATTGAGGTATATATAATTAATAACAAATAGTACAGAGAGCTCCCTCTTTCTCCACAGCAGTATTCCAGTATTGATCTCACCAGTGCCGTATACAGAGGTAAAATCAGCTCCCTGCTCCTACTCACTATTCCCCTCTTTATGCATCTAAGGATAACGGTAACTCTTTTTGCCACAGCATCACATTGGCAACTCATATTCAGTTGCTTGTCCGCTCTGACCCCTAAAAAGTCCTTGCTTTCCAGGATAGAGTTCCCCACATTCTGTAGGTATAGCCTACATTCCTTGTTCCTAGATGAAGAAGTTGGCATTTGGCTGTATGAAAACGCATTTTGTTTGAATTGTCCCAGGTTACCAAGCGATCCAGATTACTCTGTATGATGGCTCAGTTCTCATCATTATTTTACCACTCCTCCAATCTTTGTGTCATCTACCAATTTTATCAGCAGTGATTATATATTTACATCCACATCATTGATGAAAATGTTGAATAGCTTCAGGCTTAGTACAGTTCCCTGTGGAACCCTGCTAAAACACCCCCGTTCATTGTCGATTCCCTTGACGACTATTTTCTGAGATCTGTCAATTAGCTAGTTCTTAATCCACTTAACGTACTCCATTGATATTGTATGCTGCCATTTTTTTACTCAGAATGCTGTGCAATGAGAAGTCAAACATCTTACAAAATCTAAGTACATTACATCTAGTTACCTGTATCAATCAAACTTGTAATCTCATCACAGAATGAAATCAGGTTTCTTTGACAAGACTTTGTCTACAAAACCAGTTGTGCTAGTGATTCAGGGGTGTCCTATCCTAATCATGCTGACAACAACGTGGATCTTTGCTCCTTCGCACTCCTGATCAAAGTTGAAAGAATGCTCTATAAAGCTTGTAGAGATTCAGTTTGAAGACTCCAATGAAGCCTTGATTCACAGTAGGCAGATCTGACCTATACAGCACAGCTAAGTGTATCCAATAAGAGAGTTTCACTGAAGTCTAGGACCTTAAGGATGTCCTTCCACCTGGGACAATAAACAAAAACCAAACAACTCTTCCATTACTGAATGTCTAAGGCTAGTGAAATGCATGGCTGCTTTAAAACTGCAGTGCAACAGAACCTTGGTAATTCACACTGCTAATTACTAAACTGAGAATCTGCAAATAGATGAACTCACACAATTAAAAAAAACCCTGCACTTCACTGTACAATGAAAACTATTTGAACAGTGGGCTGGAAGGTAATCTTACAGGGTAAGAGCTGAATGGCTAAGCAGACTGCCACCTGACATCAGAAACATGAATGAAGAAAGTTGTGGGTCTGCTTGGAGAAGTCTGGCTTTAAGGATTTGTGGATTCTCAGTGTGAACTTGTTTGGTTCTCACTGTATTTTATACAAACCATACTGTTCTTGATCTGAAAATCTTCATGCTTGTTTCCAGTGAATACAAAATCATTAATTGTTTGAAATATTTCAGTTTCTTACTAGATTTAGGGCATCCTCAGAGACTCTCCTAGGCTCTTTTCATTAGGGACTGTCAGTCTGATAACTCTGCAACATCAGCATGTTGGGACACAAAGATGTTAATCTGTGTCGATTTTCTGTCATAAAATCATCGATTGACTGTACCTGTCAATTGTTATGTTTGTACATTGTCTAGCACAGTTATGTTATGACCTGACTGAGACCCACTGCAATATGAATATTGAATAGTAATATAGCAAGCCCATTTGATGAAGTCCTGATGGTGGCAAACCCAAAAGGCAGAGACAGTGAGGGTGAGATAATACACCGCAGGAACTGGCGGTGTATCACATTGCCACATGATGTGGGGGGGGGGGGGGAGGGGGAGTCAGAGTTTGGACCCAGAGCTCCCCAGGCTGCAAGTGCTTGGAGCAGTGCAGAAGGCAATGCCCTCAACTCCTGAAGACAGGGAGGCGCATAGCTCTTCAGCGGTCCTTTCCCTACTCAGAGAGCACCAGCATCCTTTACTGGCATTGACAGGAGCTGTGTGTGGGTTTCTTTGACTAATGTGAGAAAGTCACAGTGATGCAAGGTTCAAGGGTATTGATAGGAGAAAAACTGATCTGGATTCTCAAGGGCACCAATTTACTGAACAAATAGTGATTTACCGCAGTAACTATCAGAGCCTTCTTTTCAGGTCTCTCCTCAACGAGAGAAGTCTGTGGTTGCTCTCTCATCTTCTAACACACACAGAAAAACAACCTGCTCCCCTCCTCCATCTCTGTCCGTGTACTCTACTTCTGACCTATTTACAACCACAGTGATTTTTCTGATTGGCCCAGCAGGTCTGTGTCAGTGATGCATCACCTGTTACTGGGTGGACAAAACCTGCAGCGTATCACCCTCATACTTCTGCCTAAAGATTTTTAGCCACACAGCACTTAGTAAACCATTCCTTTATGTGTTTGTGAGAGGTGAAAGAGTGTTGTAGTGTCTAATAGTGCATTCAGATTGGCCCAGCTCTGTGATTTAATCATGAATTTGAATAGTTGTATGCATTTTTATACCTTTCAGAGTATTCAGCATCCGAGCTTTGCCTATCTTTTGGCATCATGGCAATGTGTAATTCTTCTGTTTCATGTACAAAAATATAGTTGGGGAGGACAGGGGGAAGAAAACTTGTGCTATTAGTAGCATTAGTCTGAATGTGTTTAAACTAGAGCATGGCCCAACCCAAACTCGTTGCTCCAAACACACATTGTTTCTGGGACATTTGATACCTGGGTCTCAATTCTGCAAATGGGGCAAACTAAAATATTGAACTTTGGAGTTTTCAGAATCTGAATTTTGCAACATGAGCCCATCTGTTAAGAACTGATGTTTTCTGGTTGTTTAAAATTACTTTTCTGAGAAGACCATGCAGTTCCCTAAAATGTTCTTTTGACCTTTTAAACTAGTAAGTTATAGATGCAAATAAGAAACAAGCCACTTAAGTGCTTTTCCTCTCTGAAAAGTGATTCTGCAAAAATAGAACAGTAGGGCTTCATGTTTATTCTCCCTATGAAATGTGCTGTGTTTACTACAGAAAGATATGTTGGGTATTTTTTTTTTTTTAAATGCCATCCCAGCAAACTTAGCTTGGGCTCCAAATGTCATGCTTGGTTCTCTCCTTGCACTTGGCCACAAGTAGTAAGGAGGGTTCTGCAGGCCGTCGGTGACACTTATGCAACCCTGTTGCTGTGGATGGCTTTACACAGGGATAACAGATTGGAATTTAGTAAAAGAAGACTAAATCCCTTTCATTTCTGCCTTGCTGCCTACAGTGAATCTAGTTGACATGCATTCATTTAAAAAAAAGAAATCACTCTTTGCTTCCCAGTAAAGGGAGGAAGAGGAGAAGTTGATGAACTGTTACTTTTCTGAGCTGACCTAAACTGAATTCTGTATCTAAGCAAACTGTCTGCTTGCTTACAATGGTCACCCTTACAATTTTTCCAGCTCTACCTTTTGATAACTGTATAATATTACTGTGGTATTCCCCATGCCTAGTACGGGAGATACTGCCCATGCTGCAGTAACATGATTTAGTTACAAAGGCAGCTGAAAAGCTGTCAGCAGAGAAATGAACGGTAGACTTTGCCTGTGGAGGAAGCTTTCTTCATTTTGGACTTTGTAGCAGAGACTCTATATCCTTTTCTGAGATCCTGATACTAAACTGCTAGTTTTTAGGGTGTGGCGGCAGGGAAGGGGTGGACTGTATTACCAGGGCAGTAGCAGAGCCGCCCAGAGGATTCAGGGGGCCTGGGGTCTTCGGTCACCCGGGGCGAGTGAAGGACCCACCGCCGAAGACCCGGAGTGGAAGAAGCACCGGATCTTCAACAGCGGGTCCTTCACTCACTCCGGGTGTATTCGGTGGTACTGAAGAACCTGCTGCCGAAGTCCCGCCGAAAACTGTTGTGGGGGCCCCTGAAAACTCTCCTGGGGGGCCCCTGTGGGGCCCAGGGCCTGGAGCAAATTGCCCCACTTGCCTCCCCCCCCCCCCCGCCCCCGGGTGACCCTGGGCAGTAGTTATCACCTTTTGAAATTCAAAAAACCTGGCACTCCTCCCACAAGACAAGCCCATCACAATCCCAACCACAAGGCAACTCTGCAACCTCCTTGCTTCAACAGCCACTTGTAGTATCTAGAGAGAGACCACATACAGCTAAAATTGAAAACCTCTCACATCTCCTCACTGTTGCGTGACTCAAACCTTCTCTCATACGTGCGCGGTGTGCTTGTATGTTGATGGGCAGACTGCTGCTCTTTTTTCAACAGTTTTGATCTGTTATCGCTTAAACTGGTGAATTGGGAACACTGCAGTATCTTTAGCTGGACACAGAAACTTTTGACATTAGATATCCCAGTGTATTGTGATGAAAATGCAAATCTTTAGACCCATGTAAAAAAACCCCAGAAAATTAAATTATTTTTCTGGCAACTAGCAAATCCATAATAAAACTGGCCAGGCCAGTCAAATACTGGCCAGCGGGTAACACTAGTTGCAGCTCTATATACTCCATAACTATCAAATCCCTGCAATTTTGTGGGCCATAAGTGGCCATGAAGATTCTAAGATCCTGGATGGAGGGCACTAAGGTCTCCTGATCAAAGGTGTCCATAATCCGCGAATCAACGAGCAAGAGACCAGAGTCGCAAATACATTGTAGGACCTACAGGCTACCCTGAGAATTGCTGCAGAAGGGCATAGCAATCCTTTGGTAAATAACTATGTCTATATACCTAAGTAGGGAAATTAGACTGCTTGATGGTTTCCTTTTTATACATATAGTTCTTTTAAAACATTAGGAATGCCAAGTACAGGTGTTCCCTGGTGTTACTGGTGGACTAGGTAAAGGTCTCAAATATGAATGTGCTCCTCCCTTAATTGAAGGTGAATGTTTAATATTAATAATGAGAACTTTTGCCCCAGCTGTTAATTCAGAGATCTGAATTAAATAGGCTGTAAATTGCCAAAAAAAAAAAAGTTTTTAAACACACTGAATAAAAATTGTTTTGCCTCTGACAAATGTCGCTGATGTCATAAAGTTACTGCTTTCGCCAGTCATCCAGAGTTTTTTCCAAGGAAAAACAGGCTAGACAAGGCCTTCATTCCTAATATTAAAATATTTAAAAATTGAGCAGAATCCTGTTTCCTTGACTTTAAAAAAAATCAGAAAACAAGCAAAAATAAAAGTACAAACCACCTTTTTTCTCCCCTCAGTGTACAGGTTGGGGGAGAAGGGGCGCAGTGTTTTTTTTTTTTTTTTTAAGCAGTCCTTGCCCTTTTACTAGTTTTACAGTTACAAAGGCAGCTGAAAAGCTGTCAGCAGAGAAATGACGAATAGACGAAGCAGAAACTTCATTTTGGACTTTATAGCAGAAACTCTACATCCTCTCTCTGGAATCCTGGCACTAAGAGGTCTACAACGATAACAACAACAATTAACAATCATGGTGACTTGATTTTTGAGGTGAGTGAGCTCATGGGATGTAATCCAAGTAATGGGAGTTTTTCTACTGACTTCATTAGGCTTTGGATCAGGCCCATAATGTCTGTACTTTCAGCCTCAAAATTCAGCCTCAAACTTCACTACAGCTTTGGCTCAGTCCATTGTAAAGATAGAGGCATCTATGAAGTTTGGATTATCCAATCTCCCGTTAGTGCATTCCTCTTAAATTGTATTTGTTCATGTCTTAAGACTGGGTTCATTTGCTGTTGTTAATTTTGGATCTGATCATGTTTTATTTTTATTTTCCAATTCTGAAGAACCACTTCCAGTTCCCCTTTGTACCATAGTTCCTTTTACTTTTTCCTTCTTTTTACCCACATTCAGGAGGGAGTGGTCCATCTAGTTCCTGCAAGTGCAGTCTGTAGTGTGTGGTATTTAAGTGGAATCTTCAGAATTCTGACACATCTTCTGAGACCAAAATGCAGAACAAGGGTCCAAAACAGTGGACATGAGAAGTAACGATGAAGGAAACTATATTTGCCCCACGGTTATTATGCCATTTGGACATGCAGTTACATAGTTTACATGCTCTATTCAGTAACTAAATGAGTGAACAGGACAATCAAGGCATTAAAGGAGCACTCAAGGAAGAAAAGACTTACAGAAAAGCTAAATTAATTCTTTGCATTGGTCTTCATTATAGAGGATGTGTGGGAGATTCCCACACCTGAGCTGTTCTTTTTCTGTGACAAATCTGAGGAATTATCCCAGATTGAGGTATCAACAGAGGTGGTTTTTGAACAAATTGATACATTAAGTGGTAAATTAAGTCCTCACCAGGACGAGATGGTATGTGCCCAAGAGTTCTCAAATATGAAATTGCAGAACTACTAAGTGTGGTATGTAACCTATCACTTAAATGACCTCTCTACGTGATGACTGGAACGTAGTTAATGTAACACCCTTTTTTTTTTTTTTTAAAGACTCCAGAGGCAATCCTGGCAATTACAAGATGATAAACCTAACTTCAGTACCAGGCAGATTGGTTGAAACTATAGTAAAGAACAGAATTATCAGACACACAGTTTAACCACAATTTGTTAGTCATGATTTGAAGAGTCAACACAGCTTTGTAAAGAGAAATCATGTCTCACCAATCTATTAGAATTCTTTGAGCAGGTCAACAAATGTGGACAAAGGTGATCCAGTGGATAGTGTACGTGGATCCAGTGAATAGGGTATGTGCTGTTCAACATATTCGTAAATACTATGGAAAAAGGGATAAACAGAATTGGTAAAGTTTGCAGACATAGAAAATTACCCAAGATAGTTAAGTCCAAAGCAGACTGCAAAGAGTTACAAAGTGATCTCACAAAAAAATGATGGGGTCTAAATTAGCTATTACCACTCAAGAAAGAGATTTTGGAATCATTGTGGATAGTTCTCTGAAAACATCTCTTCAGTGTGCAGCAATAGATGAAACAGCTAACAGAATATTAAGAATCACCAGGAAAGGGCTAGATAATAAGACAGTATATATCATAATGCCATTATATAAATCCAGGGTACACTCACACCTTGAATATTGTGTGAAGTTATGGTCGCTCCATCGCAAAAAAGATATGTTACAATTGGAAACGGTACTGAGAAGGGCAACAAAAGTGATCAGGAGTATGAAACAGCTTCCATGTGAAGAGAGATTAAAAAGTCTGGGACTGTTCAGTTTGGAAAAGAGATGACTAAGGGGGGATATGATAGAGGTCTATAAAATCATGAATGGTATGGAGAAAGTGAATAAATTTAATTTACCCCTTCACATAACACAAGAACCAGGGGCCACCTTATGAAATTAATAGGCAGCATGTTTAAAACAAACATAAAGAAGTACTTCACACAACACACAGTCAACCTGTGGAACTCATTGCCAGGAGATGTTATGAAGGCCAAAATGTAACTGGGTTCAAAAAAGAATTAGATAAGTTTATGGAGGGTAGGAACATCAATGGCTATTAGACAAGATGGTCAGAGAGACAACCCCATGCTCTCTGTGCCCCTAAGCCTCTGACTGCCAGATGCTGGGACTTGACAATAGGAAATAATTGCCCTGTTCTGTTCATTTTCTCAAAAACAGCTGGCACTGGCCACTGTTGGAAGACAGAATAAGGGGGCTAGACCATTGGTCTGACCTTGTATGGCTAGTCTTATATTGATCAAATTAAGCACCCATTTGGCACACCTAGTCATCTATTAAATTGCCATCAGTAGTTTTCAGAGTTGAAATCACACTTCTATCTGCAATTGTTTTAGCTGCTATGGTTTACAAGCAACTTCTTACCATTACTAGAGCTGAAAAAGATTAGAGAAAAAACATTTATCTTTTTTTCTGTTTGTTTTGTGCATTGATGGTTCATACCCTTTGCAGAATTTAACATTTGTAGTTTTATTATTTATCCAATAATAGCAGCAGAGCTGAAACTGAGCAGGCAGCGAATAGGTGCGTGCACAGAAAGAAGGGCGATAATGCTAGTCATCTAAGGCTACGTCTACACTTGCAGAGTTTTTGCGCTGTCAGTTTCAACGGTGAACCGGTGAAAGAAAAGCACTGGTTTGTGTACTTACTTACTTCCACAGGTGTCAGAGAGTGTTTACATTTGCAGCACTTCCATCAGGATCAGAGCATGCACTGAGGGCAGCTATCCCACAGTGCGGCTCTCTTCATTTTGATAATAGGTCTTGTGGGAAGGGGGTGGGGTGGGGGGATCACGGGACATCCTGGGTCCCTGCACAGCCTCCTCTCCCCAAACACTGGTCAGTTCTAGTAGCTCAGCATTGCTCATTCACTCCCTGGAGCAGGCATTGTCACCTGGCCAGATAAGTGAGCACTTGCCAAGAAAACAGGAAGGGGAGTTTCAGAGTTTCCGGGGCTTTACAAGGGGAAGGGGTGGATGGATGTCTGTTTGCCTAGCAGCAGAGCTACTGGCCAGAGTGGTCATCTAGGCACTGTGGGTTATCCTGCGGAGGCTAAAAGCTCCGTAAACAGGAAGAATGTGTCTTCGCTTGCACATCACCGCAAAAGCATCACCGGTAAGAGCTGTATGCCTCTCGTGGAGGTGGTTTTCTTTTTTTCACCACAAAAAGTCAGAAAAGTGTAGACGCTCCCATGTTTTTTTGCGCAAAAAAGGGACTTTTTCCACTTTAAATGGCAAGTGTAGACACACCCTAACTGTCTGCTTGTGGTGTTCTTTTTCCTCTTTTGTATCCACTTCTTGCCTCTCATCTTACATTAGAAGTTCTTCGGAGCAGGAGCTGTCTCTGTGTTCTTTGTGTGCTTAGTGCAACAGGACTCTGATAGATGGTTGGGGCCCATTAGGAGCCAATGCAACATAAATAATAATAATAGTGAGAGGTGGACCAGTCATTGAAGGTATTGCTGTCAAGCCTGCCCAAAACATCCTTCTGCATATAAACAGGGAAGCTGATAGAAAATCCAGGACATACTGTTTTAAAAAGTCCTTTCTCAGAAAACTGACTTTATACAAATCAAGCTGTGTCCCTTTAACATTTTGGGCTATTCACAACTCATGTAGAGATGCCATTTCTGGGTACGACAGCTCAACATTGATTTGCATTCGGAAGGTTATCTTTGCAACCACAATGGTTAGAAACTTCATTTAAAAAAATAAAAGCTCATTGTTTGTGTGACGGGCAGTGTTGGGTGTGGCATCCCCACTTCTAGGGAACTTCCAGCGCTCCTGGTGTGGGGTTTCTGTACTCTGTCACAGTCTGCAGAATCTAAATGCAGGGCCGCCCAGAGGATTCAGGGGGCCTGGGACAAAGCAATTTCAGGTGCCCCTTCCATAAAAAAAAAAAGTTGCAATACTATAGAATACTATATTCTTGTGGGGGCCCCTGCGAGGCCCGGGGCCTGGGGCAAATTCCCGCCTCTCCCCCCCCCGGGCGGCCCTGTCTAAATGTGTCCATGATTCCAAAAAGCTGTAGCAAGCAGCCCAGCATGTGGACTGGGAGTTTAAATAACTCCTTATCTAGATAGCCTCCATTTCCTAATGCAAAATTTTGCATTAAATCATAGAAGTTAGGGGTTGAAGCAAGTAATTTCATAGCTTCTGCAGTCCCTTCCCTGCTTGCCATAATTCTCCACATTCCCTCTTTACAGTACACTTTCTAGTGCCTTTTCCCAGTCTGTTTTTAGGAAGTCTCAAGCAATATGGCTTCCATCACTTTCTCTGGGAGACTGTTTCACAGCCTAGAATATTTCACTGTCAAGAAATTCATCATACGTCCTGTTACCTTCTCTTGGTTTCATCCTGTTATACCGCTTTGTACTATCCAAAACAATTCCTTTCCCTCCTTTTGGTTTAAACCTTTCAAATATTTGTAGACTGTTACTAGAACTGAGTAAATAACTGATCCCCTCCTCCCCGTTTGGTGGCTGAATCAATTTTTTTTTTTTAATTGGGTGTTGCCCAAAATTAATTTTTTTTTCTTCTTTTTGTTTTGGGCATATTTTTCCTAAAAAAAATAAATTAAACTAATGGAGAGATCCTATCTCCTAGAACGGGAAGGGACCTTGAAAGTCCAGCCCCCGGCCTTCACTAGCAGGACCAAGTACTGATTTTGCTCCAGATCCCTAAGTGGCCCCCTCAAGGATTGAACTCGCAACCCTGGGTTTAGCAGGCCAATGCTCAAACCACTGAGCTATCCCTCCTCTTTTAAAAACAAACATTTCAAAATGAAAATGTCAAAACTTTTCAACCTTTTTTTTTTCTTCTTCATTATTTTTCTCCAGACCAAAGTATTTGCTGAATTTGACCCCTACCTGCAAATAGTGTTGGTTGATCCAAAACTGCATTTTCGGCAGATAATCTATTTGTCCAGAAAATGTCACCCAGCTGAACCTGTTATTTTGTCCTACTTAGCTGAGTTGTACTTTTTCAGTCTCTCCTCACAAGTCCTTCCTGACCATTTTCACTGCTCTCTATTTACTGTCTTCATTTTGTCAATAACTAATAATGAAACGCCCAGAATTTCTTTTGAAATGATTGACAGTATTCACCTCCAGGCAAATTAAGTGTAGAGTGCCCCATAATGAAAGCATGTTGATCATGTTGCTCCTTTAATTGTGACTGTTATACCTACGATTTCCTGACCTTACGACAAATGAGGAGCATAAATTGTTACATTACTTGAGTCCATTAGCTAAGGTGCAAGGAAGTGACCCATTTTACCACCAATATTTAAAAATGTTTTACCAGTCAGTGTTAATTAACCTCCTCATAGTGCAGGTTTCAGATTCTGTTACAGTGTTTAGCATAGACATCAGAGAGTTATGATTGGCAGCACAGAATTTTTCATAAGGTCTGAAAGCATGATTTGTGCAAAATGAGCAGATGGCCTAGCAAAGAATTTCCCCAGGAGACTGCAGTTATTCAAAAATGAGATATAGGCTGTACAAGATTTGACTGTAAAATTAACTGGCTGGCCAGTGGCATAGGTATTTAACAAAAATGATTCAGCCTGGCCCCTAGCATAATGCTGCACACAGTATTTTAAGTCTCCCCTAATAACTGCACATGAATGAAAGACAGTTTTGCTCTGTAGGGTCGTTTTGCCATGCTGAAAAGCTGCTGTATCTTTCCGCTTACAATGGCAACACTATAAATCTTCAGGCATGTGGTGATGCTATAGAGCTGCTGTTAATTTTAAAAGATCAGTTACTTGGCAGTTTGAGGACTATTCTCTTTTGATTTAAGAAAATAAATATAACGTTTTATTTCAAGCCAAAGGAGTTAACAGTACTGCCAACCCCAAGCATTCAAACAACATGAAGCATGCCCTCAAAAATCATGATTGACTTAAAATCCTGAAATCTTTTTAAAGTGATAACTTTGGGGTTCTTTTTATTTAACTTCTGGGTTTAGACACATTAGTGTTCATGTTCCCAAGATTTTTTTCCTGCAATCTGGTACTGCGGCTTTAAGGAAAATGCCAAAATATCGTGAGGCTCATAATCAAATTGTGAGAGTTAAAAACCCTGAGTTAATTTAAAGCAGTGGTGCCAAAAATGTTCAGTTACTCCCACCCAGCCACCCAAACCCCGGTCCGTGCCCTCTGGGAGGCACAATCAGGAACCTGGGCCAGGAGCTGTGCCAGAGCTGCGGTCAGGAGCCAGGACTGGGAACAGAGCCATGGCTGGAGCCACAGTCGGGAGCTGGGCTGGAGTCCGGGGCCACGGCTGAGCTTGGAGCTGCAGCTGGGGATGGGGCAGAGTTAGACCAGAGCTGGGGGGCAGAGCAGCTCTGGGTGGCCCTTCCTTCCTGCCACTCATGGGGCGGGGCTGGCCTGGGCCCCGCCCACCCCCCAAACATTCCTCCGGGCATGCCTCACAGTTTTGGTTTAAAGGAATCCTTCAGAAAGAAGTGGCCCTCCTTATCTTTTTAAAAGATATTTCATTACTCATGAATTCTTCATGGAATTTCTATGAGGCCAAATATACTATAAAACTTTCATTAGCCATGTTTTTAATCGAAATGCCCAATGAAGAACAAGAAAATTGTGAACAATACTTAATTACTCCCATGCTTGCATCAACATGTGTTCTGGTTTGTTTCTCATGGAACAGTTACATTCCTGTTGTAGCACATAATGGGACTAATGCCACAAACCTTGTGCAGGCAAGAGGCCAGTGATAGCAGTGGGAGACTCAAGGACTGGTAATAGAGCCCTTTGTTTCTCTTGCTACAGGGTCCATTTAAACTGAATGTACGTTCTCCGCTTGATGCTTGTGCACAACTCTTAAAAATAAAAGTGTACATATAGAAGGAAAAATAGACTCCATAGCATTAACCTGAAACACTGTTGTATCCGAAGTGGGATAACAGATTTCCCAATGAAGATATTTACAGAAACTATATAAAAATGGCACCTTAATCAACAGATCTGTCCCCCTATATATTAATTCACAGCTCTGCATTCTTATAACAAACAAGTTTGTATAGTTCTTGTCATTCCTGTTAGCTCCACAGAACCAACCCAGTTCTTGGAGAGGAAGCTGGATTTGATTCTTGCTCATATATTATCAACAGATTTGTTAATAAAATTCCAGGTGCAGGACCAAATTGAAGACCAGGCACTTGCACAGGAACAATTGAGGGCAGAATTATGCTATATGGAATGTGTATTACTGGTGGTGATGCATGCACCAAAAGATAGAGCTTGTCTTTTGGGTCTCAGATGGAGTTTGCAGGACTGACATTTGCAGAGTCGGGAGTGGTGCATTATGGGCAGCTGTCCCAGCATTCATGTGGCTACAACATGCTTTTCAAATGGAGGGTGGGGAGGTGGAGTGTGACAGGGAGTGTGTGGGGAGAGAGAGTGCTTTTTGGAGCGTGTCAGCACTCTATTTTGCAAGTTCCGAACTCCCGGCCCCCTGCTCATTCAATCACTCACTCAAAGCAAACAGCAAACTGTTTGCTTTTTCTCTGTGGTACGAGCTTTGAAACCGGCACTTCTGCAGCCAGTCACAACAATGGAGAGGATTGGCCACTTGACAAGGTGATCAGTACAGCGCGGCAGCTTGATTCCTGGTACACACTCACAGGGGAGAGTCGTAGCCACTCCACTGTATCACTTATGCTTCTCGGGGAGGTGGAGTACCTGCACCGGTGTACCCAGGGAGATACAGTGCTGCAAGTGCCCTGCCAGTGTGGACGGGGAGTGAGTTACAGCGCTGGGGGAGGCTTTACGGCGCTGTAACTTGCAAGTGTAGCCAAGGCCTAAGCCTTTGCATTCCTGTTAGTAAAATAGGAATAGCAAGAGAGAGGCATGGAGAAAAGGACAGTTAGCGCCAGATTTTTAAAAGTGAAGAACTCTAGGGTTTTATGCAAAAATGTGCATGCAAGAGCACATTTAATTTGCATGCAGTTACTACAGTTGTGTTTGCAAGTGATTTATGCATGACGCCAGTCTTGCAGCTTGCACAGTTTCTATAGTGAGTCTCATGATACGTGGCAATAAAGCCTAATTGCATATAAACTAAATCTTTGGCAAAAAAAAGGGAGTGACACCACCTGAACCCCTCAGTTTAGAAGAGAACTGGGGGTGGGATGGATGTGCTACAGCAATGTCAGATCTTCCTGGAAGCAAGTGACAGTGAAGAGAAACTGAAGAGGGTCAAATCCTCCCACACCACTACATGCGGCAGGTGCAGAGGCCCTGGAGATCTGATACGTTCCAGTGAGAGCATGACCGGGCCTGCACATGGCTAGCTAAAGTTATTCAAACATTCTGAGACTTCCATGATCCGTGCAAAAATGTTCTGTGCTGTGATGCTTTCAAAAATTGACAGCAGCTAGGCAGCAGGTATGCTGTGAGTGCTGCTTATTGTACTGACTGATATTTTCTCTTTGTTTCCCCATGCTCCGTCGTAGTCATCTTATACTGAGACTGGTAGCTCTTTGGGGCAGGCACCACCTTTTTGTTCTGTTTGTACAGTACCTAACATATTAGAGCCCTGATCCATGACTGTGGCACCTAGGTGCTGTCACAATACAAATAATAAATCATAATACTAAAGCCACCTTTCCTTTACAAGAAACTACCTGCCAGGTGAGAACATGGACTCTTGTGTACAGACCTGCTTATTAAAGCTAAGTCATGTAGGGTTACCATTCGTCCGGATTCCCCCGGACATGTCCGGCTTTTTGAGCTAAAAATAGCGTCCGGGGGGAATTTGTAAATGTCCGGACTTCTCCCCCCTCCCCCATGCAGAGCGCGTGCGGCTAACAGGGCAGCTGGCCGGAGGGTGCCACTTACATGGGGCTCCGACAGCCAGAGAGAGCCCCCTCCTCCGCTTCCCCCTCCTCCCTCCTGCAGCAGAGCTCACTCCCTCCCTGCGTTCGCAGATCGTCTCCGGCAGTCTGGAGCTCCTCCCCCACTGCTGCCCAGTGTGCCGGGACGAGCGGCTCAGGCAGTTCCTGAGCAAGTTCACAGAGACATTAGGCGAAGAAAGGCCAACAACAAGGGGGCCAGGGGGTCGGAGAAGGGGCAGAGAGGTTCTGGAGGGGGCAGTCAAAAGACGGGGGGGGGTCGGGAGTTCGGGCGGGTCTTTCTGGGGGGGGGTGGATAAGGTTTTGGGCAGTCAGGGTACAGGTAGGGGGTAGGATCCTGGGGTGCATTTGGGGGGGGTCTTAGGAGGGGGCAGTTAGGGGACAAGGAACAGGGAGGCTTAGGTAGGGGGTGGGGTTCTGGAGGGCAGTTAGGAGCAGGGGTCCCAGGAGGGGGCAGTCAGGGGACAAGGAGCAGGGGGTTGGGAGTTCTGGGGACGGGGCTGTCGGGGGCAGGAGTGGGGAGAGGGATCGGAGCAGTCAGGGACGGAGCAGAGGGGTTTAGATGGGTCGGGAGTTCTGGGGGGGGCTGTCAGGGGTGGAGAGTGGTTGGATGGGGAGTGGGAGTCCCAGGGGTCTGTCTGGGGCTGGGGGTGTGGATAAGGGTTAGGGCAGTCAGGGTACAGGTAGGGGGTACGGTCCTGGGGGGCATTTGGGGGGGGTCTTAGGAGGGGCAGTCATGGCACAAGAGGCAGGGAGGCTTAGGTAGGGGGTGGAATCCTGGGGGGCAGTTGGGGCAGAGAGGGGGCAGTCAGGGGACAAGGAGCCGGGGGAGGGTTGAGAGTTCTGAGGGGGGGAAGTGGGAGGGGCAGAGGTGGGACTAGGGCAGGATGGGGTGCGGCCAGGGCAGGACAGGGGCGGGGCTCCTCCCGTCCTCTATTTTGCTTGCTGAAATATGGTAACCCTAAGTCATGTGAATTTAAACTGTTAACAAATGGACCAATTCGAGACCTGATAACCAAGTCCGAGCAAAGTCATTGCAAGCAACAGATTTGAAGTATTGCAGATAACAATAGGTATTGTTAAACATGCCACCAAGCTAATCATGCCCGCAAATAAAGCACATGAAGATTAGCCTTAAATTTGCACATGTAGTTGTGCTTCCGCCCTTGTGAAACGAGGTCCTTAAAGCCCTAAAACAAGTGGTAGTACTGTAGTAACTCTCAAAGTTATGCCAAGACATCTGAACTCTGTGCCCAGAGAAGAAGCATGTTAATTTGGTTATTTATTTGTCAGGTGGGGGAGGGGACAGGGAGATTTTTCCCCCTCCCCCAAATTCCTCTACACAATCTGTTCCTGCTTTCTAAATAGTAAATTAACTTGCCAGCCAGAGAATACATTTCCCCACTCCTTTCTCCTCTTCTGTTGTACTTTTCTGTGGTTTGCATAATTGTTTGCTTTCTATAATCCATGTTATCTACGTCCATCCTCAAGGTTGAGATCTTTGTGGTTTCCCTAGCCCACCACCCCAAGTAGATGATAAACAAACTACAGAACCACTGTACACATTTACTAGGATTATATAATCTGGTTGTACAGCTCAGTGCTAAACATGATCTCTTCTGCCTGTATCTTTGTGGATCTGTACATCTGAAAAGATCATTTAAAACAAATGAACAACCTTACTCTTTTCGGTGGTTTTCTTTCCTATATGTTAGTCATTCAGCTCCTTGGACTCTGGGAGATTTTATATGATTCAGCTTACAAGAATTGCTAAAGATTTTTACACTACAAACCGCTGTTTTTGGTAGGGGAGGTGGAGATCAGCTGCTGGAAGGAATGAAGTGTGTTCTTGGGAGTTCTCATGCATTATTTATCACAGGCGTCTTTCATTGGGATCAGCTGGAGGAAGTAGTTAGTCCAGTTTGAGCTACACTCGTGTTGTACTTAGGGGGCTTAAACAAGCCCAGGCAAATGCAGTACCAACTCTTTCTCTTCATCTGCAGGCAAATGTAGGGCAGTCAGCAGCTGTGCTTGCACAGCTCCCGTCTCTTTAGTCTGGATAGCAGGAGTCATGCAAGAAGGGGAAGCCACACTAAAGATTCACATATGCATCCGTGCTGGAAAATGAAGCTTCAGGTAGGAGAGTGCCTTGTCAGCAGAGTATCTTGGCTTATAGTTCACTGTAGGGATGGCATTGAGCTTTGCAGAACAAATCTGTGTGTAAAGTAAGGCAGTCTATCAAGACGGCCTACTATTGAGACTCCTCATTAGCGAGCTGCTTCAACAATCCCTTTCTGTGTGATACCTTGTTCAATTCTAATAATGAAACTAGATTTTTCTTTTAAATACTCCCTTCCCGATTTGTGCTAGCATTCTGTCCTTTGTAAGGCAGTAATCCTTAGAGAGAGAGAGAACATGCTGTCTTCTAACTTTCATATGTTAATGCTAAAATATACTGAAACTATATTAGCACTTTTATCAATATTAAAAAATGTGTGTGTGTGTGGGGGGGTTAACATTGAGAAGATCCTGCTAAAATATAACTCTGAGTGAGTGAGTGTGGAAAACCCCAATTTCCAATGATGCATCTCCACAATGCTGGCAGAATCTATTTTAAGTCGTGTTCATTTTCTACTAGATCCATGTTCTAATGCTGAGTGAAGAGTTCAGCATAAGATAGAGAAGGAGATATACAAAACCCCATAGAACAATAACAAAGGGTCTTTGTTCTATTTCTGAACATTATTTGCATTGCTGTGTGTGTGAGACACACTGACGTGATTTCATTTGGCAAGTACATTCGAACATTGTCACTTGCTTTGTGTGTCTTGTTTAGTATGGATGCTGTCCCTAGCTGTTAACTTCGCTGCTGGTTTTAAAGGGGGGGAAAAAAGCTACAGTGGGCTGCCGGAAAACCCAACGTGAAATAGCGAAGATTAAGAATCTGTTAGACAATTAGGACAAAATGGTGTGTTCTGATGCATAGACACTTTTTTTTTTTTTTTTTTGGTAGCTTTAAATCCAATCCAGGGTTTAGTAAATAAGCATTATTGGTGGAAGCAGAAATTGTCAGATTTATGTGAAATCCCATGGAGAAGATTAATAATCACATGTTTTGCTGAAGCTTGAACGTACATTGTATGCCAGTGTGCTTCTTTCCAAGATGATTCATTCATATAAGTATAATTTGTATGTATACATAGAGGTGGCTTTGAAATACCATATTCTATTTTTTTTTCCAGTTCAGATTTTGAGTAGGTTTAGATATAAATTGTATGACACATGATAATTGCAGGATTTTTGACCGTCAGAAGTGGTCACTTCCAGCTATTGTTTGCTGTACTTCATCCTTTTAAAGTTCTCGTGGACCAAATAAAATAATCACACTGGTATCTGATCTGTCCTTTATATTTCAGAGATGTGTCAATATCGGTCATAAATATGTATCTAAGTGAGATTAACACATTGCATATCCAACATATATTTTATAACATTCTGTAACAAAATATGGTGCTTGAAACTAATTTATCTAACATTGTGCGGCAAAATTCATCCCTAGTACAACTCCATTGACTTCAGTGAACTAACTGAAGGAGAGGGCTTTGGACTGCTGTAAATAAAATCTGAAATGTTTTTATTTAACATTTCAACACCTGATGCAGCTGGAGTTATTCAAATTAATGTGATTTCCAGAGTGGGGTGTGGAGGGAGGAAATTGGGATTTCTGAACTTTTGTGATTGATTCGCTGTGAATGATGTACAAAGGAAGGTCTGAAAGGTTGTTTTTCCAAAAACCCAGTTTGTTTTGTTTGCTTTTTTACAATAGAAATTCATAGAATATCAAGATTGGAAGGGACCTCAGGAGGTCATCTAGTCCAACCCTCTGCTCAAAGCAGGACCAATTCCCAACGAAATCATCCCAGCCAGGGCTTTGTCAAGCCTGACCTTAAAAACCTCTAAATTCACGTCGTCTGTCCAGTTTTTTCCCAGTAGTCTCTATAGTCAAGTGAGATATATCTACACTGAGAATTTTAGGGAATTCTCCCACTGTTATCACACCACCTGTACAGCAATGGTGGAAGCGCTAGTGTAGTAAGGGTCCTGGTGTTTTTATCACTGTTTCCTCTAGCCCTCTTCAGAGTACATCTAGATGACAGAGTGATTAAAAACACCTGTGGCCATGCGAGAGCTAAGCCAATGATAGAAGAATTCCTTGCAATTCTTGGTGTACACAAGGCACTGGATACCTGGTAGGATTGTGACATCAGAGATAGTAAAATCTGTTTAATGGGGAGGGGTAATAATTTATATTCAAGCTGCTCAAAATTCTGTGAAATAAAATAGGTGTTAAGCAAAATAACAAATAAAAAACCAAATGCCTGGGAAGCAAGTGGGAAGGAAGATGTCTTTCTTAAAGATTCCCCACATTCACCCTTTCAGTTAAGGGCTGAGAAATATGCAGATTGTGATCTGAGCAAAGCTCTCTTTAGCAAAACCAGGAAAGATGAGACTTGTTACCTGATATTTTTAAAAGCAGGGGGGGAAAAGGGCACAAGTCCAATTTTCTTCCCCCTGTCTTCAGGTCACCTTTAACTGAGACTGAGACAAAATAATATTGGGAAATGATACTTTTCATGTTGAGTTCAAACTAAGGTGAATTTCCCAAGAGCTGCCATGATGAAATTAATGTGATAACCTGGTTTATCTATCACATTACCACTTTGGAGCTGAATATAAAGATTCCTATTGAAATTGGACAGGAATACCAAATAAACATTTCATATTTGCAGCTCCATATGAAAAGCAGGTTCTAAAGAATAATGCAATACTGAAATGAGGATAGTAAAATGGATCTGTCTGGTATAACGGTGACATTTGTCTGACTATAGCAAAGTGTAAATGAGGGTATTTTCAGGTATAGGCGCCTAAAACCATTGGGGAAAAAATAAAACTCGGCTAGAGTGTGTCATTTCTGTTAATGGAACCTGCCTTTTGCCCAGTGTGGCCTGAGGTCTTGTTCTGGGCAGGGAGTCTGGTCAGAAGAATTGGGGGTGGAAAGGGCTCATATTGCAGAGACTAAGGCAGGGGTAGGCAACCTATGGCACATGTGCCAAAGGCAGCACGTGAGCTGATTTTCAGTGGTACTCACACTGCCCGGGTCCTGGCCACCGGTCTGGGGGGCTCTGCATTTTAATTTAATTTTAAATGAAGCTTCTTAAACATTTTAAAAACCTTATTTACTTTACATACAACAATAGTTTAGTTATATATTATAGATTTATAGACAGAGACCTTCTAAAAACATTAAAATGTACTCCTGGCACGCAAAACCTTAAATTAGAGTGAATAAATGAAGACTCGGCACTCCACTTCTGAAAGGTTGCTGACCCCTGGACTAAGGCCTGGTCGACACTGGGGTGGGGAGAGGTGAATAATGTGGCTGAAGTCAACGTACTTAGATTCACTTACCGCGGTGTCTTCACTGCGGTAGGTCAACTGCTGACGCTCCCCCGTCGACTCCGCCTGTGCTTCTCACTCCGGTGGAGTACAAGAGTCTACGGGAGAGCGCTCGGTGGTCGATTTATCACATTTTCACTAGACGCAATAAAGCGACTCCTGCTGGATCGATCGCTCTGGAGGTAAGTGTAGACATCCCCAGAGTGGGGAGATATTTGGAGTGTCATATGACTGTGGGTGAGTTTTGATAGGGAGTGTTTCACTTGCCAGTGACTGGTAAGTTGGTGTGCAGCAGTGACGGGTAGAATGGGGAAGAGTGGGCAGCTGTGGTTGATGTATGGTTAATAAGGGAGCTTGTTTGGCATGACTTGATTAAAGGTAAAGGCTTAAAATGCTCAATCTCGAAGTGTCTTCTAGCAAGATCAGTAAAATGTTGGAGTTGGTCAGGTAGCCATGACCAGAGAAGGGCGAGTGGGTGGATAGAGGAGGGATATTGAGGCGTCTCACTGTAAGGAGAGAGCAGCAAATGGCATTTGGGAGCTGCACCATGACTTGGATCAGCTGAGAGAGGCGCTTCCTTGTCCTGAGAAGTAACTAGCTCCTGTGGCATCTGTTATGGCCCCAACAAAAGGTAATTCTTCAGCTCACTTAGGAGAGGGTGCAAGGGACGTAACTCAAGTTTCAATTAGAAATGTAGCTGTGTAAACGTCTCCAGACCTGGGCATTGGGTCTCTTTAGGGGGGAAACAAAGAGCGAGAACTATTTTCCAACTGTGAAAAGAATGCAATAGTACACACACAGAAGAATTGAAAATCACAGTCCAGCGTACAATCTGAACACACTTTCCAGCACTGCAGTATTTAATAATTTAATAATTATAATCTTTAAAATTACTGTCATAGCAGACAAGAAAGGAATGTAGTTGATTACACACTCAAAATTTCTTATCTTATTTAAATATACACTCCAACTTCTTTGCATTATGGCTTTAAAGTAATCAACTATACAATCTGCACTGTTGAAACTGTGTGTCATATTTACAGTCATAATAACAACAACAGTTGTATTTTGCAGTGTGATGTTTTTTCCCTGTTCTTTGTGCGCACTAAGAGTGGTAGTGTGGTTGAATTGAAATTGTGTGTTAGAGAGGGTATTATTACTATCTAGCTCTGTTTCTTAAAGTTTGGTACTGGTAATACGAAGGGCCCTATTGGACTTCCTGGAGGCTTTGACTCTTCTCCCCTTTGGGATATAGAGAGCTTTTCTACTAATGAAGTTTAGACATTTTTTTGTTTTTAAAGGAAAGCTCAGATTATGGCACATTCATGAGACACAAGTGTCAAGGGTTTTCGTAACTTTTTATGTTTTAACAGTGGCTAACCCAATGGGGCCTCAGAGCCCTACTGTAATAAAAATATTTAATACGTCCCTGTGTTTGCACACACCTTCCTTGGTGCTACACTTGGCAGTTTGCAGAGCTAATTCCCTACACTGTTGTAAGGAGACTTAGTTTCACACCTGGTTCACTGATCTGATGCCTAAACGCAAGTTAATAACAAAATTGAGGTAACTGGCAGAAGCAGCTGGAAGAAATGAGAGTGACTATGGCAATGTCTACCCTAGAGATTTTACAGCGGCACAACTGTACTACTTCAGCTGGGCGGCCATAAGGTCTCCCGTGTAGCTGCTCTATGCTGAAGGGCTCCGGAGAGCTCACCCATCAGCATAATTAAACCATCACCCAACAAGCGGTAGTAGCTCTGTCGGCAGAAGAGCGTTTCCCGCTGAAGTAGTGCTGTCCACACCGGTGCTTCTGTCAGTGTAACTTATGTCAGGTGTGTTTTTTCACTCCCCTGACAGACAAAAGTTTTGCCGACAAAAGTGCTACTGTAGACAGTCTTTGTCAGCCTCGTCGATTGTCGCAGGGTGCATGGTGCTTGGTACTGAAGTTTCTGGTTTGGCATTTGTGTTTCTAACCTCATCAAAAAGCATTTTTCCTACCTATGCTCGGTGAGATGGGTGCATCTTTCTCTCCTAGGTATAGTCTGTGCTACAGTTATTCATGTCTTAGTCACCTTGATTACACTGCTGCAGTGCAGCCTGTTACAGGGCTGCAGCTTAAAGTGTAGCTCTGCTCTGAAAAGTGACTTTGTGAAAATAGTGTAGTAGGGCTCCACGTTTACTGCGTGTCAATGATTTCTAAAGAAAATCTGCTCAGTATGCCAGTAAAATGGTGTTATTTTTCTAACCTCTGTCCTAGCAAAATGAAGGTAGGGAGGGGATCTGATTGCGCTCGATAAATACATTGGGGGATAAACACCAGAGAGGGAAAAGAGCTGTTTAAGCTAAAGGACAATGTTGGCAGAAGAACAAATGGGTATAAACTGCCAAATAAATACATTTAGGCTAGAAATTAGAAGAAGATATCTAACTATCAGATGAGTGAAGGTTTGGAACCGACTTCTAATAGGAGTAGTGGGAGCAAACAGTCTAACTAGTTTTTAAGATGGTGCTTGACAAGTTTGTGAGTGGGGTTGCTTGCAGAAACAGGGAACTAGACTTGATGACCAGGAAACTGTCTTTGTGGGATAATAGTTGGGGGTTTTAAATACATATAAGAGTGCAGTAGGAGTGATGTTTATTATCCTCCTTTATTTATTTGTGGCTGTTAAAACCCTCATGCACCTTCACAATGCATTTAGAGGAGGCAAAGGTGCAGATCTTTAGATAAATTACCCTGGCTAGTACAAAACTGTCTTCCTTTTCTACACTAATGCAGTTCCAATGGTCAGGGCCGCAGAGAGCTATCTTACATTTCTGTGCTTTACATTTCTTTCTAAATCTGAGATCTTGGCAGGAGAAATTCCTGATTAAACAGATTCTCATCAAGTTGTGGTTTTGTCCAGGAATACTTTACTCTCTGCCCTTTGGTCTTCACTTGTCCCTTTTCACTTTTCCTTGACAAATTCAGTTATTTGGGCAAACCCTGCCTTCCCTGATTCCAGTCATTATGACATTATAGTCTTGCTGGATTTTATCACAAGGCTTCATAAGTTTTTGAATAGAGTTTATTTCCCTCTTAAGCTCCATTTTATGACCCTTCTTCCTGGATCATTCTAGGTAAAAGGCAAGCAATTAGCCTTATCAGGCTGATGGTCAGTAATGTGAGAAATATTTTTGCTACCTCCTTTTAAGAGGCCTGGGGATTTTGGCTTTCCAGCAGCATTGCTTTTGCTTTAATAGCTTCGAAGAATTTGATTGGGAATTTATCTTGCATATGTTATCATGCTTTCAGTAAACTATTTCTCATAAAGCCATAGCCTCGAATTGCTCTTTGCAAGTCATTCATTCTTTGCCCACTTTTTGTCACCACATTCTAGCTTTCCCTGTAATCTTCAGAGGTGCCTTTCTTGTTTGCATTGCTTTTAAGCAACCAGTAGAAATTTAATCGTGATTTTTGCAATACCTATCTAGAATCCATGTAGCCAACTCTCACCGCCTCAGGAACGCTCCAGAGGTACCAGTATTGGGCAAACATCACTACAGCCCTGGGTTGCCTTTTAATAATTTCCTAATAATAACATCCATCAATAACTGATGTTCATGTTGACCTACAACTCTGATTTTCCCAGTATATTTATGTTATGGGGTGGCTTCTTGCCATTATTTATGAATTTTTTATTACAATAGCACCTAGAGGCCTCAACCAATATTGGAGCCCCATTTTGCTGTGAGCCATGTGTACATGCAGCTGGAGATATTCCCTGCCCCAAAGAGCTTACAGTCCAAATAGAGAAGACAGACAAATGACGGGGGAGAGAAGGTATCGCTATCTCCATTTTACAGATGGAGAACTGAAGTGCAGTGAGATATTAGGTGACTTGCTCAGGTCACGCAGGAGGTCTGTGAATTGAATCCCCATCTCCTGAATAGAGCCAGCGCTTTACCCACAAGACCCAACAAGTTCCTTCCCAGTGAACTCCAATGTATAGTATTAGGCCATCTCTCCTGGTTTGGTGCCTAAATACCAGTTTCAATGATAGACATATTTGAAATGTAGATAGATGGTTCATCTGCAGGGCTGTTTGTTTGGTTTGTGTTTAAGCTTTCATTAAACAATAGCACAAGGCTATTTTGGTCCTTAAAGATGTGTCTTGGTAAATATTGAGTGCCAGATTCAATACTAGCATAAGTGGGTGGAGTTTCAATCCATTAAAGTTAGTCTGCCCAGTCTGTAATTAATGACTTCTGATTAGCACAATTGTTGTAGCTTCATAAAAATTGCTCAGATGTATTGCCATATGGCAGCACTTCTCTGTCAAAAGATTAATATGCTTTTTCATGGTTTGCAGGAAGAGTAGTTGCAGGACCTTTGAAAGACCAAATAAATGGTTCAAGAGCATGTTACTTACACTGTTTTATATATTGAGAAATTCCTCAGTCCATTATGTGCTGGTAATTGTGATTACTATAACTATGAAGCCAGAGCTCTTTAAATTTTTAAAATAATACTTTGCTTCAGGATGAAAGATACTATTTAAAACATACCCAATGACTATGTAGATTTTACACATGGCTACCTCTGGAGTGAAACCCAGCCACTGTTTAACAGAACACAGCAAGATTACACACGAGTTTAGGGCAGGAAGTGAGAACTATCCAGCCAAAGCTACAGAATGTAGGGAAGCAGAATGCAACTGGGTTGAATTTGGCTGGAACCCCCGTTACTGCAGAAAGGGCCATCAGTATGTTAATGATCACAAAGTCAAAAAGAACTGAGAGAATTGTTTATATACTGCCCTATTTATAGCCTCTCCTGTTTGATATTTTCTACATCTCTCTCTGCCTCACCCCTTTTCATATCTTTGCTTAATATGTGTTTGACCTTATTAATGGTATTGAATATTCTGCTGGAGTCCTTGCACTTTGCTTGTGCTGAGCGTATTCTAGCCTGGCTGCTTGGATTTCTAGCCACTTGTTATTAAAGCTGCACTTCCTTCATATGTTCAGGTTTGCTGTGATATTTTATCTACAATGTCTCAGAATCTGTAATTTCCCTTTGTAAGTGATAGCTCTCGCTCATTAGTGAGGTACGAGTGGCTGAGAGCACCTCTCATGATTAGTGACTTTCCTGTCCTTTTTATTACCATAACATAGAGCTCACTAGTTAGCTGTTGATATTACAAGCATTTACTTGGTGCCCATCACTATGGCATAGAGGCAGCTTAGAAGGCTTAAGATGACACAGGGAATGGAGGCCAAACACGTGCAGTTTTCTCAGTCTACCAGGAAACCAGAATCTAATAATTTGGAAAGGGCTGGAAAAGAAGGGGCTTGCAGCTCTTTGTGACCAAGTTCATTATTCCTTTCTTCGTGCTCAAACCTGCAAGATGTTGAGCACTTTCAACTTCCACTGAAGTCAATGGGATTTGAGGGTACTCAGCTTCTTGCAGATTTGGTCCTCTAAATAGTGTGAGACTCTGCCTGGGCTCACCATAGGGTTGCCAGCTTTCTAATTCCAGAAAACCGAACACCCTTGCCCCACCCACTGCCACTCCCCCTCCTCAAGGCCCTGCCCCCACTCACTCCTTCTCTTTTAAAAACTTGTATCATCAATTTTTGTGTGCTCAAGCCAGCAAAAGGAATAAAAGTCAAAGAGTTAGGCTGCAAATTTTATTCACGCGAGTATACACACATGCAGCAATACATACATCTCCCTACACAAAGATACACAGTCTCTTACGCATGTACAATGCATTACTCCTGAGGGAATTCTGCGCCAAAAAATTAAAAATTCTGCTTACAATATATTAAAATTCTGCATGTTTTATTTGTCAATAAATAAATGTAGAGGCTCTAGCATGGCAGTGGGAGCACAGGCCCATGGCTGCATGAAGGTGGGAGATCACTCCTCTCCCCCAGGAGATGGACTCAGTGGTGAGGCTACACCCAACCCTCACACAGCACAAGGGCTGGACCTGCCCCAGAAATATCTTGGGGCCCTACCCGGTGCACCAGGTGTGGGGCAGGCAGGCTCAACCAGGCAGGATCCAAGTGTGAAGGGGCTCATTGGGGGGGGGGGGGGGAGGAAATCCAGGTGTGAGGTGAGAGGGTTCTGTGTGGAACAATTAGGGTGCAGGCAACTCAGTGGGGGGGGGGTCTAGGTGTGGGGGGATCTGAATGCAAAGAGGCTCAGTGGGGGGGGGGGGTTCCAGGTGCAGGAGGAATGAGACTTTACAGGAGCTTCCAGCTGAAGATGGTTGGGGCTCAGCAGGGGGTCTGGGTGCTGGGGGAGTGGGGCTTGGGGAATGGGGGTCTGGGTGCAATTAGTGGGGGTCAGTGGGTTGGGATCTGGCTGTGGGGGCTCAGGGTGGTGCAGCTCATCAGGGTAGGAGTTTGAGTGCAGTGAGATCAGTGGGGGTGGTCTGGGTATAGAGGTGGGGGTCTTGGGACAGGAAGTCTGGTTGCAGGGGGGCTCCAGATGCAGGGGTTGAGGTTCAGTGGGGTGGAGTTTGGGTATAGAGGGCTGGGGAGGGATCTGGGTGTACAGGGTAAGGTTTGGTGGGGGTGGGGGTTGGGTATGGGAGGTCTGCATGTACAGGAGTTGGGGAAGCAGCTCCTCGGACAGTGACCCCTCCCGCAGGAAGGATTCTGAGCTTTATGCTGCCGGGGGAGGTTTCTGGAGGTGGGCTGACACATCCCCAGCTACTCCTTGCAGGGGAAGAGGAAGGGTTGGGATGGGGAGAGATGCAATGATGGGGATACGGGGGGGTTGGGACAGGGAGGGATGCAATGATGAGGGATGGGGGTTCAGGGGGGATTGGGATGGGGAGGGATGCAGTCACGGGGGGGGATGAGGGTGCGGGGGGAATACAGTGATAGGGATGCAATGATGGGGGAGATGGGGGTGCAAGGGGCTTGGGACAGGTAGGGATGCAATGACGGTGAATGGGGGTTCAGGGGAGATTGGGATAGGGAGGGATGCAGTCATGGGGGGATGAGGGTGTGTGTGGGGGGAATACAGTGATGGGGATGCAATGATGGGGGTGGGGGGAGGAAAGCAATGACGGGTTGGGATGGGTAGGGATGCAATGATGGGGGATGGGGGTGCAGCCCCATTCCCAGCACTCAGCGATAGGGATACACATACCTCCAACTCCAGCACTCAGAGACAGGGATACCTCCTGGGTGCCGGCAATGGGGTAACAGTCCTTGATTCGCAGCAGGGCATGCACTGCAGCTTGAGCCCAGCCACAGGAGGAGCAAGAGGGCCGGGCCACAGCAGGAGAAGCGCGCATCACTCGACCCCTCAACAGCCACCTGCTGAGCTCTCACGAGTGGCACTAGTTCCTCCCCTGTCCTGACCCAACCAATGGGAGCTGTGTCTGCGGGGAGGGGTGGGGCAGCCCCTAAGGCTAGGAGTTGGATGTGCTGGCTGCTTCCAGACCCAGGTGCCACGGCACTAGCAGGGAGCCTGCCTGCCCCACAGCAGCACCGCGAACCGGACATTCGATGGCCTGATCAGCAGTAACCCCTCAGTCTTAGGGTCTCCCCTCCCTGGGGAACCCCCACCTACTGTTCCCACCTCGCCTTAGTGTAAGGCTACTGCCAGTCATCATCTAGCCCCACGCCCTGGGGCAGACTGCAGTATCAGCCTACTCATCACTGGCAAGGTTGGGTTTGGACCTGCTGCTTTCTCCCTGCCACAGCCTTCTACCAGGGCTGTTTTAAGCCCTTCAGGACAGGAGCGGGTGTCCACCCCACTACAGTTGGCCTCCCTTTTCTCAGGTTGACATAAAGGGTGGGGGGAGTAAGCAATGGCGCTGTCCCAAATACTATGCCCAATTGTAATATCTAGATTGTACATCTTTTGATAATATCACTGTCCCTCTTTCTTATATGCTTGATCAGCCATGAAGAAGTTAAGTGGTGAATGACTGCCACTATAAGGCTTCAGAATTAACATGCTAGTGATATAAGTTCACACCCTCTTTGAGCTATTGTTTCAGGCTGTCTGCAGACTTTGGCAGGGATCACTGCATCAGATTACATTTAGAAGATTTTCCTTACCACCATAAGGTCAGCCTACCACAAGTAATACTGTAACCCAAAGGAGTTTTTTTTTTTTTTTTTTTTAAGGTCTTTTTTCACTCATTAAAATGGAAATCCTGGTGCAACCTTAACTGGAGTGGTGTAACCACCGCACTGTATTATTGCTTTGCCACATTAGAACTGGGGTGAGGCATGTTGGGGTCATTTGGTCAAGGGATTCATCAGATACAGCACCCCTAATAAGGAAATGATTTTAATATTCAGATTGCTCTAAAATCCACATGAAAGGTGACATTGTCTTGAAAATTGGTATGGTACAGTAGGGGCTGGGGCAGAGTGGGGATGAGAACCCCCATTGACATGACTGGGTCAGTTCACACATCTCAGAGCTATTGTGACAGACTGTATTCATCTCCATAGAATGTTCCAATTCATCTGAGAGAATCCCATTGAGCTGAACAGGCCGCTTCACACTTCTGCAAAGTCCTCTTATGTTGTAGAGGCTACATTTTGAAAACCAGGAAAACAGAGTTAAGGTCCACACCGCCCGCACCTTGCAACTTTAACTCTGCCCTCTTTAAGCCATTCTCTCCCCCACTCCTCATACACAGCTATCCGTCCAGTAGTACTCTATCCCTCTACATGGAACGGAGCTCTGTAGAGAGGTAGGACATGGGTGCAGCTGGAGAAACCATTAGACCATGTCCTCACTAAAAAAGCAAATTTAGGGTGGACTTAGTGAACCCCAGCTGACTATGCCTGGCCTGTACTTGACCACTTCACCTACGGTGCACAGACCGAGACCAGAGTTGCCAGAGGTAAACAAATGCCCCTTCTTCCAGGGCTTCCCTCTGGAACATTACCTGCACTTTGCTCTGTGGTGATAGACCCAGACCAGTTAGGAACAGCAGAGTAGCAGAAGGGAGATATACTAGCCACTGGATAAGTAGTTTTCTGTTCCCTGAGTGACCAGAGCAGGGGCTGTGCCAGGCTAATAGACCACCTGACTCCAATTAACCTGCTAAGAGTTAGCCCAGGCAGTTAAGCACCTGACTCTAATTAAGGCCCCTCTGATGCTATAAAAGGGCTCACTCCCCTCAAGCCAGGGGAGGTAGATGGGTAGAACTGCTGGAGGACTGAGATGTCCAAGTGGTATCAGACATCAGGTGGAAGGTCTGGTAGTGAGGACAAAGAAGGTGTTGGGAGGAGGCCATGGGGAAGTAGCCCAGGGAGTTGTAGGTGGTGTGCCGCTATACCAGCAGACACTCTAAACAGCTGCAGTCCACAGGGCCCTGGGCTGGAACCCGGAGTAGAGGGTGGGCCTGGGTTCCCCCCCATACCTCCCAGCACCTGATCAAACACAGGGGGAATTGACCTGGACTATAGCTTCTACCAGAGGGGAAGGTCTCTGGACTGTTTCCTGACCCACAGGGTGAATCTGTGAAGTGAGCAAATCCGCCAATAAGCGCAGGACTCACCAAGGTAGAGGAGAAACTTTGTCACAACTGTTACAAATCCCCATATGTTTGTGGAAGTAGGCAGTGTTGTTGTAGCTGTGTTGGTCCCAGGATATTAGAGAAAAGGTGGGGGAGGTGAGATCTTTTATTGGACCAACTTCTATTTGTGAGAGAGACAAGCTTTTGCGCTTACACAGAGCTCTTCTTCAGATCTGGGAAATGCATGTAGCTGTGACACGTGGAATGCAAAATAGAATGGATTGTTTAGCATAAGTTGTTAACACACATTTCAAGCAGACCGTTCAAGGGAAAGTGGACCATTAACACTGCTCCAGTCATAGGGGGGGAAAGGAAAAACAATCTGGGGGGGGAATCTTAAATAGGTTATAGATTGTTGTAATAAGCCATAAATCCAGTGTTTCTGTTCAGTCCATAATTTTTAGTGTCTAGCAAAGTCATGAATTTAGCCTCCCAGGCATATATTTTGAAGGTGTTGTGCAGGTTTCCTTTGAGGATGAGAACTGAGAGGTCAGATATAAAGTGATTGTTTGTGAAAAATGTTCACCCATAGGTGATATGGTGTTTTAGTCTCTTATCATCTTTCTGCGTGAGTTCATTCAAGAGCATAGTGACTGCCCAACAGACATAACCCAAAATAGAAACATGGTGACCCTGGTCCATTTGGGTGCAGATGCACCCTTCTCCATATTGCCGTATGAGCTGTGACAGCCTACCACAAGTAACCCCTGCACCAGTCAGTACAGCATGAAGAGCAGTCAGAGTGCATGTACACAAATGGGGAACACAATGCTGATGGATATAACACAGGACTTTACTTAGGGCATGTCTACACTACAAACATAAGTCGACCTATGTTAGGTCGAGTTACAGCTACTGCAGTAAAAAGCGACAGAGGGTCCTGTGGCACCTTTAAGACTAACAGAAGTATTGGGAGCATAAGCTTTCGTAGGGAAGAACCTCACTTCTTCAGATGCAAGAAGCCTTGCATCTGACGAAGTGAGGTTCTTACCCACAAAAGCTTATGCTCCCAATACTTCTGTTAGTCTTAAAGGTGCCACAGGACCCTCCGTTGCTTTTTACAGATTCAGACTAACACAGGTACCCCTCTGATACTTGAGCTACTGCAGTAATTACTGCAGTGGTTCATCTCCACATTACCGCCCTTCTGACGGTGGTGAACATCCTCACCGGGAGAGTTTTCACTGACTTAAGAGGGGCAGCGTGCGGGGTTGAGAGCCCGGGCTCTCAGCTGCAGCCCAGATGCCACTGGGTTCTTGGTTCACGGCAGCCACCCGGGCTCCAGGTGCAGATCTCCCTGCTGGGAGCCCGGCTTCCCCCGGGCTCTTGGCTCCCCACCAGGAGCCCAGTTCTCCGCCAGGAGGCTGGCTGCCACCCCTGCCTCTCAACTCCCTGCCAGAAGCTTGGCAGCTGCCAGGGCTCCATGTGTGGATCTCCCCAGCGGATGCAGCCAGGCTGCCAGTGGGAAGCAGGCAGCCCAGATTGCAGTGAGGAGCCGGGACCCCAGGGTTCTGAGTGGGGAGCCTGGGCAGCAGCCCAGCTTGGAGCAGGTAGACCGGGCAGAAGGCCAGTGGGAGCCAGGAGCAGGCTTTCTTGTCAATTTCATGGCTCCTGCACGTTAAATTGAAATAAAGCCATTAAATTGACAATAATGACAGCCAACAGCCGATGTAAGTAACCTGCAGTGTCTACACAGAAACTGTCGCTCTCACTATGCCGACATAAGCCCTATGCCTCTCTTGGAGGTGCAATTATGATACTGGTGCAGTTATGTCGACGGGAGCAAGGCCGTAGTGTAATAACTGACATAATTAGGTCGACATAACTGTGTAGTGTAGACCAGGCTGAAGTTATTCCTCAAGTCACTTATTATAGGGTCGCCCTAGCTGAAACATACAGTATATTCCTTGCTAGCTCCCGGGGGCACAGTTAAGGTGCTGGGCTAATATGTACTGAAATTTTATTTCTGGGTTTTCAGAGGTTTAAGATTCAACATTCTGGAAGGAGAGCAACAAGAATTTAGACACAAACCCATGAGTGGGTTATGCTGGAACTCCCATCTCAAGGTGAACCTAGATTTCCTGTCCCAAAGTGTCTTGTGCGTGTGTTTAAAGGGTCTTACTGCCACAATTATCAAAAAGTTTATTTCCCTCTACACAGTTGCAGGCCATATTGCTTTGCTAGGTGTTCTCATTGCACATATTATCATACTTCACCTTTTGCTCCTCTGGCATTTATTAAAAAGTGTTTTCACTTTCTATATGCCATGTAGCAGCTGTTTTTAATTTGTTAAAGCACAAATGGAAGCCTTCTCACATGTTTGACTCCAGGGGAGATGTAACATACTTTTCACTGAGAGGAAAAACAAGGTGAACACAGATAGCTTCATTTTAAATGTAAGAGCATCGGTAATATTGGAAAGCAAGAATTTAAAAAGGGGGAGACATGGGCTCTGAACAGCAGTAATGTAGCAGGAGAGTGTAATTAAAATAACATTTGCAGTTTTAGAAACCCCCCCTGTTTTGAGACTTTTCTCCATGCTTCATGAAGAACAAATTTAGCCTCTCAGCACTTTTGAGAGGTTAGGGAAGCATTATTAGCCCCACTTTTTAAATGGTAAGGCAGATCTGGGAACAGACCTTTGAACACCTGCCTCTCAGCTCTGTGCTCTAACCGCAAGACCAATCTCTCACACTACAGCACCTGTCTATGCTACAAATACAATCAACTAACCCATCTTTAAATTCCACAGTCATTTTCAGGATCTCCCTTCTTGCTCCTCCAGTTACAGTATGCCTAGGGGTGAGGTGTGTCTGTATCTGCCTTCAGAGCTGCACAGGCTGCTGTTCTTGAAGCAGTTCAGTTACTGCAGACAGAGGTTGAAGTCAGCACAGCCAAGTCCGTGCATATTCCCTACACTAAATGAAGCCAAAGTATAATTTGATTTAATTTTATACATTTTAAATACATTTGACACAAAAGGGAAAACTATTTTCCCCTGCCTGGTCCTAAAAATATTTAATAAGCTAGCATGCATCCCTTTCATTTGTTTGTTTCATCCACTTGTATCTCATCTTGAATTAGACTGTAAACTCTATGGCCAGGACTGTCTCTTATCATATATCTTGTACCCATAGCACAATGAGGCTTTGATCCTGATTTTTGGACTGTGGACAGTACTAGTGCACAATAATAATTACTAGTATTCATATTTACAACAAGCAAGGAGGCACATGGCATTCCACATGATCTTTAAAATCCAGTAAAGAATTATTTACCATATTTAAACCTAAATATTATTAGAATCTCCTAAATTGGCCACTAATGAAATTGCATCCCTCAGATTTGCATAATGCACTGGCTAGTAAGTCTATGTGATCACATCCTTTTCCTTTTAATGGTTGGCACAAAGAGAGCAGAGCCTACTACTATTAATAGCTTAAGGAGTTATTCCTTTAGCCCAGAAGGTAGAGGCTAATGCCATTGCTGCTGAAAATCCTGAGTTCTATCCCCACTGATAACCCACAATGCAAGAGAAGGAGGGGCCATTGCAAAGATCTCAAGTTGTATTGAGCTGCAGAATTTGGGTCCAGATGTGAATTTCCCCAAGATTCAAAGAGATTTGGGCCAGATGCTGCTGTTTTGGATCCATCTTGGTCCAGCTGTGAACTTTGGGTCCAAAATGGAACTTCCCTAGAGTTCGAGTAGGCTCAGGTCTAGGTTGGGCCACATGAGACATGCAGTTTTAAACAGCTCTACTTTTCTATGGTATTTGTACTGCTGGTACACACTCCACAATACATCCCCAATAGCATTAGGATGTGTATAATCACTAGAAAACAAGACAGAGGCCAAGCTAATTATAACATCAAATGACTCTGTCAAACCAAAGTTAATCTAAGCTTCTCCTACCAGGAAATGGCAAATAATTCTTTAAACCATTATTCAGTGTGCCAAAAAGCTGGTATATTTTTTCTTTCTGATTTCTCGATTCTCTATAAATTGTGTTTCACTGGTTCTACCCCCTCCTGCATCTCCAGTATAAATAAACTCTCAGGCAGAGTTATTTAATTCATTGTCTTGCTGGGAAAAGAATCACTTCCTCTATGTTATTTGTCAAAAAGGCATGTTTGACTGGGTATGTCTGCACAGCAAAGAAAAACCTGTGGGCTCATGCCAGCTGACTCAGACTTGGGCTGCAGGGATGTTTCATTGCTGTGTAAACTTCCAGGCTTGGGCTGGAGCCCCAGTTATAGGACGGGAAGGTCCCAGAGCATGGGCTCCAGCAATGAAACAGCCTTGGGGCCCAAGCCCCGAGAGCCTGAGTGGGTTTTTCTTTGTGTGTAGACATACCCACTAGGACCAGGGCCTAGCACTTCACCTTGTAGGGCAATAGGTAGCAGGAAAAGAAAATCCTCTTGGATTGAAAAATTGTGTTGCTTTCTGGCGTCAATCTTTTGGTATCTAGGCTTAGATAATTTGAAGATGACCACCTCACTTGGATCATTGGGGAAAAGAATATGTCCTAGTATATCTTTCCAGACATTCTTGTGTTTATAACAATATTTCATGTAACTTTTTTCATGCATTGTATTAAACTGTATCCTCAGATTGCTTTATAGAGTTTTGTTAAATAGAATTACAAAGCTAACAGAGAGGGAAAGAAATTGAGGCAAAAGTAAGAGAAAGGAGAGAAGTTTTCAGATCCTTTTTGAAAATGATGAGGCATAGAGAAGGAGGAAAGCTACATTATGTGGCAAGAGGAAATGGGAACAGGAGAGAAGGCTTTCTCACCTGCACTGATGAGATGATATGAATGGGTGAAGAGCAAGCATCACATGAGTGGAGGGAGTGAAGAAACAGTGAAGTTGTTTGAAGATGTGATTAATGTGGTCATTGCTTGCTTTATCTCTTATTGTTGAGTTGTAAGAAGCAGTGCTTTTTTAAACATACTCTTGAGGCTAGTGTTATATATTTAGGCTCTGCTGTTTTTTCACTGTGCCACTTTCAAGAGTAGCTCTTAGGCCAGGGGTGAGCAAACTATGGCCCGTGGGCCACATCAGACCCGCAGGACCATCCTACCCAGCCCCCGAGCTCCTGGCCCCCCTTCCCCGCAGCCTCAGCTCGCTTGCTCCACCGCCGGCGCAATCCTCTGGGCGGCAGGGCTGTGAACTCCTGGGGCAGTGCAGCTGCAGAGCCTAGCCTGACCCGGTGCTCTGTGCTGCGTGGTGGCGGCGGCAGCGTGGCCTGGCTCCAGCTGGGTGGTACGGCTGTAGCGCCGCCAACCACCGGTGGTCCAGGCAGTGTGGTAAGGGGGCAGGGAGCAGCAGGGGGTTGGATAGAGGGCAGGGGAGTTCGGGGTGGTGGTGAGGGGGCAGGGGTGTGGATGGTGGTTAGGGGTGAAATGGGGTTGAATGGGGGCAGGGATTCTGGGGGGTTGGATGGGGCGGCAGGGGGCAGTCAGGGGCAGGGGTTCCAGGGGCAGTCAGGGGCAGGGAGAAGGGGTGGTTGGATGGGGCAGGGGTCCTGGGGGGGCTGTCAGGAATGAGAGGAGGGTTGGATGAGGCGGTAGAGTCCAGGGGCAGTCAGGGGACAGGGAGCAGGGGTGTGTGGATGGGGCAGGGGTCCCAGAGGGGCCGTCAGGGAACCGGGGGGGCGGGAGGGGGAGTTGGATGGGGCAGGAGTCCGGGGGGTGCAGATAGGAGGTAGGGGCTGGGCCCCGACCCCCTCCCCTAACCGGCCCTCCATACAGTTTATGAAACCTGATGCGGCCCTCAGGCCAAAAAGTTTGCTCACCCCTGTCTTAGGCATACACCTTTAAATTTCTAGTCTCACACCAAAATATATCCCTCCTGATTGTAATGCTAGTTTCCAGTTCCACTCATCATACAACTATCATATTTATACATGTGAGAAAGTAGGCAGCAAGATTTCTATACGTGCCCAAGGCAGGAGAGTAGGAACTTGAGAAAGGACTTAAAGTGTTCAAGTTGAGAGGAGATGAATGCAAGGATGAAGAATTGTGTCAGAGGTCTAGTCTAAGGCAGTACTGGAACTGGGTAGATTTGTGGAGAAGATAATTGGGAGATGTGCAGACATGAGAGCCAAAGAAGAGCTCAGAGTCAAGTTTACAGACAATGGAGATAAATAGGAGATCTGAGATAAAGAGAAAGATATGGGAGATGGCTGAGGCTGTTCTGCTTGCTTTGGAGACGCTCTTCTTAAGATGTAAAAAGCAACAGAGGGTCCTGTGGCACCTTTGAGACTAACAGAAGTATTGGGAGCATAAGCTTTCGTGGGTAAGAACCTTCTTAAGATGCAAAGTCTTTCCCAGGCAGTGGCCTATCATAAGTAGCTATTGAAATCCCTTTGTCCTCCTCAGATAATTCCCAAAGTCTGATACTGTGCACTGTATTAGTGTTAAACCCAGTATCCTGGCCATTGACATTCTGCCTATTGAGAAAAACTAAAAGGAGAATCCTGGGCTGTCCCCCCAGCTTTGGCACGGCTTCACTGTGGGTGAAATTCACCCCGAGCAAAGGTCATGTGAAAACCCTGTGCATCACTTAAGTCCCATTTTTAGTCCATAGTACTATACCCCTGGGGAGAAACTCAGCAACTCTTCAACAGTAAACAGCATTATGGCCTCATCTACACTTAAAATGTAGGATGACCTACTTACATCGTTCGGGGATGTGAAGAAATTCACATGCCTGAACTTCATAGCTAAGCCAACCTAACCCCTGGTGTAGACATGTCTAGGTCAATGGAAAAATTCCTTACGTTGATGTAGGAAGCATCTAAATTATGGTGCTACAGTGGCATAGCTACAGTGCCATAGCTGTGCTGCTGTAGCACTCGTAATGTAGACCTAGCCTATGCAAAAGTGTAAGACAAGTAGTGAACTTGTAATAGTAAGGGTGCATTTCACCTTCTGTGTTCTTGGGCTAATGACCTGATCTCCTGTCTGCTTCTTCAGCTGCCAAATCGGGGTAATAATACTTGCCTACCTCAGAGGGCTGATGTGAGGTTTAAATATTTATAGGGACCTTTTGTGAGATCTTTAGATGCAAGCAGCTATGTAAGTGCAAAATATTCTCATACATTTACATTAGATAAAGTTTCAGAGTAGCAGCCTGTCATTCACTTTTGTTTTAAATGGCTGCATGGTGCTATTCACTGTTAAAGAGCCTGCTTTGTTTCCCCTCACAGGGTGGAATAATGCTTTGGAATCCTTCGGGAGGAAAGGTGCTATTGAAATATAAGAAGTTAGCATTATTCACATTCATTGTTTTCTAAGCTTTCAACCATAGCAGACTTAGGCACAAGTTACCCAGGTACTCACCTTCACTATTACAAGTTAGAAATTTTTTTCAGCTCTGTGTTGTCCTCGTCTCATTATCATCAATTCTGCCCTCCAGGTTACTGGCAAGAGATACGACTGAAAGATTTTGCAAAAAAAACCCAACAAAAAACTAGTTTGTGAGAGTATTTTGCTACTTAGAACAGTCACCTTTATAACTTACCGGTTTCTGTATTACCTTACTTTTAGCTAAAACATGAAAGAACTTTTTAAAGATTTTTTTCAGGAGTTCTCATTAGAGCAACTGGAAGAATTTCTGCCAGCCAATTTTTCAATATAAAAGGCTGAATCTTCACCCTCCCTCACCTTCGGCTAAACCAAGAATTGAAGTGGGAGGTTTCACTTGATTCTCCAGTGTTTCCAAGCAGACCCTGCCTGAACCAGAATCCTAGATCCAAACACCTCCCAATTTTGGGGCATTCAAAATTCAGATCTAAACGGTATAAATGGCTTGTTACAGTCCCAGGATGAACTGTATTTTCCACCCCTCATTCAGTCTGTCTGTGCACACCCCTTTCAAGTGACAGGACTGCACCTCTGCGTTGTCTTTATTCAGAACCAGGGCAACTTCCTGTCTGCTGCAATGTTTCTTTTCACCTCCAAGTGGTTTTGATTGTATGCATTTGTCTTTGATGGTTTTCCATTGACTGTTCTGGGATTATGGCAAAGGGTAGGCAGTAGAACCTTGCATTACCTCGCCTGCTGACTAGGGAGGGGTTACAGCTCCCGCTTGCTGGAGTGTGTCATCACTGAGACACGTTACCCCTGGTGCCTAATTTTTACTCCAAGTCCACATAGCATACTTTCAGTATAAAATACATTATTCCATAAATATTACCCAAACATACATGTTGCAATGACAAGTTACATGCTTTCTGTAGCTACCTTACTTGTTGCTCTTTGTGGATAAATATCCTGTAAGACATGTCTTTGATGTAGCGAGTTTGTCAGGTCTGAGATGCGAGTTGTTTGCAAAGAGCAGGGGATCCTTTGCCAAGGGGTCTCTGTGTCACAAGCCTTGTTCACTAATCATAAGTAAAGTAAAGATTTTGTCTCGGTTATTTTTAGTAAAAGTCAGACAGATCACGGGTAATAAACAAAAATTCACGGAAGCCCGTAACCTGTCCCTGACATTGACTTAAAATAAGTGTGACAAAATGGGAAAGGGAGGTCCAGCACCAACCACTGCTGCAGCTTCAGGGTCACCCCGCCGCCCAGGGCAGCTGAGAATGCCAGGGTCTCTGCACTGCCCGTGGCAGCTGAGAGTGCTGAGGTCTCCCACCTCCTGCGTCAGCTCGGAGCTGCTGGGCTGGGAGCTCTAGGACCCCCGCTGCCTACAATGGCTGGGAGCTGCAGAGGCCCCCCCGGTGGCTGGGAGCTCTGGGATCCCTCCGGTGCCCGTGGTGGCTGGGAGCTGCAGGGACCCCGCCATCTGACAGCTCCATCCCGGCTCTGCCCCAGGGCTGAAGTGGAAGATGTCACGGAGGTCTCTAGAAGTCATGGATTCTATGACCTCCGTGACACAATTTTAGCCTTAACCATAAGTCCTTAGCAGCTCCATCTGGGCCCTGCTATAAACTTCCCTTAGGGAGCTTGTGATCAGTGGAAAATACAGCGACACGAACCAGCCTCTTCAAAATAAAGTATTATTTATCCATTGGAACATAAGAAATAGAGAGGAAAGGTTAAAACAACAAAAGGCCCAGCTGCGTATTATCTTAACTAAACCTTAGCCCTTCTTTGCAAGTTTAGGTAGGTCCCACTTGTCCCAGGCACCCCAGTACTGGGGCAGGGCAAGACAAACTGCACCACTGCAGCCTCTGTCTCAGTCTGATCTTCATTCAGTGTTTTCCCCCTCTGAATTCACAGGCCATCCTTTATCCATTTCCTAGTTCCCTTGGCTGTCCTGGCACCATGACGCTGGTCTGCCATTTATGCACCTCATTAGGGGTAGGAAATAGACTTCTGGCAGTGGATTGTCTATTAAGCACCAGTTATTGAGTTAGTCATTGCCTACCATCCTGCAGAAGAGTTTAGTCCTCTCCCCCAGGACTAAGTTAATTCTCTGTACCCAAAGAGACAGACAGCATGATCATAATAATTAAAGATATCTCTATACAGCAGCTGAGAATGTTAATTCCCAGCCCAGTAGACAGTCATACACTAGCTGTGCTTGAGCTGACATGCTAAAAATAGCTCTGTGGCTATGGCGGTTTGGGCTAGCCACCTGAGGACACCAGGGGATTGGGTGGGATTGTACTCCCATGGCTAGTCCAAGGCGACATCCGTGCCACTGCAAGCACACGGCTATTTTTAGGTACTAGCTCAAACAGAACTAATGTTACATCTACCTGAGCTGGGAATTACACCTCCCAGCAATTGTGCAGATATAACCATAGACAGGGGTACACACAGTAGTTATTAAAAATAATACAGATATCTCTCACGTTCTTCGCATGGCTCCTTGCTCTTTTATAATGATATATACCAAAATCCCAACTCATAGCAGCCCCCAGAATTGGAGTGTTTGGCATCTGGATTTGTGGTTTGAGCCCAAAAGTGGATGCTTAACAGTTTATTTTCCTCTCATAATACAGACCAGTTATTCATGCAGCTCTCCATCCATTTTCCATGCTTCTGTTCTTCAGCATGTCTGCCTGCAGTTCACCAGCATCAGCTCACCCCAGATTAGTAACCTGGTTGGCTCAGCTAACTAATCTTGCAGTGACTGCCTGTACATTATCCGAGTTTCCTTTTACAATCGATCTTTTCCAACAGGCCTCTCCACAAATGTGTGTCTTCCTCCCTCCCCCCAAGAATTAATGCTACATGGAGAATTTTTCCTCCATAACTATTTTTTTTCTGCTGACCAAATCAGCAGTTATGCTTGCCTGACTTTAGGCTTTTAAAAGAAAATATTTCCAAAGCAGCGATTTCTTTAATCTTCTCTAAATAATTTCAGTGGCCATGTCAATGTGTATATACTCCAATAATTACCTTCCCTAAACCCAGGATGAATCCTTAATTATGCATTTGTATTTTGGTAGCACCTGCAGCCCTACTGGGTGACAGAGCCACATTGCGCTAGGTACCATACACATGCATCCTAAAAAGGCTGTCCTTGCCCCCAAGGGTGTCCAATCAAATGCTCTAATCCTACAATGGAATCCACATAGGCACCTCCTGGCACCCTTGCTGAGCAGCCCGTGGACTTCAGTGCGGCTCCCTGCAAAGTCAGTTTCAGGACTGGGACCTAAGTAAAATCATCTGACATCCCTAGAGGATTAATTTTGGGTTTAAAGTTTAGAGAGAGAGAATTTATTTATATTTTTATATATAAATAAAACTTTTTTAGTCCTTAGTTGTCTGAGACATTTTTAAAAGCTGCTAGTCTTTTGAAAATACATAATATATTTAATAAATTATATCATCTGTTGTCCTCCAAAGAGACTGTATGGAGTTTACCTCTCTTTAGCAGAGGGGTAAATCTGGAGACCTAAACAAGTTCTCAGTGATCTTGTGATCAAGCAAAGTTCACTGTAAAGAGACTTTCCAGAGAATTAAGGCCCTGATTCAACAAGGTATGTAAGCATGTTAGGCCACTGAATAGGGTTGTCCACTTTCTAATTGCACAAAACGGAACACCCTTGCCCAAGGCCCCACCCCTGCCCTGCCCCTTTTCTGAGGTCCTGCCCCCATTCACTCCAGCATAATTATTCCTTTTGTCTTTGTTTGCCTCTACCTCTCTTCCCAGTTAGCATACACTAGACTAGCCGGGTCACTGCACTTGTAACTGTAATCTGTGCTGAGGAGCTGATCGTTCAGGATTGAAATCCTGCTATAAATGAAGGAGGGATTGTTAGGGTTGTACATAATAGAATTTGTTGTAAACATTTTCCTTTAAAAATCTCTAGGAAATAGTATTTCTTTAAAACCAACACCCTATGTTAAAAAGAAGGATATTTAGGTTGGAAAGTCAAATGCTAAAAATTTATGGTTGCCCATACAACCTTAATTCTGTCCCCAAGTGCATATGCATTGTGGTACAGTCTTTAATTACACGATCACATATTAATTTTCCCACAAGATTCCTCCTCGTTCAGTACCCAGAAATAGATGCATAAGGGAACAGAATTATGGTTGCAAGGGCAACACTGAATCTGACATTTGCTAACTTTTGACTGCTCGACTTTGCATTTAAACTGTAGACATACTAAATACACACACACTCACAGAAGTTCCACAAATGACCTTAACTCTTATTCCATTTTTCCATTCAGCCTCCACCTAATGAGGAAAGCCCATACATATTACAACAGGTTTAGAAACGTTTTACATCACTCACTGTAGGTGACCATGTAACATTCTATGCATGTATCATAACTGGCTTTGGCGATTATGGAACTGTAGTGTCAGTTTAGAGCAGATGGAATAAAAGTACATTTCAACCCTATTTCCAGAAGATGAGGTCTCAGAGCTTTATGAGAAAGATACTCCAGTATGCCATTAGTCATCCTGTGGGATCCAGTCTATCCCTTACTCCCCAGGCTCATGAAGCCATACATCAGATGGACCTATCCTCCATGAACTTATCCCGTTCTTTTTTAACCCTTTATAGTTTTGGCCTTCACAACATCCCCTGGCAGTGAGTTCCACAGGTTGATTGTGTAATGTGTGAAGAAGTACTTCCTTACATTTGTTTCAAACCTGCTGCCTATTAATTTCATTGGGTGACCTTTGATTCTTGTGTTATGTGAAAGAGTAAATAATACTTCCCTCTGTACTTTCTCCACATCAGTTATGATTTAATAAACTTCTCTCATATCACCTATTAGTCATCTCTTTTCCAAGCTGAAAAGTCCCAGTCTTTTTAAATTTCTCCTCCTACAGAAGCTGTTCCATATACCTAATCATTTTTGTTGTCCTTCTCCAATTCTAACATATTTTTTTTGAGGCGGGGTGACCAAAACTGCACACACTATTCAAGGCGAGGTGTACCATGGATTTATATAGAGGCAATGTTATATTTTCTGTTAGGTTTTTTTTTTTTTTTTTTGACTGTCCTTCTTTGTCCTCTTTTTGTTCTCCTCCTTATCTGGGTCAGTTGTTTGGGTGTGGAGGGGGAATCCCTCAACTCCACAATAGCCACATCTATAGATAAAACACTCAGAGGTACCATTGTCAGTATAGTATGGAGGGAAAACTTAAGATTCAGGGCTCCCACCTTCTTCTGCTCCCATCAAGTGTTAAACAACACATGCTATTGACACTTTAGCTTTGGCCTGCTTGTGCCTGGTGCCACTCTTGGCTCAAACATGGTAAGTATGACACACCAGGGAATGAACAGGGAATTGCTCCGTTGCCAGAAACTGAGTATAGGGCAGGGGCACTGAATACTGGCACCATTCTCCACAGATAATGGTGAGATGGTCTCATATTTCACTCCTGCGGGTAACAAAGGCAAAGAGAGCGCTGCTGCTGGTGGTGGTGGGGGAGGGGAATCTTCCAGTCTCCTTGAACCCTGGGCAGTGGAGTTTACAGTTGTGACCAGAATGGTCAGTGTTGGGCATTATGGGACAGCTGTTGGAAGATTGTTAGGGTTGACATAGGTAACACAGTGTCTACACTCGTGCTGTGTCGACCATCGTACATCAACCTTGGCTCAATGCCGTGCAGGAAGCTGGTGTTACTATGTCGGCATAATGGGGCACTTAGAGACAAATTTAAATATAGGCACCATGCGCAACTAGGTTGACACAAGGCGGTTTACATCAGCGTAACTTTGTAGGCCTTAGGTTCAATGTTCCTGTGGCTGTACCTCTTTTCACCAAGTTTATCTTCATCTAGTGGGCCCTCACTTGTCCACTAAGTACCTTAGAACTGTATTCCTTGAATAGATGTTCCCACAGCTATTCTCTCAGTTCATGTACTTTAGGTTCTTTGTGGGTGGGCTTCTCTGTTTTCAGGATCTGTTTTCATCTCTCACAGCTTTCTGATAAATTACCATTTTCACCAGTTATATTTCCTTTGGTTTTTCCTTTGATACACTCTAGTACGTCCATAGATTTTATTTACCAATACTTCTCTTCTCTAATAGTGTCTGCTCACATTCCCAGGTCTATGTTTTTCTGCTTCTCCTGACCTGAAACCTTTCCTATTTTCCTTCTTTTCTCCTTCTCACTTCCAAGTCCCCTGCTTTCTTCCCCCTGTTCTTTTATTTGATCACATCACCTCCTACCCCAGCTCTGGTTCATCCGCTAGCTCAGCATCTAGGTTCTTCTCCTTCCCTCCTCCTCTAACAGCTTTTTCTAACTGTCCCCTTCAGGCAAATTCTGAGTCCCCACCCCAGCTTGAGGTGCCTTTGCACTGGCTGTCTCTCTCCCCGGGACAGCATTCTGTGCTGCTGTGAGTGACATAAGAGAAATGGAGATTTTTAAAAGTTTATATCTCAACAAAACCTGAGTGAAATTTCATGGGACAAAGAGAAAGGTACTCCTCTAGCCAAAGAGCTTTCCCCTGTCACTTTTCAAGAGGCTGTGGCAAATCGAGTAGATGTTAGAGCTTCTCAGAGGCCTCAAGAATCTTTTGTAATGGAAACTTTTAGGCAGCCAACACATATGGGTCACTACCAGTTCCCCCTATAATATTTATGGATTTTTGTTAGTGAATTTACAATCTTAATCATCTAATTCAGAAGCAAAATAATTATGTATGGTACAGTATATCAATGAACGTAGTAAAGATCTAGCCTGAATTATACAAATCTGGCTGTTTTTCTTGACTTTTGGAGTCAATTTAAAACCAGATTGACAATAGCCAATCATGGAATCATAGAATATCAGGGTTGGAAGGGACCTCAGCAGGTCATCTAGTCCAACTCCCTGCTCAAAGCAGGACCAATCCCCAGACAGATTTTTGCCCCAGATCCCTAAACGGCCCCCTCAAGGATTGAACTCACAACCGTAGGTTTAGCAGGCCAATGCTCAAACCACTGAGCTATCTCATATAAACTAATATACAATATTTGGATTTTGAAAAATACTTTGATGCGATTTTATATAACAAACAACGGCTCTAGTTAAAAGCTATAGGGAATGAAGGATAGGAGATTTACTGCGAATACAGGATTTATTTATAACCCATTCCCTCTAGGAAATACTTTTTAGAAAATGCTATGTCAACTTATTTGCAAGAATGAAGTCTATTCCCCTAGAGGTCAGTAAGCACTCTGACAGCTGCAAGTTGTTTGTGTTTTAATATAAATAAATGAGCTAGACAGGAGGCCAGCTAAGTTAATTGCTTAATTTTGCTAGTTTTCATTTGCACTTGCAAAGTAATTCACACGTGTCTCAAATAAAAACCTCAGGAACACACTGAATAGGATTTTCTGTAACTGGAACACGAGAGCTTAAAAGGGTAATGAGATAAAATGTCTTCAGTTAGATGGATAAGGAACAATTCCAATAAACAAATAGCTCAGAATTTTGTTTTGAGTACAAAATAATAGTAATTCCCAGGATTGGTGTGATAAATTTATAATTCTCCTCTTCATCTCATCAAGCAGTAAATGGCATTTAGCTCATTCAAATATACTAAAACCTCTGCCCTAGGCAGCTACCTGTCTTTAGAGACTGTCTGTCTCAAAGGATCCCCGAATGAACGGAGTACATTTCTGCTCCAACTGTATCGGAAGACTATCCCTCTTTAGCAAACAGGTTCTGTTAGACTCCCGACCGATTGTTTAAGATAGCCTTCATTGCACATCTAATATGGATGACGCAGGTTTGATGGCTTGAGTCAGGCTTGTTAACCAAAATGGCCTCTGAGAGGCACGGGCAGCCATATTGCTGCTGAGGCTCTTGCACTGTATGTGGTGGTGGCTGTAGATGCTTTCGGTGCTGTGCTTTGTGGTCATGCGGGTGGCTCTGTTGTGAGAGCTTCACTCAGTTATTTACTGGTCATTTGCAGATAGTTCCACTGGCCATTCTAGTGTGAGTGAGTGCAACTCCATTGGCTTCCATGTGCCTTTGTGTCAATATTACGCTGCTGTCCATTCCAGTATGTGAGTTTCTTTAAAATGTTCCCTTGGTCTCCCTTGTGAACATTTATACCATAAGTGTTATGGTTTCCACATGCAAGAACAAAGCACATATTTCTCAGTCTAGCTGACTGTTAGGATATGTGTTCTTTCTCTGTTTATTCATTTTCCTTTATAGGATGAGATTTTCAAAAATGCTTACTAAAACGCTCATTGACTTCAGTGGGAGCAGTTAGACCAATGCTGAGTGCTTTGGAAACCATGCCCATAAAGTTTCAATAAGAGACAGTACATGTTACTCACTTTGTAATAGCAAAAAGAACAGGAGTACTTGTGGCTCCTTAGAGACTAACAAATTTATTAGAGCTTAAGCTTTCGTGGACTACAGCCCACTTCTTCTGAAACTTTGTAATAGCCCATTTGAATTACCCACACCCTGCACACAGGCAGGGAGGCTCCATACACTGAGGGTATGTCTCCACTGCAATAAAAGACCTGTGGCATGGCCGAAGCTGGCCCGGGTCAGCTGACTAGGGCCATGTCTACACTTACAAGCTCACAGCGGCATGGCTGTAAGCTCTCATGTAGCCGCATTATGCTGAAGGGAGAGAGCTCTCCTGTCAACATCATAAAACCAGCTCAATGAGTAGCAGTAGCTATGTCAGCGGGAGAGCGTCTTATACCGGCAAAACTTATATCGCTCAGAGCGGTGTTTTTTTTTTTTTTTTCACGCTCTTGAGCAACAAAAGTTTTTCCAACATAAATGCTAGTGTAGACTTGGCTTTTGGCTCAAAGGACTCAGGCTGCAGGGCTATTAAATTGCAATGTAAACGTTCAGGCTCGGGCTGGAGCCCAGGCTCTGAGACCCCACAAGAGGGGAGGGTCTCAGAGCCTGGGCTACAGCCTAAGCCCGAATGTCTACACTGCAGTTTTATAGCCCCAAAGCCTGAGCCCTGTGAGTCTGAGTCTGCTAACCAGAGCTCTGAGACTCAGTGCCGTGGGTTTTTTATTGCAATGTAGATGTACCCATAGGAGTGCAGTACACCGAAAACATTAACTCTTCTACATGTACATAGCTACATACCTCTTTCATATCTCCTCTCTAAACTAGATAGGCTGTCTCTTCAGCCTCGCTCCATGTAGAAGTCTGCCCTTGTTGCTAATCAGTCTCCTCATCTGTCTCTGAACCTACCTCTCTTTTTTCCTGTATTTTTTTTTAAAGCGAGAGGGTGAAATCCTGTCCCCAGTGAAATAAATATCAAAACTCTCACTGGGGCCACGATTTTACACTGAGTGACCAGAGCTGAACACAGCATTCCTGTTGAGGCTGTCCATTGGTTTTCAGTATTAATCTCCACCCCGGGCCTTATCCATACTAGCATTTTGTTTGCTTTATTGACTGCCATCCCATTTTGAGCAGAGGATTCCACTGAAACACCTGATCACTTTTAATTAAGGGCAACTGCCAAACAGAGACAAAACTCCAAAATGGCACTCCTGAGGCTGATGGGCCCCAGTGTTTTACTTACTGTGCCTTACTGGAAGTGTTTTGCTTTGCTCTATATTACTATACTCTTTGAGAATGTATTGATCTTAGCATCATGTCTGCAATGTAGTTTAAATTAAAATGACGTTCTTGGGAAACAACACTACAAAAACAAAGCTGGTGTCCTGGAGGCGGGGTAGTGCAGAGGTTGTGTGGATGTATATTCACATAGCATTTGCCTTCCCTGTGGTGCCTGTCTGCTCCTTTCTTGGGAATAGGAAACATATCAAAATTTACACCAAACTCATCTCCTGAGGGCTTACCCTGGCAAGATCCTTGTAAATGCCACTATAGCATCTCCCCACAAGGAAAGATAAGATACAGTGGGGAAGGCGGGAACATGATGTACATTCATGCTAGTGACAAACTTCAATTAGCAGGCACCCTTTTTATTGAGACAGGATGCTACTAACTAAATCAAAGCTGGATGCTGAGTTCCTACCGTAGTGCTGATCCAGCTCCCACTGAAGTCAGTAGGAATCTTTTGGTTGACTTCATTGGAAACTGAGTCTGGCTATTAGTGAGCAACATTCAAGAGGTAAAAAATGGAAGATTTCTAGAACTCTGGTTTTGTCATTCCCCTTGACAACTGTAGTATAAATAACACACAAAAAGCCAGACAGTGGGATATATTTATCAGCACTGTTTCAGCCAAAGAGTTAGGAACATCGTAACTCACCACAATTTCACCTAACATGAGTAATAGGCTCCAAACATCTCTCCTGAGTGAGCAGCAATGCCATGTCTCTGCTCTCCATTGTACAATGTAACACTTCTCAGCCAGTCTTTCATACAAACTGTATCCTAAAACTCTTTGCAGAATAACTGGGGTAAAATTCAAAGGCATGATCCTGAGGGTGTTCAGCACCAGCAATTCCTGTGGGAGATCTCAGGAATTACAGGTTCTCTGTCCCTTCCAAGGATCGCACCCAAAGTGTGGGTATAAAGCCCATACCTAAATCTTTGAAAACTGGGAGAGGAGGAAGACGCTTATGAGCACACGTTAAATCCTTAGTGGTTACACGGACTTTTGCCATTTTACCCCATATCAGATGATCAAGTTAATAAATATATTAATATCAGTGGGAAGTGATGCATGAGGAATCACTGTTTTAAAAACAGAACAATCACTGGATGGAACTAACTGTCCATCAGGCTGATTTGTTAAAGCAGGAGCAGCGATGGGGGTTGAGAATCAGGCCCCAGGCGCCTAGGGAAAGAAAAACACATTTAAAAGAGGAATAACTCTAGTGGCCAGAACTATTATGATGATCTAGCCCAACCTCCTGCATAACACAAGCCACTTGCTCCCAACAGCCTGCATTCTAATAGACCACGCCATAACACTGGCTGCAATAGTTCTACTTTCTGCCCAACCAAAGAGGAACCTGATACCATGTGTGCATAGTGCTGCGTTTGCTGCTAGCTTAGTGCTGTTGTGCAAGATACTTTATCAGCGGGTAGGACAGTCAGCACTGTACAACTACCAGAGCAGTTCCTTTCATTTATTTGTCTTTTTAAAACACCTTTAAATTGCAGGGCTTCCTGTGTTTTTTTAGAAAGTTAATTTGTTTGGGGAAATATTCGTTTGACACCTGAATTTCCTGTATAATTAATTAGCCTGGAATTCAGAGTGATTCTATTAAGATTCCTCACTTCACTGCTCATGTTTTCTTGCTATTAACAATTTTATTTCTCAGTAGGTTCTTGTTACAGTTTAATTACATTACCCTTTAAAACAGAGAATTTACATTTTATCTTAAATTAGTTTCCTTTTCCCCAAGAACAGTGTTTTACTGGGTTTGGTTTATTTTTTTAAAATTTAATGTGGGTCTTTTGATATTTTTAAACATTAGTTCCCTTTGTTAACTCACTGATTTTTTTCAAACTGTTGAGCTAGAAACATGTTAAACATGTGCTTAAAAACACTTCTGAACATTACAAGCCAGATTTTCAGACGCCTCAATCCAGCCTTTCTCTGTGTACAAGACAGAATCTTTGGCCCAGTTTATCCTGGCATACACATTGTATAGTAGTTGACACCACCAGTATAAAGTGGGTGTAGAATGCTGCCAGATCAGAATAGGAGCACTTTGCACATATTTTGAACTTGTGTAGTTCATTGTTGACCTGCAGAATGACTGTCTCCATAATATGTAGAGCAGATGTTCTCAAACTGTGGTCCCTGGATCATTGGCGGTCTCCTGCGTGCTTGCTGGTGGTCTTTGTAGAACTGGCTGGTCACCTAGTGCTGACCCTTCCTTCTTGTTTCCATTTGCTTTATCATATTTTTAGTGGTGTTTGATGTCTTAAATATTTCCCAGTGTCAGTTGTGCATGTAAGCAATATAGCTGCAGCAGGGATGTCGTCAGTACGTGGGCCAGATGCAATCACACATGGGAAAGAAAGTAGTCTAATAGACGCTGTCTATTAAGATGTGAAAAAGTATGAGAATCCTTGATCTATGATAGAAAAGATCTGTTAGCGCATACAGTCCATCCCACTGCCAAGCATTGTTCTCTATAATTTTTCTTGTAGTTTGCCCAGTCTGTTTTAAAATGTCCCAACCAAATGGGCTGCCACTGCTTCTCTTGTGAGGTTATTCCACAATTTAGCAGTTTAACAGTAAATTGGTGGTCTGTATGCACATATCCCACTCACGTTTAACTTATACACCAATTGCGCCCATGTGTTCCATCCTTTACAGAGACAGGTGGTAGCATGCAAAATAGTCCACCCCCCAGAGACTGCATGTGCAACATTAGGCACATGCAGGGAGAGGCCATGTTTTGAAAGTTTGGCCTGGCTACAAACTACGTACATCTGCTGACAGCTTGAGGAATTTTAAATTGCTGGTTTCCTAGAGGGTTTTTAAAACTGTGAAAGTTTAAAATAGTTGATTGCATTGCTTAGTGGCTTGCTTTGGCATGTTGACATGTGTAGTGTACCATGAGAATTACAATGGTTACATTAAATGTAATTACTTTCCAAAAGGTAGAATGTGTCAGTCCTTTCAAGCTTGTATAATTACTGACTTCTGCTGCACTGTATCTCTCTTGCCTGTGTTAAATACATGAAGTTGTGAGCGGCAGTGCTGTACCAAACACCCAGGTAAGCTTAATGCATATTGATTCTGTCGTAATAAAGGAGTATATTTTTTTATCATCTCCTTTGTAGTTCATACTTTTTGTTCCCTGAGGGGAGGATTCATTTTCTGTGTGGCATCATGAAGAAGTGCTCCCAGTTTAGGCAGGCTGTCTGGCAGAAGAGATAAGAAGAGCATCTATAGAACTTCTTGCACATGCAAAGTCTTTGCAGTTTAGTTTCTTTGTATAAACTAGCCACATACATGTGCCCACATTAAAATTTAAAATGAATGTAGTGATGGTGAAATGTAACAGACTGACAATCCTGGAAACTGTTTGCAGTGTTGTTGTAGCCGTGTTGGAAACTTAAGTTTTGATTTATCCTTAGAATAGGCAGCATCAGTGCAGCGTGCGGGAAGCTTATGCCTAGTTCTGAGCTGAACAGTCAGGAAAGGGGGCAAAGATCAGAGGCTCGCCATTTCTCTGAGGGAGCTGGGGCATGCAAGTTACCCAGCTTCATCTGAAATTCCTGCGCACCATCTGGCAGTAAAGTAGAGCAGCACAAACTAAAGGGAAACTATAGTTTTGGGAAGGTGAGGGGGATGCAGATCAAAGCTGTGGTGAATAGAGGCCTATTGTAATCAGCATTGTCACAGCTTGGCCCAATCCCCCCTTGGTCTGACACCAATTGTTTGTGAGTGAATCCAGTTGGGTCTGGACAGAGCTGGGTCACTGTTCCTAACTCTATTTGACACCATGCAAGGCACTAAATTTAGCCATATGGAGCGGAATCCATGTTCCTAACTCTGGGTCTCTAAGGCACACACAGGTACCAGTCTTCTTTGGGATGTGGGGCTCTGCAGCCTGGCCACCTGACACCCCAAAACCAGTGCCTCTGCCCTCACAAGCACCCAGTGGTTTGTGTGTTCCCTCAGATTCCCACTTCATTGTGGGTACTTTGAGCATCTTGATTAACCCCTTCATGGATGCCATGGCAGGCAAGCAAGGAACCCAGGCTTAGTAAAGGGATTTCTTAACTACAGACACTGTTACTCTCAAGAAAGCACTAGATGGTTACAGATCTTTGTAAAATAACAGTCCTGAGATTCCCCTCCCCCATCTGATCTCACTTGGTCTGTGAGTCCAAGAGCTGATCAGCATTTTAGGCTAGGTAGAGTCCATCATGCCTTGTCTCTTTCCAGCCCCATCATCTGGTATCTGGCAGTGGAGACGCCGTCTCCTTAAATCCATTTTATGACCCTGTTTGCCTTGTACCCCAGCTGGAAAATTCCAACCCCATCGATGTGAGTCGCACATGGGGAAAAAAGGTAGTGCCCCTGAGGAGGGTCAGTGCTTCAGTCATTCAAAGATGATGACCCTTGATAGCTCTCTTCTTGATGGTCTTCTCTGAGGTGTCCCACACCCCTCTCTGGCAGGGCAGTGTCTGGAATTGACTGACCGTGTCCAGGTTAAGTTGGCTTTTCAACACCAAACACAAAATGGAAGACAGGGTCCAAAAATGGAGGTCACAAAACAAAATAGAGTTCACAGTTTGATACAGACGTATCCCACTCTGTCAGAAACATAGCACCCCCAGCTAGCAATTTGAGGCAAAGGAAGACAGCCGCCTCCCAGTAATCTGTAGAGGGGTTGAGGAGTTTAGGCCTACAGCCATTCCTGTATGCTATTCCTGGTTCTCCCCCTGCTGGAATGATTGGAGGTTATTACAGTCTGAAGTCTGATGTCACAATCATCAAGGCAACAAAGTAGGCCATCCTCTGGTATAGCAGTTCTTGGTAATAATATATTAGCCAGCTTGGCTTGTGATCCAGCTACTATGCTCTTTAGTCCCGTTAGAGCTTTCTGATGATGTTGTGACTACAAAAGCAAGACTATGCCCAATAGACATGATGCGAAGTGCTATTTTCTGCTGAAGTAATAAAATGTTGAATTCTATCAAGTCTCAACATCCTAGTTCAGGCAATGCTGGGAATCCTTTCTCTTAATTGGAGAATTTATTGGCTTTGACAAAATGATGAAAATAATGCATACATCTCTTTTCCCCCAACACCAGTTAAATCAGATAATTAGATGCATGTGCATGTATAGTCTTGTTTTCTGCTGTTCAGCTATAAGATTGTAATGTGAGATTTAAATAAATGCCGGGAAATACTTGATGTGAAACATAATCACAGTTGCAAAATTCGTAACAAGAGGGTTTTTTTTTTTGTAAGTAAGGTACATTTCTGGAGTACTTGTGATCTAATGGATTGATCACAGGACTTGGTATGAGGAGAACTGAGTTCTGCTCTGCTCCTGACCTTGGGTGGTCACTTAGCTACCCAGTGCCTTGGTTTCTTCATTTACAAAATGGGGTTGATGTTACTAGGGTAACCTACTTTGTAAAACATACTGAGATCTAAGGATGAAAACTACTGCACAAATGGAATATATTTATTTATTTATTTATTTATTTGGATGCTTTTGGAAAATCTTTCTTTAAAAAAAAAAAAAAAAAAGAAAGAAAAAGAAAACATTTAGGTAGAGGACTCTCTCCAAACACTGTCTGTGCAGGCTGTCAGATGAAATGTCAATGCTTAAGTTGCCATTATAAAAAGGAACCCAAATACACGTAACTATATTAACACGACATTATGATTTCGGATGTAAAACCCCAGTTAGGCACTTCTGTGTCAAGGCTGTTTTAGAACTAGTTATCTCAGCCCTTTTGGGTGTAGGCATTAGTAAGGCAATATATGGAAGTGATTGCTTTTAACAAATAATTGCCTTGTGGGAATCTTTTAAAGTGTAACTTTGACACTGGGGCACTGCTATAAAGTGAACATTGAAATGAAGCAGTTGCCTTTGAGTATAATCTTGAGTTATTCCCCTACTCTGTTACTAATTAATTATTATTCAGAGCATTTCTTCCATGCAGGCCCTGTTGTTTTCCTCTGGTTGATCCTGCACTGAGGAGCCTACTCCATTTTCATCCAAAACATGTGACGGAAGGAACTGTGATGTTACAAGTTCAGGAGTATGACACTAACAGACTACATATTATTGTTAGTTGTCTATTGAGATCTGACAGTGTTCTCACATGAAGAAAGACACCACATTAGAGTCTCCCCAGCAGGCCTGGAGCTAGCTGTTGACAGGCCAAAACTAGATGGAGTTGCCCAGAGAGGCCGAGGACTACTGGCCAGGAGATGTACTGATTCAGTACTTGTTCTGGGCAGCCGGGATGGGAGGATTGCTATGGAGTTCCAGCTAAATCTTAAAGTTGTTCTCTCCAAGTAGAATTGATGGGGGTGGCAGTGGCAGGACTTCCACCTTCCCTCTTGCCAGGTGAGTTCCCCTCCCCTATCCCAGCAAAGGAGGGTAAAAATCACACCCATGCATGTGAATCTGACCCGCAGTTCAATCCCCATGTGATATAGGATCTGAGTGAAAAGAGGAGATGGATTGGTACAAAAGAAAATAGTTATTTAAAAATTACATACACGTAATACCTAAAAGAAGGTCACCATGAGCAAGTGAATGTGGCATTCTCCCAATACTTTGTGCCTTTGCCTTGCTTTGGACCTGCTTCTGTAGGGAAAGTCCTGCAGCATGGAGCGGCGATGAAACTGGGTTAATTTTAAGGCCCAGAGCCTATCTTAGCGCCCAAGTCTGCAGACTTCCAATGACTTAACTTGGAGGGTCACTCAAGTGCAAAGACAAATGGTTATGTGCTCAGGCCCCTCTTGTGTTGACGCATAAAGCAAGGGAGAAGGGGCAGGAAGTCTTTCCTTCCTCCTCCTTGCGCACTGAATGGGGAGCAGCCAGACTCTTGGTGCTTGTGCTCTCTGAATCCCATTCTCCTCTCACTTACTGATTTCACACAAGTGTGTCTCCCGTGACTTCCTGATTCATGCCAGTGTAACTCTGAGGAGAATCAGGCCCGCTGAGAACAAGAACTAGGGCAGGAGTGGCCAACCTGTGGCTCCAGAGCCCACATGCGGCTCTTCAGAAGTGAATATGCGGCTCCTTGTATAGGCACCAACTGGAGCTACAGGTGCCAACTTTCCAATGTGCCAGAGGGTGCTCACTCCACCACTCCCTGCCCCCACCCCTGAGCCTGCAGTGCCTGCGCTCCTGTCCCTCCCTCCCAGAACCTCCTGCATGCCACAAAACAGCTGATCGGGAGGTGTGGAGAGGGAGGGGGAGGCGCTGATCCACAGGGCTGCCGGTTGCGGGGAGAGCTCATGGGAGGCTGCTTACGTATTACTGTGGCTCGTTGGCAATGTACATTGGTAAATTCTGGCTCTTTAGGCTCAGGTTGGCCACCCCTGCACTAGGGAGTCAGTGCAATGTGGAAAGCTCTGCAGCTTCTTGTTATGCAGTATAGCAGTGGCTGCTGCTATTGAGTATGTTGTCACCCAGCAGCCCCTTGCAATTATCCCTCCTCCATGGCTGGAATGGGACTGATTATTATAATCTTAACTTGTGTTACTATAGCACAGGGGTAGGCAACCTATGGTACGGGTGCCAAAGGCGGCACACAAGCTGATTTTCAGTGGCACTCGCACTGCTCGGGTCCTGGCCACCAGTCTGGGGGGCTCTGCATTTTAATTTAATTTTAAATGAAGCTTCTTAAACATTTTAAAAACCTTATTTACTTTACATACAACAATAGTTTAGTTATATATTAGGATCAGGTTGTCCTAGGTTGTATCATTGTCCTAGGCAATGTGTAAACAGTGAGAGACACATCCAGCTCGAGAGCGCTGACACAGTAAATAGACAAGACAGACAAAGGGCAGGAGGGGAAACAGGGACAGAGAGCAGAGTAGACCCCAGGACTCCTGATTCCCCATCCAGAGCCTTAACCCAGGAACCATGCTGTCTTCCATGGGCCTGATTCTCCTTTCACTCACACCCATGTAAATCTGGAGTAACTCCACAGAAGTTAATGGAGTTACACAATCCTAGTACCACTGTGAGAGCAGAATCAAGCCTGTTGCTTCTATTAGCTGGTGTCCCATCATGGCGGGCACTGGTATTACCATAAAATGACTTTTGAGTGGTGTTTTTTTTGTTTGTTTGTTTGTTTTTTTGGGGGGTTTTTGAGGGGTTTGAGTGGTGATGCTTGCTTCTCCATGAATATGGATTACTTTTCTGAATTATTATCATGCTGTGCTTCATCTTTGTACCCATTAGAGGCTTGTTGAAGTGAGCCTCAACCTGTGGAACTCCTTGGCAAAGGATGTTGTGAAGGCCAAGACTATAACAGGGTTAAAAAAAGAACTAGATAAGTTCATGGAGGATAGGTCCATCAATGGCTATTAGCCAGGATGGGCAGGGATAGTGTCCCTAGCCTCTGTTTGCCAGAAGCTGGGAATGGGCGACAGAGGATGGATGACTTGATGATTACCTGTTCTGTTCATTCCCTCTGGGGCACCTGGCATTGGCTGCTATCGGAAAACAGGATACTGGGCTAGATGGACCTTTGGTCTGACCCCAGTATGGCTGTTCTTATGAGCCATGAGGTTTGGGTTTTTCTGTTGTTGTCGTTTTTTTTTTTTTTTTTTTTTTTTAGCACTTGTTCCACGTAAATGGCTCTGAAGAAGCATCTAGACCTGAAAAAAGAATGTGTGTAAGCTGCAAAGCTTGTCTCTCTCCTCAACAGAAGTTGGTCCAATAAAATATACTACCTCACTCACCTTGTCCTGTTGCTTTAGTCTGCTCAGCTGCTGATGCTGTGCTAAGGAAATGGTCAAATTTGGAAAGAGGACAGTGTAGCATATTGGCTTTGTGTATATCAGTGAGCAAGAGTTGCCCCCCCAGTGACTGACTTACTTTTGTCATCAGTGGCAGGAGATGATCTGGCTCCAGCATTCAAGGCTGGGGTTTTGGGAGCTGAGGGACCAGAGTTCTAGTTCTGATTTTCTGTGTGTGTTTGTGTGTGTGTGTATACACACATTCCATGGATTCGTTACAGTAGGGAAACTGAAAAATACTGTGACACCCTTATTTTGACAGTGAGCTTGTGAGGCAAGCAAATGGGAAGAAAGACACCAAGTCTGTGATTCATGGAGTGAAATGAGCAAAAGTATCCAACAAAGGGAGGCAGTAGGAAGGAAGAGCAGACAGCAGCAAGGAAGCTAGTCGGTGAGGTGTAGGTGGGCGGGAAGGCTGCTGCAATGGTAGGTAATAGTAGGGAAGTAGGTCTCTAAATCAGGGAAGGGGATGGGGAAAGTGAATGTGAGGACATCCTGAGAGAAGCAAGCCAGGGCAATGGTGGCTGCACTCTCTGGGCACACTAATTCCTCTGTCTCGGTCCTCCAGAGCCAATCTCCAGTGGAGATCTCAGAGGAGCAGCTGGCTTTGGCTGCAGAGAGGCTTCCACTAAGTCCTGCTGCATTTGCTGCTGTTAAACTATCTGGATTTTTAACTGTGCCTGCCCAGTGGCTTTCATATAGTGGGATGCATTTCAAAAGGCAGGATTCTGTTATCCCACATGGAATGGCTGACCTGGGCCAGAAATAAACTGCATGCTCCTTAGTGGGTTATACAGTGAACAATCTGCAGATGCTGTATTTGCCTAATGCTCTTCCTGCATTAGAGATGTAATCACCAGACTGGAGCATGTCTTGCTGCATGAGGAAAGGGCTCTGAAAAGTCACTCTAACACCTTTTTCCTACATGATAATGTTAACTGGATATCATCTTAGTCTTCTCACTGGTGACAGTTTTAATTTGTGAACAACCCAAATGATTCAAAGATGAATGTACAATCAGAGGACGTCTTTGTTCGGAACAGAGCGATCCTTTATTATTTTCATTCCCTTGTAATTCATTATTATCTGCTTAACATTTATTTTCCTCTCTCAGCTACAGTGGTTGCCATTTAAAGTCAGCCCTTACCAACAGCTATTTCTGTGGCATCACAGCTATTTCCCATTTTAATGATGGAGAAACACAGCAGTTCTTTCGTATACCACCGTGTGGTAAACACCGTCTCTCTAATGGTGACTGCTGTGCTTTTCCTTAATGATTAGATTGTTATCATTTTATTTGGCAAAGAAAACTAACAGCACAGCTGATGTTATGAACTCTCTTATTTAGAGGCGTTTCTGTTGCTGTTTAATGATCAAAATCTTTTCAGCACTTTTGATAAAAGGAGGAGAGAATGCTAGAGTTTCTTCTTACCGAGCCGTTACTTGAACATTCACGATTCTGCTAAGCTCCATGTGGTGAAATGCAAGTTGTTCTTCGTGAAACGAGCGCTAACACACTGAGATGGTTTAAAGATCTCTGTGTGTACGTAAACTGACATGTGGAGCAGTTGCATCAGAAATCTCTCTATGATTCAGTGTGCTTATCTCAAGACAGCCTAGCATTACAATGATCTTCCAACTAAAGCAGGTGTGTGCTAAGGAGCTAACATTGGAGGTGTTGGTGCATGTGTGGTGACTATGTAGTGGAGAGGAGTGCACTAGAAATACCATAAATGAATATTTTTGCGGAGGAGGGGTGATGTTACATGAAGAAGATAAATATTCCCATTCAGTATTTCATAAGGAATTATTCACCCAAGAGGGTTTTATGGATTTTTTTTTAATTACACTGATCGACAGCCAAAATGCTTCTGAAATAAATGTAGTCAAACTTTACTAATTCTGGGTTAAAATTAATGGAGATATCCCATCTCCTAGAACTGGAAGGGACCTTGAAAGATCATCAAGTCCAGCCCCCTGCCTTCACTAGCAGGACCAAGTACTGATTTTGCCCTAGATCCCCCCATCAAGGATTGAACTCACAACCCTGGGTTTAGCAGGCCAATGCTCAAACCACTGATCTATCCCATCAATGGTGTGATGGCAGCCCTCAACATCATTCACAATCCAGATGAGTGGAGACTGTTCATTGATTCATAGAAGACGAGTCTTAAAGCTGTTTTACTGCATAATGGCAATGTTTTGCCATCAATTCCAGTTGGTCATGCAGTCCATATAAAGGAAACCTAAGACAACATGAAACAACTTTTGAGGTCCATAAACTATGACCAACATCAGTGGCAGCTTTGTGGCGATTTGAAGGTTGTTGCTCTCTTGCTTGGTCTGCAGACTGGATACACAAAGTACGGCTGTTTTCTCTGTGAATGGGATAGTAGTGCAAGAGATTCCCACTACATCAAGAAAGATTGGCCACTCCGACAGTCATTGGAGCCTGGGAGGAAAAGTGTTCAGCATCCACCACTTGTTGAATCAAGGAAGATTTTGTTACCACCCTTACACATCAAGCTGGGTCTGATGAAGAACTTTGTCAAGGCCATTGACAAAACACAAGCAGCTTTCAAGTACCTCCGTGGAAAATTTCCAAGGCTAAGATAAAGGAAGGTGTCTTTGTTGGTCCTCAGATTCGTGAACTTCTTCGAGATGATGCATTTGACCATGCACTGCGTGGCAAGGAAAAGACGGCATGGAAAGCCTTCCAGTTAGTGGCAATAAATTTTCTCGGAAACAACAAGGCAGACAACTACAGGTTGTTGGTGGAAAACCTCCTCAAGGCATACAAAAGCCTTGGTTGCAACATGTCACTAAAGATACATTTTTTGCACTCTCATCTAGATTTTTTCCCACCATTCCGGGGAGCAGTGAGTGACAAGCACAGCGAGCAATTTCACCAGGACATTGCAACAATGGAGAAACACTATCAGGGCAAAGGGAGCCCATCAATGCTTGCAGACTATTGCTGGACAGTGACAAGAGATGCTCCATTTAATGAAGACAAGAGACAAGCCAAGAAGCACCGAGTAGACATTGAATAGGACTAAACTATGTACATAATAGTTTTTTGCCTTTTGTTTCATAATACATTTTATTTATATAACCCTTTTGCTGATTTTTAAAGTGTTACATAAACAGGACAGGTGAAATATTATCATGTAAAGCAACCATAAACACATGAAAAGACCTAGATTTATGATTAAAACTCTACTATCTACACAATATACATAGACATAAAATGTAAAAACTTAAATATCTTAGAAACAGTAGCCAATCAGTTGTTTTAATTGTCATATTTGATTTCAGCACATCAAAATACATAATAAATAGCACATTTTATCTCTGAAGCAGACGACTTCTCAAAAATTGTAGACCAGTGTTACAGGATGATCCTTTTAAAATAACAGTGCTAATTGTACTGGCTAGTCTGAGTGGTTGAAGCCCTTTATAGATATGTTCTCGAACAATGCATCAATAAAGATAACGTGAGCAGCCGTGTCTCAGCTGCTCAGAGCATCCAGCAGATAAAATCACAATCCCAGGAATTCAGCAGCAATTTTAGTTTCTTTGGTGTGGGTTAGAGCAGATATTTCTCTGCATCATTTATCACATTGTGCACATATGGTCCCTGTGCTTCATCCCATTCATTCTTATTAAATTTCAACCTGTCCTTTTCAACACACCTGAAGAAGAGCTCTGTGTAGCTCAAAAACTTGTTTCTCTCACCAACAGAAGCTGGTCCAATAAAAGATAGTACCTGACCCACCTTGTCTCTCTTTTTAACACAGACATGCCTGTGTATTTAGTAATGATTCCTAACTTGGAACCTGCTGAAGGTAAAGAGTGGCGTTTGGGGGAGGGTTGGGGAGTCCAGAGTTAGCATGAAGAAGCTTTGATCATTTCATTTTGTCTCTAAGGCGTTTGAAATCCCAGCCCTAGTTTTTAGGCTGTCGGTGGCATGGAGTTTATGTATTATATGCCCCAGGCAGACGCTCCCTCTCAATCTCTCTCCCTAACCCACATTATCTTCCTTTACTTCACCTCCCACCCCATTGCTAGAGAGGGAAGTGAGTGTAACCCCACAGGTTATGTAGTTCTCCCCATGCTCACAGGCCTGTTCCATTTTCTCTTCAGCAGAGCTTGTGAGCGTGCCCCCCAACCTTGCAGCCTCGTTCTTCCTTCGTCTGCCATCTCTAGTGTCAGCGAACTTTCTCTGTTGCTGTAGTCACGTTTCCGTTTGATGTGGTGATGAGATTTGATACCCAGCCACATAATGCAGTGCTTTCTTGCAGTAGTACAATCCAAGATTAACTTCTCAAACGCCCCCGGTGTCTGTCTTCTTTCATTGGCTGCTTGTTCCTCTTCCTGTTCCAGAGTTTCCAAGAATACTAATTTGCATGTAATAAAAATACTTCTCCAACTCTAAAGCCAGATTCAACCAGCACATACAATTCCCATTGAAGTCCATGGTGATTTAGGCCCAGTTACTCCAGGGCTGAATTTGGCCCCTGCTGATTTTAAATGTGACCGTCAGTTGCCTTGTACAAGATCTCAGTGGCTCACTGAATGGCACTTCATTGAAAGAATGTTTATTGCCATGCAAAAGAAATAGCTCCTCCTTCCTGGTTTTCTAACTACTACATGGAGTAACATGCAGATCTTGGGGAGCTGAATAGTGTGCTCTGTATATGCAAGCGCTATGGTAACCAAACAGCTGCCTCTTCCTGCTCACTGCTCTCCTGCCAAACAGGCATGTCTCACTCACTATGGAGAGCATGGAAGAGGAGTCAGTTGCTGTCTCCCTGGCACATTGTACCAGCTGGATGGAAGGAGGGAAGAAAGAGCTGCTGATATTTAAAAGCAGCTCAGCCCTTGCTCATGAAATCTTGTTGCCTTCTTCTCCTTCCCATCTCCCAGCACAAAACTTTTTACCAGCATTAGGCTTGTGCTCATGAAACAAGCCTCCTGGAGCATGATAGTGTTAAAGTGTGCGGTTAATGCAGGCCTGTAATCCGCACCTGCTGAAGGACTAACCTGACTTTACACTGGCTTGACGTGGAATTAGTCATTAATTGTCACCTTAATTGTAGCCAATCACAACCAGCACCCACCATAACATGCATGTAGATTTCATGTCTAAGCTGATCTATGAGTACTGAAATTGGCCTGATTTATGTATTTATATATTTAGTTTTACCCTTTCTCTTGGGTATAGTATTTAATCTCCCAGCCGCTTCAATGGCCAGCATCAGTGCTGTTCGGTGTCGTGTTTCCTGTCAGAGTCCCTTTTGTAGGATATAAATGTGTCTCTTTGGGAGTGAAAAGCCACATAGGGAAAGTGAAGCAGTTTGGTCCCTAAGGTATCAAACGGAAGGGCATGGTTTTGGCAACTCTCACACCGGACAAGTTGTTATGGAAACGGCTGATAAATGTGCCATGTATTTGAGGGCTAGTCTCAAACCAAAACACCAGATCTGACCACCCCCAAAGCTTGAGGAAGTTGGATCTTGATTTGCATCTAAACCTTGTGGATTGTCCTTATGTCGGGTATTTTTCTAAAAGAAAAATGTCCCTCTTGGATTCCATCCAGAACAAGCAAGCAACTTCCTTGCCAAATAAGCAGCTTTCGCAGTTTCTCAGCATTGGAACGGACATGCCCGATCACACTCACGACTAAATCACATTACATGTAGAAAGTGGAATGGATGGGTGGAACCCAGAGGTGCTCAGCTAACGATGGTGATGAGCACAATATAAATACCTAAATGTCAGATTGGCAGGTGAGGGAGGTAAAGAGGCTGCATAATGTATTCCCTACTGGATATAACTGTATGGATACTTGTGGAAACAAATACAGCACCTGATTAATTTCAGTTACATGACTGAACAGAATCAGCAGATCTTCTGCAACTCCAGCTGTCCTGGTGTTTCCAGCTCTGTACAGCTCAAAAGCTTGTCTCTCTCACCAACAGCAGTTGGTCCAATAAAAGATATTACCTCATCCCCCTTGTCTCTCTAATATCCTGGAACCAGCATGGCTACAACAACACTACATACATATAGTGTTTCCAGTGTGATAATGCTCAGTGTTCCTCAAGAAAAGGCAGTTCTGTGGTATTTTGTACAGATGCTCCCTGAGTTACGTAAACCCAATCTACGCAAATCCAAGCTTACGGAAAAAGTTCTGTTAGATAGAAATAGGAAGGTTTTTGGTTTTTTGTTGGTGTGTGTGTGTGTGTGTGTGTGTGTGTGTGTGTGTGTGTGTGTGTGTGTGTGTGTGTGTAATGGTCGGAGATGCGTAACTCGAATTTTGCGTAAGTCGGAAACGTAAGGCGTTCCAGAACGGAACGCTTGCATAAGTCAGGGAGCATCTGTATTATGAAATGTCATAATGAGTAAGGACTGTAGGATTTCTCCTGCACTGGTTATAATTTCGCGGATAAGAGGGGTGGGAGTTCATTTCCAAAATAACTACAGTACAGATAAATGGCTTTGCAATATTGACTCAAAACATTAGGGCACTATCTTAATATTCCCCAGTTCATGCAAGTCTTGTCTAGTTGAGTTCGGTGTGGTAATATAGACATTATAGAGATGAAAGGGCCCAATCATACTTCCACTGGAGTTTGTGGCAAAACTCAGATTGACTCCAGTAGGAGCAAAATACTATAAATATCTTCTGCTCTGGTATTTCATCTGTTTATTTGACTGTTAATATCTGGTTTAACACTTCCATCCATCAGCTCTCTGTCACTCCAATGATCCTTTTCTGTTCTCTTTCAGAATGAGAAGGCTTTGGGGCATTCCGTGAGCCGTTCCAGTAACATCTCAAAGGTACGGTATGCAATGGATTACGGTCTTCAGTAAATTTGAATTTGTGTGGTTTTGTTTTTTCAGACATGTAGGATATACATTCTGTAGTGATCAATAGAAAGCACATTTATAATGATGGCTAATTATAATGGAAGAAGGCACTCTGTCTAAAAATTAGAATTGTGGATAATCTGTTTCTGTGACATACCAAGTGTACAATCTAGACTAGTAAATAGCTGTGTCACCCCTGCCCTCTAACCTGGAGTGCCCTTAACACTGCTTTGCTGTTGTTGCCTCCACTCCTGGACTGCTCACAAACAGCCTCCAGCATGTAAGTCACTCCCAGCTATGGCTGTGTGCACTTGCAGCCTGCCAGTAACACCTAAATTTTTACCAGCCTGAATTATACTACAGGGTGACTCCCACATACTCCCAGTCCCAGATTTTCTCCAGAAATGTACATCTTGTACTGCCCAGCTCTTTCCTGGACAATACAAGCTCATATAAGTCCATCATTTTATTAATAGAAATGATATGCACAAATTTTTATTGCCTCAAATGAAGTTTCCCAAACACTTCAATTCAAACATGCTGGATTATATAAAACAATAAACAAGTTTATTAACTACAAGGGGAGAGATTTTAAGTGAATACAAGTAATGCAATAGAAAAGTTAGAAATGGTTACAAGAAAAATAGAAATAAAATGCAACTAGTGCCTGACTTAACAAGCTACGTTAAATTCAAAGCCATGTTTTTCTCACCACATGTTCTCAACAATCTTACTGGCTGCACTTCTTAGGCCAGAATGCCTTCTTCTGTGTAATGGCTGCTTCCTTTGTTCCTTCTGGTGCAGTGAATCAATGGACAGTGAGAGAGAGGAGGAAGTGGGGGGGAGCATTGGGGTGTCTGCCCCTTCTTTTTATAGTCCAGTCCTCCATTTGAGAAGCATCTCCAGCTGGAAGCATGGCGCCAGGCAGACTGTGTGGACAGGAACTCCTGCTGTTTCTTTGCTAAAATGTAGATGTTCTGCCCATGCCCCTTTTCCTGCCAATGAATAGCCACTTAGCAGGTAGTGGCCCATTGACCTTGTTTACACCTGGCTGAGGTGTCAGCTTGTCCTTTGTCTCGGAGGAACTGGTTTGGCCACTCCACAGACTTGGAATGTGTTTTAGTGAAACCATACAGTGGAATCTTATAAGTTTACATACAATGTTGCTACACATATTTTATTAGAACTTTAATGACCAGCAAATGATGAGTTTTCAAATGATACCTCACAAGGCATTCCTTGTACAAAGATTACCACAATAGCGTGCAAGGGCTGAATACAGGGTTATGCCTGTCACAGTTCCTAATAATGGAATAGTGTTTAGGAAACTCATGCATGAAATACTTCTGAAAGTCATTTCCCTTTAGCCTTTTCAGAATATGGGATCTCAGCTCAAAGGGCTGGATTGTGGGTAAAGCCACAGATGGCATGAGGGGCTGTGCTGACTCAGGCAGAATTTCTCCTGGGATGGACAGGGTCCAGTCCTTCCCCCACTGGAGTAGCTGATACCAGTGGTAGTGATAGGTTGGATGGAGGAATCCTGCCATTCAAGCAGTGCTAGGACCATGTCTGTGATTGGCCCTTACACAAGTGGAGTTGGGGGGCAGTTCCCTGCAATGTTTTCTTCCTCCTGTTCTACTGCTCATGGGCAGTCTCAGTGGAGACCTTTGGTATATCTGATGTGGCTGAGTCAGAAGGCTTGGGTAGGTGGCCGTTTAATATTTGAGTGCTCTGCCCTCTGCAGATGACACACGGGAGATGATCCCTTCCCCACAGAGTTTACAGTCTAAGGAGTAGATTGTCACTTTGCAATCTGCCCTGAATAAGGGGTGCAATGTAATTGTACCACCCGAGGAACAGACCAAGGCGGGAGCAATGACTCTGAGAGGCTTTATCAGTAGCAGGTTACAGTCCCCTCCCACCATGCTGGCTCAGCTCTGCAAGTCAATGAACTGAGGCCGGGGGATTGGAGTCAAGGCTCTGCTCATTCCCTGGCCCTGCCCACCCACTCCCCGCCCAGAGGAAGTTTGTTGTCAACGAAGCACGATATTTGTTCCCTGGATCAATGTCTACAGTTACGCTAACACATGTATGCTTGTTACACGGGACTCAGCTCAGTTAGCAGCAGGACTTTCCACTGCCCCGTAGGCTAGACAAACGCTTAAGGCAAAGTAACCCGACATTTATAGGCTGAGGCAAACAACTGAAATATACAGCTTACACACCACCTTATGTATTTTTTGACATCTGTTTGTTACCTCCCTTTGTTCCTGATATCTTGCTCAAAACATCCCTATTAATCATTCTGTCAAACCATCTTATCTTGCACTAGATTGGGATGTATCTGTACTAACCTTGAAATGTACAGTAGAACCTCAGAGTTACGAACACCTCGGGAATGGAGGTTGTTTGTATCTCTGAACAAAACATTATGGTTTTTCTTTCAAAAGTTTACAGCTGAACATTGACTTAATAGAGCTTTGAAGCTACTATGCAGAAGAAAAATGCTGCTTTTAACCATCTTAATTTAAATGAAACAAGCACAGAAACATTTTCCTTATCTTGTCAAATTTTTTTAAACTTTACCCTTATTTTTTTGAAGTAGTTTATGTTTAACACAGTACTGTACTGTATTTGCCTTTTTTTTTTTTTTTCCCCTCTGCTGCTCCCTGAATGCATACTGCCGGTTCCAAATGAAGAGTGTGGTTGACTGGTCATTTGATAACTCTGGTGTCCATAACTCTGAGATTTTACTGTATTTACATAACTATCTAATACCTAAAACGCTAGCAACAACTCTACCAAATCATAAACTTATAAACATCTACTTAGATACTTGGCCTAACTTTAATTCATGGCCTCTGGTTCAGGCCTCAGATCTTGTACCTAGTGCTCCAGGCTCTCTCTGCCACATTCCCCTGCGTTTTGTCTTTTTTGGGGGGAGGGTGTTTACCCATCATCCTGGAAAAACATAGTGCATGGATTGAATATGACCCAGTGATCATATACACTGTTTCTTGGCTGTTTTGCTTTGCCCATCCATAGATTCATGCCCCAGATGTCTAATGGTCTGCATGTTCCCTTGTACGACCTGTAGACGGTTTTCTTTTTCCAGATATTCTTAGTTCCATATGCTGGGCCTGGGAGTGTTAGGTTTGGGACTCCATATGAGGGATATAGTGTTAAATTCATTTTTAAAAACCGGGATAGGCACTATTACAATATAGTCTACAGTTTTATGTACATGAGTAAAACAGGAATTTGCAATAGTGACATCACAATTGAGGCCTTTGTATATACATTTTTATAATTAGTTATTACACGGTACTCTACATCCATGTTATAGTTTGCCCTTACTGCTGGTTGCCACCATCTAGGAAGTTTCTCTCTTCCATTGGATTGGCCTGAGTTATTGTGGCCATGCAGTGAAGTTGTGATGTCAACAACTTTCCTGGCATAACAAGCTGGATGTGGAGCTCTTTAGGTTTGCATCGCTCTGTGATACTCCAGTAGTTGATGTAGATCCAGTTGCTTCTTGTAGATGCTGTTTTCCAGATAACTTACTGAATGGACAGTAACCAGTTTAACAGATATTGCTGTCAGGATTCAATATTGGTAATTTGATACTAAACAAAATTGTTCTGAATAGTATGTATCTTAGTTAGAATGTAGTATTACTGACCACAAATTATGACTGGGTGCTAACAAAAAAAAAAAAAAAGTCTATACAAATGGTAAATAACATACAGCAGTGCTATGCTGAGTTGGTCAGACTATGCAGAGTACATCACAGCTCCAGAGTTATACAGAAACCTTCTCCCTTTGTATACATTACACATCTCATTGTCTTTCTGTGCATTGCATCACACATTGCAGGAACCAATCCCTGTGCAGCATGCGCTGTCCACTCACTGAACATGATTCAACTTCCTCTTTACCTCATCTCTGCATTCTCTGTACCAAATTAGTGGTGTTAATGGACAAGGGTCCTATGGGTGCAAAGAGATTGGTCACCAGTGACTCCCAGTCGGCGTTGTCTGTCACGGCCTCTCTCACATTCTCCCTTATCTTCACACTTGGCCATAGGGCATGGGTCCCAATCTGAGTCAGAGAGGTGAGGTTCAGACAAAACCCATCCAGGCTCCCCTGGCATGGTTTTGTCCCCACTGAAAAGCTGTGATATCCGGATTCCAGAGCACATACTGTGTACCGGAGCTGTACCACCTCCTGCACTCTCACTTTAATGACTTGTTAGGCCCAACCTCCCTTGCTTGTGGTCAGGTTCATTTGGGCCAAACACTCACGGAACCATCTGTGCTTGATTCATTTACAGCAGTCTGTGTTTATTTCATCTCCTTGTGTTGCCATCTCCACAGTGGATAATGCTGTTTATAAGTCTATTGTACCCATACTGTTAACATATACCAATTCTTTAGGACACCCTGTCCATCTGGGAATAGTACTCCTGTTATAATTGGCACAGTCAAGTTATTAATTTCATGTGGTTCTCAGGGTCCAGGACCTTCTAGCCTTGCAAATTGCAAATATTTTTTTCCAGTGGTATGAATTCCTTTTTCCACTCATATGATCCAGGTAAGTGTGCTGTTTTAACAACCTTGATCACTTCCCCCTTTTTTTTAATGGCTTGACCTAATCCATCAATTAGTGAGATAATTTTAAAATTTAATTTCTTAATATTTGCTAATTTCATAGGGAGACCTGAACTCCCCGAGTCACCCAGTATGGTTGTCACAGTGTCCCTGCTGGCTCTACAGCTGGGTTCTGTTTACCTACACGTCCACCAATCATTTTGGGCCTACTAAAATAGAATTGTTTTGCCTAGAAAAACCCCAGACTTGCTTATATGCCACAACATTCAATATTTCTTTACCAATTTGCTTTTTTCTTGCCTTTATATTGTTCTCTGCAATTAGTTGGTTAATTTTTACTTGTATTTGGTTAAATAGTTTAGCAATGTCACCCACATTGTAAATGGTGTTCTCTTTCTTCAGTAGCCAAGCCCTAAATACCATGAATTACAGGTTCAGAGAAAGTTTCCGCTGTCTGGTGGTCACAATAGTTAATGTTCTGTGATAAGCGCATATATCCAAATATATTTTTATATCACCCCTGTTTCAATAGGTCTCCAGATTCAAATAATCTTGAAATGTAACCCATAATTGCATCTAGATTTTGGAGTCTCTTATTTTGAGAGATACCAGACTGTAGAACAGGGGTTCTAAAACTGGGGGTTGGGACCCCTCAGGGGGTCACAAGGTTATTACATGGGAGGTCGTGAGCTGTCAGCCTCCACCCCAAACCCTGCTTTGCCTCCCACATTTATAATGGTGTTAAATAGATAAAAAAGTGTTTTTAATTTATATGGGGGGGGGGTCGCACTCAGAGGCTTGCTATGTGAAAAGGATCACCAGTACAAAAGTTTGAGAACCACTACTAGAGTAATCTTTTGCCCAACCCTTGAGTCTTGTGCATGTTCCTGATAAATGCTAGTATATTAATTAACAAAGAAGTATACAGCAGTAATACAGTTGCTTTTACAAAGTAGCCAAATTCATCCATATTTCAATGTAACCCTTCTGCCAGTCAGAGCTGGCAGCAGGAAGGGCTGGGTTCAGTATGTAGGGGTTCCTTTTTAACAGTACAACACAAAACCAGCTTGAGCCCCCATCCAGTGACCGGGGACAATTAGATACCACCACCTGGGCACCTCTAAGAGTCAATACTTCCCCTGTCGCAAGGACCGAGTCTGAGTATAGCAAAAACTTTTAATAAAAGAAGGGAAGTAACCCATCATTAACTTGGGAAAACACGGCAAACGGGGTTCATAAACATAAACCATGAGTAAAAGATCCACCCCCAAGTAAGTTGGGCAGTGTCCTTTTCCCTTAGGTTCTTAAGTCCAGCAATCAAAAGTCCATTTAACATGCCCGTCCCTTCTCTGCACCCCACTCTCAGTTGTTGTCCTTGGACAGTGCAGACCCAGAGTTCAGAGGTGCATCTGCAGAATTCACCTCCCGCCCTGGTTGGAGGGGGGAAAGAAGGCACCTTACTTGCTCCGCTGCCCAGGCACTTGCTTGCCGCGTTTCCCTGCCAGTCGCCCTGATGGCCGATGGCCACACCTCTTTGCCAGGCTCCACTGCTTTCTACCAGCTGCCCTGCTAGCCGATCACTGCACCTCTCTAGGGGGCTCCGCTCTGGCCCTCTCCGCCAGCTGCCTTGCCAGCCAATTGCCGCACCTCTCTGCGGGACTCCCCTCCAGGCCCCTCCACTGTCTGATTGCTGCATCTCTCCAGTGGCCGCACTGGCAGCCGATTGTTGAGATGTCTTCAGACCCCACCATTTCACACAGCTCTCAGTCATTACTGTTCTCAGTGATCTCAGCTGTTAGTGGGGGAGCCTTACTGATGGTGCACACTGGGCAGTCTCTTGTATCAGAGACACTGTTCCAAAGCAGTTCTAATACTCAGACCTAAGTATCAGTGGTTTTACCTCTGTGGTGTGTAACAAGACTCTCAATTGAGTCTAAATTAGCTCTGATATTACAGTGAAGAGTGGAAGAGTCAAATGGTGTCTATGACCCTTAAGCAGTGACCACCACCAAGTACAAGTACCTGTCCCTACCCTCTCTGGGCTTTGGCACCCATATCCCCTGCCTAGCGAGTGTTGTTTAGTTGAGGGTGAGTCCATCAAGTGGAAAATGCCAAGTACAGTTCTGCTGCCCTTGATTCCCATTAACAAGGATAACAACCTTTTATTACTCCTGCCCCAATAACAAGGAGCCTGGGGATCTAAGACCAGCCAAAAGTGATCATTTGGGCAAGCAGTCCCATCATGCTGAGCACCTCGGCAGGGTGGGTTTGTCCATGCAAACGAGATCAGCTCCTGAAGTCCTCTTCCACAGCTCATCACTAGATGTCAGAGGAGAGCTCATTCAAACTTTGCTTACATCAGTAATAAAGGTTTAAAACCACAGGCACATGAACTTATTTTGCTCCATAAAATACATTTGCAGAAGCAATTTGATGCCTGATAGATTGCCAGTCGTGGATAGATTTCAGTCTATTGCAGAAGGCCTAAATAACACCCTCTGCACAATTTAAGCCCTATGTTAAGAGTTAAAATAATATAATAATAGTGGTAAAACGGTATGAAAGACTTCACACTGGGGAAAGTTCTCCCTACATGTGTTCATGAGCAAGAGGCTGATTTTGAAGGTCTTTATATATTGCTGAATTCAGAGCAATCGATGCATACTGTACAAGTGCTTGAGACTTAAGTCTCAAAACTGCTCCTGTTGCAGAATACAGAAATGAGTTTTGCCATGGAATTCAGTGGAAGCTGAATCAGTACAGAGGTGCACAAACATCTGCCAACACCTCAGGATATGCCTGTGCTTTGAGCTGGGAGTGTGATTCCCAGCTCGAGGATGCAAACCCATCTAGCTCTGTTAGAGCAAATACACTAAAAATACAGTGTCGCCACTGTGACACAAACTCCAGGAAGGACTAGCTTAGGGTCTCAGATGTGTAGGTTAGGGTTACCATTCGTCCGGATTCCCCCGGACATGTCCGTCTTTTTGAGCTAAAAATAGCGTCCGGGGGGAATTTGTAAATGTCCGGACTCTCCCCCTACCCCCCGCATGCAGAGCACGCGCGGCTAACAGTGCAGCCGGCCGGATGGTGCCACTTACATGGGGCTCCGACAGCCAGAGAGAGCCCCTCCTCCTCCCCCCTGCAGCAGAAATTACTCCCTCCCTCCCTCCCTGCATTCGCAGATCGTCTCCGGCAGTCTGGAGCTCCTCCCCCACTGCTGCCCAGTGTGCTGGGACGAGCGGCTCAGGCAGTTCCTGAGCAAGTTCACCGAGACATTAGGCGAAGAAAGGCCAACAACAAGGGGGCCAGGGGGTCGGAGAAGGGCAGGGAGGTTTTGGAGGGGGCAGTCAAGAGACGGGGGGGGGGTCGGGAGTTCAGGGGTGGCTTTCTGGGGGTGTGGATAAGGTTTTGGGCAGTCAGGGTACAGGTAGGGGGTAGGGTCCTGGGGGGCATTTGGGGGGGGGTCTTAGGAGGGGGCAGTTAGGGGACAAGGAACAGGGAGGCTTAGGTAGGGGGAGGGGTTCTGGAGGGCAGTTAGGAGCAGGGGTCCCAGGAAGGGGCAGACAAGGAGCGGGGGGGGGTGTTTGGGAGTTCTGGGGGGGGGCCTGTCAGGGGGCAGGAGTGGGGAGAGGGATTGGAGCAGTCAGGGGACAGGGAGCAGAGGGGTTTAGATGGGTTGGGAGTTTTGGGGGGGCTGTCAGGGGGTGGAGAGTGGTTGGATGTGTGGTGGGAGTCCCAGGGGTCTGTCTGGGGGTGGGGGTGTGGATAAGGGTTGGGACAGTCAGGGTACAGGTAGGGGGTAGAGTCCTAGGGGGCCAGTTAGGATGGGGGGAGGGTCTCAGGAGGGGGCAGTCAGGGGACAAGAGGCAGGGAGGCTTAGGTAGGGGGTAGAGTCCTGGGGGGCAGTTAGGGGCAGAGGTCCCAGGAGGGGGCAGTCAGGGGACAAGGAGCAGGGGGAGGGTTGGGGGTTCTGAGGGGGGGAGTGGGAGGGGCAGGGGCGGGGCTAGGGCAGGGCTCCTCCTGTCCTCTTTTTTGCTTGCTGAAATATGGTAACCCTAGTGTAGGTACTTGGGGTGGCTAGCCTGTCCTTCCACTCATGCTGCAATGTTTACACTTTATTCGAGTGCACTAGCTCAATTGGAGCTAGCATGAGTCTGTCTCCTTGAGCTGGAAATTGCACCCCAAGCTCAAAGTGTAGACATACCCAGATAGAGGAACATACAGACATGGTGTAACTTAGAAAAGCTGCCAGTTGTGCTTATGCATGCAGAGCTGGACCCAAGTTGCAAAATTAAATTCCAGATGTAAATGTCCCCAAAGCTTAGGAGTGAGCTGGTCAGATGTTTTGGTTTGGCTCATAATAGAGAGAGGAGCCAGCTGCAAAGTTGAGATCTGGATCCAAAATTCCCCACAGTTCAGGGTGTTTGGATTCAGGATTTTGGTTCCAGCCCTCTTCTGTTCACAGGAGCGGATTTTTTTCCAACGATAGAACAATGGGTGCTGTGTACTGTCAGGATTGCTAAATAGGTAGTTCATACCACAGCACTTATATCATTTCCACAAACTTATAGTTTCAGGTATTCAGTTTGTTTCTTTGTTTGTTATATTATTTACTGTTAAACCTAAATCCATTTAATGGCTGATGCCTGCACTAGACACATACCTAATGGAAATAAAACCAACACTGTTTTTCTTTTTTGACTTGCACATCAATGCTCAGTGCCTGGATCTGGTTTTCTTTGAATTCTAAGCAAAGTAAAGGTTTTCTTGGTGTCTCCTTGGTGACTGTGTTTGTTTCAGGAATTGTGAGTGGGTGTGAATGTATGAGGTGGTAATATATAGTTGCATGGCTTTTGTGGTTTTGAATTGGACATTATTTGTCCTTAGCAATCTTAACAGTTGAGCAGAGCTTTCTGTATGTTTTGGGGTCCCAATTTGCACTTTTGAAATTCTCAAAGTCCCATGGACTTCACTGGAAGTTTAGGGTGCCTTAACAATGCCATATCAGTCCCTAAAAGCTATAGGGATCAGTGGGATCCTAAAGCCTGTTGTAGCTTTCACAAAGAGAGTTGTGTTATGAGCACCACTCATTAGCAAGTGGACAATTCAGAAAGCTGAAGATTACAACTTTTATGAGAAATTGTTGCTATAACAAAAATACGTTTTTTCTTGTGTAATATTGTGAAGAGTGTAGAATTTTAATGAAGTCAGAAGAAAAGTTTATTTGGCAATTCTGAGAGCGAGAGAAGTTGCTTTCCACGTTAATAGTCTTGATTTGATATGCCTGATTCCAAGTTGAATGTCTGGCCTTGCAAAGGGCACTGTATTAGGCCTTAAGCATGTACTTGGAAGCCAGTGTTTCCTAATGGCGAGAGCACAGGACTAGGATGCAGGAGACAAGGTTCTGTTCCCACTTCTGCCATTGGTCTGCTGGGTGACCTTGGACAAATCATTACCCCTCCTTGTGCCTCAGTTTCCTCATCTGTAAAATGGGGATAATGATACTGACCTCCTTTTTAAAGCACTTTGAGATCTATGGATGAAAAGTGCTGTATAAGAGCACTATATATTTAGGACCAGATTTGCCAATTTTACACCAGTGTAACTAGGTGAGTAGAATTACTGATGTAACAGACTGGTAAATCAGGCCCTTCATATGCTTATAGGTCATTTCATGCATGTGACATTTAATTTATGGCTAATGGAAACTTATTAGTCATAAACTGTTAATGTTTTAATATATGTTTTTCTATGTGCAGTAGTCAAATAACACTGCTCTACAGCCAAAATGCTTCTGAAATAAATGTAGTCAAACTTTACTATTTCTGGGTCACTGAGAACGAAAATGATACTTAAAATTGTTGATTGGCTCTAGTTTTCAAGATATGCTATTGGGTCAGTATATACGACCCTTGACTTGGGAATGGCAGAGGATAAGTGAGTTATAAAGGGAAGGGATCTCAATTTAAACCAGAAATGACTAAAATACATCTTTGACTGGATCCATGAATAAATCTATGACTGGGTTTGGACAGTACTTGCTTTTTAGGCAAAACAATAAATGATGCAATCTGAAGCTGGTATTGCATCATACATGATATGAATTGCATCATGTTATTTCTAGAAGTCATGGATGATGCAATCATAATGAAGCTTACATCACTCTGCTGAACAAATTGCCCTATGTCAGCTCTAGAAATCATACAGTGTAGTGCTCTCTTATTTGTCAGTTTTTGATTTTGCAAAGGGACACATTTCTGTTTAGCCAAAGTGAGCAGAGATGCCTCGTACTTGTGTGAACAGTGCAGATAACTTCTGCTATGTTTGTGGTGAAGTCACTTTTGCATCACAAAAGCTCAGTATAACCACTATGGTTAAGAAAGCCTATCACCTTTATTTTGGCTGCAAAATTGGAGATCAGGACAAGAGGTGGGCCCCACACATATGCTGCAGCACTTGTGCAACAAATCTTCGCCAGTGGTTGAACAGGAAAAGGAAATCTATGCCTTTTGCAGTGCCAATGATTTGGAGAGAGCCAACAGATCATACCAGCAATTGTTACTTCTGCATGGTGCCTCCAGTTGGGAAAGGTGTGTCAAAGAAGAAAAAGTGGACTGTGCATTATCCAAACATTTCATCAGCTATATGCCCAGTACCCCACGGAGAAGGACTGCCAGTTCCTGATGCACCAGAATCATTCTCACTTGAGTCAGACGAGGAAGAGGATGAAACGTCTGGTCCTGAACCATCAATGTCACAGGACCCACATTTTCTCCCATCCTCCTCCTCTGAACCACACCTCATAACTCTGCTGGACTCTCCTGGCAGATGATGTTAGGGTTTCCATGTTCCATGACCGTCAAAAGGATTTGTCCCATTCTTCTTCATGGAAGGTGATCTTGTAGCCTGCAACATCATCGATGGTGTGATGGCAGCCCTCAACATCGTTCACGATCCAGATGAGTGGAGACTGTTCATTGATTCATCGAAGGCGAGTCTTAAAGCTGTTTTACTGCATAATGGCAATGTTTTGCCATCAATTCCAGTTGGTCATGCAGTCCATATGAAGGAAACCTATGACAACATGAAACAACTTTTGAGGTGCATAAACTATGACCAACATCAGTGGCAGCTTTGTGGCGATTTGAAGGTTGTTGCTCTCTTGCTTGGTCTGCAGACTGGATACACAAAGTACTGCTGTTTTCTCTGTGAATGGGATAGTAGTGCAAGAGATTCCCACTACATCAAGAAAGATTGGCCACTCCGACAGTCATTGGAGCCAAAAGCCTTGGTTGCAACATGTCACTAAAGATACATTTTTTGCACTCTCATCTAGATTTTTTTCCACCATTCCGGGGAGCAGTGAGCGACGAGCACGGCGAGCGATTTCACCAGGACATTGCAACAATGGAGAAACACTATCAGGGCAAAGGGAGCCCATCAATGCTTGCAGACTATTGCTGGACAGTGACAAGAGATGCTCCATTTAATGAAGACAAGAGACAAGCCAAGAAGCGCCGAGTAGACATTGAATAGGACTAAACTATGTACATAATAGTTTTTTGCCTTTTGTTTCATAATAAATTTTATTTATTTAACCCTTTTGCTGATTTTTAAAGTGTTACGTAAACAGGACAGGTGAAGTATTATCATGTAAAGCAACCATAAACACATGAAAAGACCTAGGTTTACAATTTATGATTAAAACTCTACTATCTACACAATATACATAGACATAAAATGTAAAAACTTAAATATCTTAGAAACAGTAGCCTATCAGTTGTTTTAATTGTCATATTTGAATTCAGCACATCAAAATACATAATAAATAGCACATTTTATCTCTGAAGCAGACGACTTCTCAAAAATTGTAGACCAATGTAATATACAGCTGATTAAGAACTTGTCCTCGTTGGCTGTGGATTTCTAAATTATTATCATTAATCCTGAAGTCCCTCTGTACAGTACCAGTCACTCATGGTGTAATTCAGAGGTCCCCAATCTGTGGGTATCCCCCCCAGGGGGGCACTGAGGAATGTTGCGGGAGGTGGCTGGAGTCCAGGCCAGCTCCCCCCCCCCCCAGGGGGGCAGGGAGAGAGTGCCATCCTGCTCCACGCCTGGCCCTGACCCCGGGTGCACCCCTGTCTACGTCCCCCCTCCCAGAGCCATGGCCCTGCTCCTGGCCCCAGCTCTAAGGGTCGGGGGAGGGGGTACAAACAGGGGAAAAGGGGAGTGTAAGGTAAAAAGTTTGGGGACCACTGGTGTAATGGCTCAGAACTTGATTCTGCATTGCTTCTAAGCAGTTCCATTCTAGTCCATGCCTTGGCTGAGACACCCAGATGTATTTAATGTGTTGTTTTATGGATTTAAATGAAAACACTAAAGATAAAGAATGTTATTAGGCTTGGAAAGATTACATTTTTATCAGTAAATGTCAGTAAACATCAATTTCACCATACACACACAAACCAGTATAAAAATATTTCAATCGATGATAATCAAAATGTGTAGATAGACAAAGCAAGAAAAATGCTGCTTGAGAACTTCTTAGAGTTTGATTTAAGGATATTTATTTTGTGTACTTTGACATGTGATGTTGATTATTTGTGTTTTAACAGTTACAAAAATTTAATTTTTTGAATCTCAACAATTACTGTCACTAAATAATTGTCTGATCCCCCTCATTGTTTGACATCCCCTATAATTCCCCACAACTATGAAAATTTAAATAATAAAAATAGAAAAAAAAATGCTTCAAAATAAACATCTATATTTGTAAAAGTTATTTAAAAAAATCAAATTCGTCAAGACTAAATATTATGCAGGGATACGATGGAAAGTGATAACTGCTCCTTTGGAGCCACAAACAATGCATGGTATGATTCTGTAAAAACTCTTACCCTATTGACAGGTTTCAGAGTAGCAGCCGTGTTAGTCTGTATCCGCAAAAAAGAACAGGAGTACTTGTGGCACCTTAGAGACTAACAAATTTATTAGAGCATAAGCTTTCGTGGGCTACAGCCCACTTCTTCTGTAGCCCACGAAAGCTTATGCTCTAATAAATTTGTTAGTCTCTAAGGTGCCACAAGTACTCCTGTTCTTTTTACCCTATTGAGTAAATTTACTCATGTGTGTGCCTTTTGTAGGATTGACTGCTGGTTGTGTAAGAGTAACTGGGTTACAGAATTGCTGCCTTACTAACATGAGATCAGTGGATGTTGCATCATATTTGCAAGGACTGGGGATGGTCTAGCTGTTAGAGTGGGGGACTGGAAATGACGATACCTAATTTAAGTCCTAGCTCTGCTGCTGATTTGCTGTGATATCTTAGGTAAATCTTGTAACCTCTCTGTGCCTCAGTTTCCCCATCTGTAAAATGCCTGTAAAATGGCTGTGATCATGCCTACTACCAAGAGCTGATTTTTAACAGTGAGGGTAATTAACCATTGAAACTTACCAGGTGTTGTGTTGGATTCTTCATCACTGGCAATTTTCAGATTGGAAGTTTTTTTAAAATATATGCTCAAATTCAAACAAGAATTAATTCAGGGAAATCCTATGGCCTGTGTTACACCGGAGACCAGACTAGAAGACCATAGCGGGCCCTTCTGGCCTTTGGATCTAGGAATGTATATTGAAACAGCTCCAAAATAGTGTGCAGTAAAGGCCTTGTCTTGCTGCCATTGGATTCAATGGCACATTGACATCATTCATGCAGGATCAGCCCATTAATGAGTGTGTAACCGTAGCATACTTTTGGTGTTCTTAAAATAGGTAAAACCATCCGCCTATTTACACAAAGGGCTAGATGGTGCCTAGGCATCCCTTTGTAGGAAAATGATACGATCTTGGTCCTCGCATTCCTGGTATGCAAGGCTAGTGTAGCTTGACACGGAGAGAGGAACGAGACTCCACAAAGGCAATGGAGGCAGCTGAGAGAAGAGACATGGCTCTACCATCCCTCCACACCAGCTGCCTATGCTGACACCAGTACAAGGTCATACACAGAGCATATAAGTGTCCTTAGCTGGACATCATCTTTGCATTAAACCTAGAATAATTGATTTTTGTATGCCTTGCATCATGCATGGACGATCTGTGCACTTGTTCTGGTACCAGCAGCAATGTTTGGATGGCACGAGTTGGAGCACTTGAGGCAACCCCTTATGAAAGAAAATAGCAGTGGCCTCTCAGGCCTCCACTATCCTGGAGCCCCCAGAAGCACTGTTCCTGCCTCCAGCACAGTCCCTCTGGGCATGGCTTCTTGGATATGTCCCCTCCTCAGACCTCCAACCCAGGGTCGTCCTTACCCATACACAAAGTACGCAGCTGCGTAGGGCACCAGGAAATTTGGGGCACAGCTGCGTGCTGCTCCAGCGGCCAGCCCGATCCCCTGGCCGGCAGAACCGCCCAGGAAAGCTGCCCCACCCCCACTCCACCCATTCCCCAAAACCAACACCCCTGCTCCGCCCCTACACCGTCTCTTCCCATCTCTACTCTGCCCCAACCCCGCCCCCACTCCACCCCTTCCCCTGAGGACTGCAGCAGGGGTTGGGCACGCCCCACATTTACCGCGCAGCAGGAAGTGGAGCGACCTAGCCCCAACCCATTCCACTGGCTCCCTACCCCCCAAGTCCCAAGGTGGGGAGCCGCTGGCTTGTGCTGGGGGGCGGTTCCCCCTACCCCCAAAGCCTGCTGAGGCCTGGGGCCAATCCCTCCCCCTCCCCCACGGGGGGCTGCATAGGGCACCAAAATGTCGAGGGACATCTCTGCTCCAACCCCAAAGCGGAGAATGGAGTCAAGCCACAATCTTGTCCTAAATGGTGAAAAATTTGGTGTGTGTGTTATGTTGGGGGGCGAGGGGGTTTGACATAAGCAATTTCCAAGGCAATCTGGAAAGAATGTTAAACTCTGAACTCTTAGAGAATGCTTAACCTGTATGAAAACGCTATTCAGATGTTTGATTCTTTAAAATACAGCTTTTAAATTTTATAGTAACCCAACTAATGCTGCAGAGTAAACCTGTTTATTCAAATCATTAAATGCTCTGCTGCCTTTATTAACCCCTTGTAGCCCTCTGAGTTTGCAGACACTGTACTGTATAAGAGCAGCCATGTAACTGAAATAGCAAACATTGCATCTGATCAGCTATGCACTGAGTCAACACAAATGTTGAAATGCATGTGAACAGAAACAATGCACACATCTCTTGCAGTGACTCACAATTCTAACTGTTCTCTTGAGGCCCAGATTTAGCTGCCTGCTACTTATGCTCGGCATTATCCTTAAGTCTTGATTCAAAACCATTCACCATTTCAGAGATGATGCAATATAATAAACTTGCTGCCTTATTATTGCATGTCCTTCTCCCATCCCCAGCTCTCCTATGATGAACTGGAGGGAAAAGATTGGGTTGTTTTCCGGAGGCCAAAGTCCCAGATCAGCATCTAGCCAAGAGAGGGTGCTGAGCACTGGGCTAGGGAACCCTGCCAGAAGCAGCCGAAGGAGAGCAAAGGATGAGGTGTGGGAGGAGCCTCATGTGGAAATACTGGGGTTTGTGTAGCCATTTCCACACCAGGGGGCCTGGCTTTTGTCCAGGCCCCTCTCTGCTTTCTCTGTACAGTATTTAGAGCAGTGGTCATCAACCAGTAGATTGCAATCTCCAGCCACTAAAAGTCCGGTGGCGCAGTGGGGCTAAGACAGGCTCCCTGCCTGCTCTGACCCTGCGCCACTCCTGAAAGCGGCAGCATGTCCTGGGGGGAAAAAGGGAGCTAGGGGAGGGGAGGCATCTCCATGCGCTGCTCCTGCCTGCAAGCAGCGCCCCCGCATCTCCCATTGGCCAGGAACAGGGAACTGCAGCCAATGGGAGCTGCGGGGGCGTGTGGAGCCACGTTTCTCCTCCCCCCCCCCCCAGGAGCTGCAGGGGTGTGTCTGCTGCTTCCAGGAGCAGCGTGGGGCTGGGGCAAGCAGGGAGCCTGTCTTAGCCCTGCTGCACCGCTTACCAGGAGCCGCCTGAGGTAAGTGCCGCTCAGCGGGAGCCTGTACCCCAGCCCTGAGCCCCCTTCTGGAGCCAGCATTCCATACCCCCTCCTGCACCCCAACCCTCTGCCCCAGCCCAGTGAAAGTGAGTGAGGGTGGAGGAGAGCAAGCAACAGAGGGAGGGGGAGATGAAGTGGGCAGGGCCTCAGGGAATGGGTGGGGTAGATCCTGGGTTGCACTTAAATTAAAAAAGTGACCTTGTGCATAAAAAGGTTGGAGACTACTGATTTAGAGCATTCCATTAAAATCCGCTCTGATCCCTTAAGGTGAATCTCAGCTTGAGTCTTTCCTTTTATGTTTTGAATTAAATATTAGCAGCATTTCCGAGCACATTGAGCTAGTTAGGCCACCTACAAGATGAGATGTGAATATTTGTAACAGGAATCATTATAGAGAGGGCCAGATTCCAATCTCAAAGCTGTTTGTGTGAGGTAACTCCACTAACTGGAGTAGAGTTATTCATGAATTACATAGAATAAGTGGGCCAGATTCTGATCATTCCATTATCTTACATTAAACCAACATTGTAGGTCTTTGTCTAGAAACCACCTTTGATTAGGGTTACCATACGTCCTCTTTTTCCCGGACATGTCCGGCTTTTTGGCAGTCAAACCCCCGTCCAGGGGGAATTGCCAAAAAGCCGAACATGTCCGGGAAAATGGCGGCTCTACTCCTCCCTGACTCTTCGGCTCTGTTTAAGAGCCGGGCTGCCCGAGCGCTACCGGGAGGGGAAGTGCCCTGCTGGGGGCGCAGGGTCCGGAGGCATGGGGGCTGCCCGAAGCCGGTAGCGCTCGGGTAGCCAGGCTCTTAAACAGAGCCGAAGAGGAGCAGAGCCTCCAGCCGCAGCGGCTCTGCTCCTCTTTGGCTCTGTGTAACTGACACAGTGTAAGTTACGCAGAGCCCCCGTGGCTGGAGGCTCTGCTCCTCTTCCGCTCTGTTTAAGAGCCGGGCTGCCCGAGCGCTACCGGCTTCGGGCAGCCCCCGTGCCGCTGGACCCTGCGCCGCCGGAGCCCGGGACGGGAGGTGCCCGGCTGGGGACGCAGGGTCCAGAGGCATAGGGGTTGCCCAAAGCCCGAGCGCTACCGGCTTCACGGTTTGCTGGGCAGCCTCCAGACCCTGCGCCTCCGGCTGGGCGCTTCCCCTCCCGGGCTCCAGCTGCGCTGGGGAAGCGCCGGCTGGGGGCGCAGGGTCTGGGGGCTGCCCGGCAAACCCTGAAGCCGGTAGCACTGGGGCAGCCCTTTCCCCCTGGCTGGGAGTGGAAGGGAGGAGGGGGCGGAGTGAGGATGGGGAAGGGGCGGAGTTGGGGCGGGGCTAGGGGTGGGGAAATGGGCGGGGCCAGGGCCCGTGGAGGGTCCTCTTTTTTTATTTATGAGATATGATAACCCTACCTTTGATGAATAACTGGCTTTCAGACAAGCCAGATAGGAAAGTAATTAAACTTCATGGAAGCCTCTTCTTCTAAACACAGATAACTAGTACCCCGAAATAAAGTCAGTGGTACACAGTAGTTCAAGGAAAGTTTTTACTGTACTTGTGATTCAGGGTTTCTGACTTCAAACAAAGGAATTCTACTAATGAGACGATTAAATTAGGTCACTAATGAAGTTAGTCTGTAAACAGTTTCCTTCAAATTAACTGTAGTGTTTCGCTTTGAAGTGTCTGATGGAGCCTGAAATGGCTGATGTAATATATGGAAATATCTCCAGGTCATCTATGTGCTGTGTCTTTTGTCTGGAGGGATAATTTGAAGGCAGTGGGGATGCTCTCCTTCCATAGTCCTTTCAGGGGTAATCTTTGAAAATGGTAATACTGGGATGGAAGCAAAGAAATCAAAAGTTCACTCTTTTAAAAAATGTAAATACTTTGTCTTTTCTGAAGGTCTGTACAGCTGTAAAGCACACTGTAAAGTATTAAATTATTCTTAGGCTGAATGGCAGCCAGTGCAGATGCAAAGGGTAGCCTAAGCTTGCTATGAAATTTAAAATCCATTTAGGCTGTTCATCAGCTTGGAACAGATTTAGAAAAGCATATGAATACACACATGGGCTGTTGCCTAAAGCTTTGGTGGATTCAATGAATGCTAGTCTATAGAAATGCAATCCAGATTTTTCAATCACTGAGCTTCTCTTGTATCCCATCAGATGACCAAGTCTTACTGAAAACAACTGCTACTCAAAGGTATTCTTTTCAAGTACCTGAGCCCTGGAAAAAGGTGGGTGTTGGGTGTGTATGTGTGGTGCCTTTTTAAACAAAGCTGTTTTTTTCAGAGCTAGAGGGACAGTAGCTGGTAAAGCAGGCAGGAAGAAATCTATAATGTGAAGATTAAAATACGTTTGTATATTCTTTTTTTCCTGCCCTCAAGGCATGTAAGCTGGTGCTCAGGCGCCATGTGATAATACACTTACATGTGTTGAATAATCCCCCAATCTCTGGTGCTCTGTATTCAGGCACTGGATTCTCCATGTTAACTTCATTGTTTATGCAACTAATAAGAGCATCTTCAAAAGGGAAATGTGGGGGAAGCAGCAGGGGAAGAGTAGAGTTCTCTCTCCTTTCATACTCCCTCCGTCCAAGAAGTGTATTTTGAGGCCATTTTAAAGACAGAGGGTCCAATTCTCTCCCTGTAGAGTATGAGTAGTTCTCATGGACTTCAATGGGAATTACTTATACCCTCGGAAGATGGTGCCTTACGCCCTCAGAGATTTTAGAAAGATAAATGGCCCATTTTCTAGTGCTTTAGAAGTGGATATCACCACAATAAGCTCCCTCCGGAATCCTTCAGTAGGGTTTCCTTTTGGGAAGCCTGAGTGGAAGCTGACTTCAGCCTGATTCCAGTTTCAAGGAGAGTGCTTAGCCTTAGATGTGTGTAGATTGTATGGTATGGAAAGGAGCAAATGTGGAAAATAGTGTCCCAGTGACCCACTCCAGAAAAGTCTGTTACTTCAGAACCACTGCTGGGAGTACGGTGCAAAGCTGACTTCCCTGAAGGTTTCAGGTATATTTTTCCCTATTTTAATGTAGTGTTTCCTTCTTCATTAGATGTCTAAATCCCTGCCCTGCTTCCCTGAAAAGACAGGAATGATAGTCTAAGGCCATGGCTACACTACAGGGATTATATTGGCATAGCTACGGTACCGTAGCTATGCCAGCATAACCCTGTAGTGTAGATGCAGCCTATACTGATGGAAAAGGTCTTTCCGTCAGTGCAGGAACATCATCTCACTGAACTCACAAAAGCATACTTCCGCCTACCTGGCTGCATCTGCACCAGGAGTTAGGCTGGCAAAGTTATGTCACTTGAGGGTGGTTTTTTGTACCCCTGATCAACATAGTTGTGTTGACCTGAATTTTAAGTGTAGTCCAGTCCTAAGATACTACTACTGCAATGACTTCAGAGCACACTTAGGATATACTAATTTTTCTGTGGCAGTGGGACTGAGTTATTCCAGCTATTCTGCTATGGTCTCCTGGTTTAGTTCTTGACCATTCTCCATCTCTGCAAGGCATTTATTCCAGGTACAGACTCTTCCGTCAGTACATGCTTCTTACCATAGTTAAAAGGACCTATGCCTGATAGTAAAGGTTTACAGGACTGTGTTTAATGCTCAATCCTGCTACTGTACTATCCAGCACTATGGTATCTGAGCCCTTGAAAACAACCTCTCAACTTCCACTCCTGTGCCCCGATTTACTTGGAGACCACCTGTATTTATGTTGGCTACTCCAAGCAATGGGCGGGGAAGTCTTTGGACATATAACACTGTGCATCACAAGTTCTCCTTATTCTTTATTAATTGCAGTAGCACCAAGGGACACCAACTGATGATTGGAACCCCATCATGTTAGGCACTGTACAGATACACCATGAAAAGACAGAGACCAGTGTCTGGGGATTGAACCATAACTAGAGTTTCCAGCCAATTTGTTTGTGTGTTTTGCTGTATTCAAATAAGCTGTGAATTCATTTCATGCTCAGGAAGGCGAGGCGTTGACAGCGCCGGACTGAGCCAAGCAATTATGGTTATTCTGCAGTGTCTCCAAATAATTTATGAATGTATCCCTGGGGTTTAACACAAACCTCCTCTACCTTCCTTACTCTCAAGTTGCTGCATGTTTCATGGTAATTCTTAGAACAGAGCGTTAAAATTGTTCATTGGTATTTAGAAATATGTTGATTGTTGTGAAGTTTGAAATCTGGTGATAATGAGTCTAAATATTTCTTTGATGATCTGTCTAACCTTTGTATTTCTACCATACTCATCACTGTGGCATATTACCCTGGGGGCCAAATCTTGTAGCACTTAAGGCAAAAGTCCCATTGGATTCAATAGGAATTTTGCCCATGAAGGATTGCAGAGTCAGCGTAAGCATTTGTGGGACTGGTACCCAAATCTGTAGAGCCTGGGACAGCTGATGTTCCCCCAGGAGGCCATGCAGAGCCATTAGGTGCCACAGGCAGTACTGCCCAAAGGGACCAGAGTGAGAGCACCCTGCAGCCTTCGATTGGCCCATGCTCACTGTTTAATCCTAGAGGGTGCCCTAGAAAGTTGTCTGGGCAACTACACAAACTTCTGACTTGCTGCAACTCCAGACCTCACCTTGCTTTCTGATATCCAGTCTCTGACCCCAGTCTGACCCTGACTCTTGCCTCCTGATTCCAGCATGCAATCGCTAACTTGCAGAGGGACAGTGGAGCCTGCACAGGCTGAGAGGGGAGTGCTGGTGTTGCCTGTGGCTGTAGGAGTCAGGGAGCTGACACGCAGTGAGCATAGACAAGGCTTCCTCATGCTAAGGGCCAGAGGTAACAAGGTGCTTCACAACCATGGGTACCCCTGGAAAGCGTCACAGGGAGCACTCAGCTCAGTTGAGCAAAGGGATGCGAAGGTGGCATCCTTTGTGTCTCCCCAATCATGAGCCAGATGTGGGCAGATGCAGGCTGCTCTAAATTCCACCTGCATCTCCAAAGGATTTATACAGCAGCTGGGATTAGCGAGATGTCAGAGAGCCCCAGTCATGCCCACTTTGCTCCTACAGCTGTGAGGGGAAGTGTGCAGGAGCTTCTCTGACAGTTCTGTGCCGGGGGCGGGGGGTGTCCCCCTAATACTGGAGTGATTCTGAGAGCTGGGTAGACTAGCTGGCGGATTTCATTTTCTTTATTTATCTATCTATTTTATGTTGGCAGTGCAGCACAGAGTGGCTGGATCACAACACAAAATCAGAGAGGGAAGCTGGTTTTGTGAATAATCACTGACCTGGAACTCGGGGGAGCTGGGTTCGATTCTTGGCCCCGCCATAGACTTCTTTGTAACTTTCTGTGTTGCTTAATCTCTCCTTGCCTCAGTTCTTCATCTCTAAAGCAGGGAAGTAATGATGCTTCCTTTCCCTAACGCTTTGTCTGTATTTTTCCTATTTAGATTAGAGCAGAGAAAGTCTCTCTCACCATAGATGTATACAGCATCTAGCACATTAGGACCCTAGTCTCCTTTCAGGCTTCAAGTGTCACCGTAACATAGATAATAAAAAGGACTAAGATTTTTTGCCTGCTGTTGCAACTACATATGGCAGCATTGGCAGGTGTGGGAAAAAACTTCACCTACTTCCTACCACATTTTTAATCAATGGATGAATTACGCTTGGGCGGGGTTTGTTTTTAACTGTCTTCAATGAGTAACTTGAACATTTTGTTTGAATATGACAAGAGCTGTTCTTTAAAGCTAGGGATAATTACTATTACCAAAGCACAGCCTAAAGTGGGACGACAGTACTGTATGCAGTCACCTACTCAGAGGAGTAGATAATTAGGAATATTCCTTAGCCATAGCCAGATCTACATCATGCACTACAAAGAAAATTGCTTTGTTTTGGTTTTGGGGGGCGGGGATTTGACTAGTCAGATGTGCAGCACTTAGTTGTGGGCAGACATTACTGTAAAAAAGGTGCTGAGTTCCTTTGCTAACAGGATTGTTCAGAGGAGAAAAAGGAATTAGAATGACAGGCTATCGCAGGCTTCTTTCTAATGGTGATCCCAGAACTAACTGGGCTTCAAGGGATTATCACGTTCAAACTCACTGTGATTACCTGAGTAACAACACTGGAGATTACACGCTGACCCTGCTGAATTGCATCAGATTGGAATGTTGATCTACACTATTCGCCATGTGCTGACCTTTCTTCTGGGGCACTGCTGTGGCAATACGGAGCAGTTTGCTAATTTATTTCCCAGGATTCATTCTAGGTGCTCTGGATCTGATTCTCCTCTCACAGAAACTGGTGTTCATCAGGAGCACGTGCACTGAAGTCAATGCAGTAAAACCATGTAAAACTGGAGTTAGTGATGAGGTCTTTTATATGTAGGATATGCACTGTGATGTCAGCATAACAAAAAACCTAATACAGTCAAGAATGCTTTGAAAAACACTATCAGCTATTGTACGTATTTTAACTAATAATACTTAGAGACATACTATAACGTGTATAAAAGCTGGAGTAAGTAGCAGCAGCTATACTGTTGTTAAGGTTTTCTAAGTGTTTATATTCCAAAGGGTCTCTTTCAGTTGTTTATAATGTCCTCAAACTTTTATCATTCAAATTATTGAAAATTTCTAGGTCTGGTCACTTTCTGAGGTTAAATTTATTTTTGGTTTGGTTTGTGTTTGGTGGGGAGTTTGAGCAAAAACAATCCTGCTGTTTTTCCATAGGAAGAGAATGGGGGAAAATACACCTTTCCTATAGGGTTACCATATTTAACAAATAAAAAAAGAGGACCCTCCATGGGGCCCTGGCCCCGCCCATTTCCCACCCCTCAGCCCCGCCCTAACCCCGCCCTAACTCCACCCCCTCCCCGCCCTAACTCCACCCCCTCCTCCCTCCCACTCCCAGCCATGCGAAAAGGGCTGCCCGAGCGCTACCGGCTTCACGGTTTGCCGGGCAGCCCCCAGACCCTGCGCCCCCGGCCGGCGCTTCCCCAGCGCAGCTGGAGCCCGGGAGGGGAAGCGCCCAGCCGGAGGCGCAGGGTCTGGAGGCTGCCCGGCAAACCGTGAAGCCGGTAGCGCTTGGGCTTCGGGCAGCCCCTATGCCTCTGGACCCTGCGCCCCCGGCTGGGCATTTCCCCTCCCGGGCTTCGGCGGCGCAGGGTCCGGAGGCATGGGGGCTGCCCAAAGCCCGTAGCGCTCGGCTCTTAAACAGAGCCGAAGAGTCGGGAGGAGCAGAGCCGCCACGGCCGGAGGCTCTGCTCCTCCCCTGACTCTTCAGCTCTGTTTAAGAGCTGAGCTGCCCGAGCGCTACCGGCTTCGGGCAGCCCCCATGCCTCCGGACCCTGCGCCGCCGGAGCCCAGGAGGGGAAGTGCCCGGCCGGCGGCTGGGGTCCGGAGGCCAGGGGGCTACCTGAAGCCCATAGCGCTCGGGCAGTTCGGCTCTTAAACAGAGCCGAAGAGTCAGGGGAGGAGCAGAGCAGCCATGGGAGGGGAAGTGGCCGGCCGGCATTTTCCCGGACATGTTCAGCTTTTTGGCAGTTCCCCCCGGACGGGGGTTTGATTGCCGAAAAGCCGGACATGTCTGGGAAAAACTGGACGTATGGTAACCCTATTTTCTATTATAATTTTTTTCAAGCTTTCGTGAACAGATCTTGCACTTTAGAGATTGAAATTTGACAGGGGCGTTTCCTGAAAAACAGGTACTTATATCAGTGACAATCTGCTTAGATTTGACTGAGTTCTAAGAGTAGAAAAAATGTACTTCGTGCGTATCCTCTGGTTTTTATTATACCGTGGTAGATTTCTTTCTGAATGTACAATATCCCAGCATTCTTTTTGTCCAATGTACGCATGTGTATGGAAGTTGAAAGTTAATCAATGGATAGTTTCTCCATGTTCTGTTGCAGTTGTGCATTTGTGCATAAGAAAAATGAATAAAATTTCTCACATGCAGATGGAATATCATTTGGGAAGATTTAAGAAATGAAACAGAGCTTCAGACATTAAGCTTGCAAAGAGAAGCACTCAGAAATCAGTAAATGCCACAGTTAAGGTTGTATGTGCATGTGCATTACAATACAGTCTTTAATTTTTTGGTCATGTGGTATTTTTGTGCAGGATCGCGGTCTTGGGATCAAATTTACACTCTGTGTAGCATGATGCCTCTGCAGCACTTTCTGTCCTGCAGTGAGTGGGGGGAGGGGGGGCCCATCAGGAAGTTTTGATTGAAGTGTTAATTTTTAGTTTAGCTGAGTTGATGCAAAGAGAGAATTTTAATGTAACTGTTTCTGTCCATTCTTGGCTTTCACAGCCTCTTAGAGCCTCACTTGGATAGTTTTAGGTTTTCCACTTATGCGGTTGAACCTGGAATAAGACCAGCATTTCTACTATCCATCTCTCTTTCGAGGGGTTTATAACTCATCAATAATATTTTACATTGCACTAGAGCCAAAGCATTGAACAAACTTTGGGCTTGATCTTGTTTTCACTGGGAGTTCTGCCATTAAGGGTTTGCAGGATTGGGCCTTGTATGCATCCAGCACCACTGAGATGCAGCCTCCCCTGGGGAAGGGAGCAGCAACAAACAGTGCACACCAGTACTGTTCTACAGTGTAGGGGCGGGAGGTCCCCTATTCAGACAAAAATTGCCCTAGGGACTAAAGTGGTCACTGTTGTAAAGTAGGGTTACCATATCTAATAAATAAAAAAAGAGGACCCTCCACGGGCCCTGACCCCGCCCCTTTCCCCACCCCTAGCCCCGCCCTAACTCCGCCCCCTCCCACTCCCAGCCACGGGGAAAGGGCTTCCCCAGCGCTACCGGCTTCATGGTTTGCCGGGCAGCCCCCAGACCCTGCGCCCCCGGCCGGCGCTTCCCCAGCGCAGCTGGAGCCCGGGAGGGGAAGCGCCCAGCCGGGGGCGCAGGGTCTGGAGGCTGCCCGGCAAACCGTGAAGCCAGTAGCGCTCGGGCTTTGGGCAGCCCCCCCTGCCTCCGGACCCCGAGCCGCAGGCCAGGCACTTCCCTTCCCGGGCTCCAGCTGAGCTGCTCTGCTCTGCTCCTCCCCTCTCAGACTTTAAAAGCCGAGCTGCCCGAGCCAGCACTACCGGCTTCGGGCAGCCCCCCCTTGCCTCCGGACCCCGAGCCGCCGGAGCAGAGCAGCTGGAGCCGGGGAGGAGAAGTGCCTGGCCGGTGTCTCGGGGTCCGGAGGCAGGGGGGGCTGCCCGAAGCCGGTAGCGCTGGCTCGGGCAGCTCGGCTCTTAAAGTCTGAGAGGGGAGGAGCGGAGCAGAGCAGCCGCGGGAGGGGAAGTGCCCGGCCGGCATTTTCCCGGACATGTTTGGCTTTTCGGCAATTCCCCCCGGACGGGGGTTTGATTGCCAAAAAGCAGGACATGTCCGGGAAAAACCGGACGTATGGTAACCCTATGTAAAGTCAGCCTGGCCCTTTACTGAAGCATGCTAGACCCCTAGTTACCATTGCGGGTTGCAAATTATGGGCCAAGTGATTGGTCCTGGTGCCTCCATGGCCTGAAGCCAGATGGAGCTGCCTGGTTGGGTTTTGTCTACAGGTGACTAATCAAACCTTGGTGCCTCTTTGTCTTCAGGGTCAGTCATATAAGGCCCCCGCATCCCTTCCCTTTCCCAAGCACCAGACTGACTGCCTCACCTGGGTTCTGGGTAATGATGTCAGGAAAGTAGTGAGCATGCCCAGGATTGGGTCCTGTATGCAGAGTCCATATTGCCAGATACTTTCTAAATCTTGTTCTTTCAAGAGCCTGAGATGTGTTTTATCTCTTGAGTAAACTCCTGTGCGTCCAGCAACATCTGCATTTGTGTTTCCAAGGCATAGTGTGATGTGCTGTTCCACTGGGTCAATATTTTGTTTTTAAAAGCTTGCTAAATATGTCCTTAAACACTACAGCATTTTAAAAAATCTCATTAATGCACGTTTGCATAATTACTGCAGATCCAAATGTCAGCTTCCACACTGAAGTGGCAGTGATGTTTTTTTTGAAAAACAACCACAATTATCACAAAAAAATCATGTTGGGAGACAAGAACATTTAACGTTCGAGGAAAAACCTGTTTTGAAGTTGATGCTAAGGCAGTAAAACAAAGAGACAAAACTAAAGAATTTCCAAAAAACATCTGGCACTGTCTTGAACTCACCTCAACACGTGTAGGTGAGGATTCACTCTATTGCCAGGGTGTTGATTCACATAGTATAAAATATATGAGCTATGGTCCTCAGGGCAAAGCTAATATAACCAACTGTTGATGTGCAGTTTGTTGGTTTGTCACACCCTTAACATAATTCAAACAGATTTTGGCCTGATGTTTTCTGTGACTATTATTTTATAGGTGACCACTCTGGTAGGATACCCAACTATCTATAAGTAAAGTCATGCATATTCTGTGGCAAGCTGAACCTAAATTCTGCAGTAAAATTCCTAAAGCTTGTGGCAACTTCATTTTAAATGTACCACAGAGGGTTTTAATAAATTAAATATGGGATTAAATATTACACTCAGTACAGTAGTCCCTGTGCTATATATTTTGATAGTAAACTGTGTATTTAACTCTGTCCCACATTTTTAGTTTTTATATGCCAAAGATTTTTGTACTGACCCTCAGAACTGCATTGCAAAAGTTTTCATTGGGAAGCTCAAGTTTTGGCAGCTGGATAAGGGGCAGTTGAGGTATCTGGTAGTTGAAGAAATGTAGAAATGTGAAGCAGTCTGGGATTGTGATCAAGCTATTACCTGGATGTTTCTGCTAAAGGTTCAACAATGAAAGCATTAATGCTGTCATTTTAAATTGTCATCTTTTGGTTGACTGAGATGAATGGGGCATTTAGCTCCTTTCAAAACTCTTTTTTTTTTTCAGGCTGCCTGCAGACTCAGGCAGATGACAATGCACTGTTCAGGTTTTCAAGCTTTGCTTTGCAACCAAAATGGCTAGAAACATAATTTTACTTTTAAATAAAAGTTGGGATTCTAGAGCACAACTCTGCATCAAGGGTCAAAATACACAGCAAATTCTTCAGCCATGGAATGTGAGGAAGTCTGTCTACAGGTTACCTATGTACATAGAGGTTACACATAGCTGATTCCTTCACCTGAAGATTCACAGGAAACTTCAGAATGGTGGAAATATTTCACATTCACCAATACATGAATGTTAGGTCACGTGGTCCTATTCCCTGCCAGGGCAGGATTACGCCATACTGTATTTCTGTTAGAGATTTTTCCATTCCAATTTTAAATGTGCCAGATGCTGGAGCATCTACCACTTTCCCATGTTGATTATTCCACAGTCTAGTCTGTTGCTTTTCCTGAGATTCAACCTACATTTTCCCTGTCTTAATTTCAGCCCAAATGGATGATCTTTATTTTTCATTTGGGTGTGCAGAACTCTGGATTCTTCAGCTGTTGCATTTCAGGCTGTGATCTTGTCAGGTCTCCACAAGCTAAGCGCCACCAGGGTTTGCCTCCGCACAGATGGGAGGCCCTGTCAGTGTAAACCCAGAATATAAAACCTCAAAGTATAAAGAGCACATCAGGGAGGGGTCTGATTCAGCATGGGGCGCTCTTTCCTGGGAGCTGGTACTGAACATATGCCCCAGAATGGTGTCTGGGATACTGGACTGTTGATGATCTGACTCTTAGAAAGCCAAGGCCCTGGCCTCTTGTCGTCATTAAAAGTCCCGTGGTATTTTCGAATAGGAGTGTTAGCTCCTGTGTGCTAGCTAAATCCTAATTAGGTAAATACTCTCTCCCTGTCTAATTCCTTCTTTGAATGAATATGGCATTCTTCATTTCCTGAACTGTTGTTCTTTGTAGAGTTTAAAAGCTGCCAGGTTCCACCCCAGAGAAGGCTGCATTTTGGTGTTAAGAGGTGTGCTCCAGGTATATGAATACCTCTTCCAAGAGTTGTGATGTTGTACGCTCATTAGTCAAACTAAGCTCTTTGACATTCAGTACTTGTCTCCACAAACCTCACACATCTACAACTAACCCAAGAGAACTGGATCTGATGCAGTATCTGCCCCCAGATACTGTGTTTGATACTAAAGACTGGTGCTACATAAAAGCTGACCTGTCATTTCTTATTGCAGGCTGGCAGTCCAACGTCCGTTTCTGCTCCTCATAGCTTCTCTCGGACTTCTGTTACACCATCCAATCAGGACATCTGCAGGTAATGTTTGTTGTTTGTAGAACTGCAGTGGGCCTGTATAAGGACCAATTTATGAACAAAATCATGTACACCAGGAAGTAAGCAATCTAGGGCTCCGATTCTAAATGTCCCATTTGTTTCTCTTGAATACTGTCTAGCGCTGCTCCATGGGATCCACTTACTGTTTGCTTGCTGTGTTTACCATCCCCACACTAGCCATAATTCTTGTTTCTTCACTTTGATTATACGTGTTCTCTTGTATAATTGTTTTTACTTTCTGTGCTTTTATTCCACTGTTCTGCATGCAGTTCCAGTGCAGTGTTTTCTGAATGTTGTCATCACAGTCCAGTGCAGTCTGCTGTTGTCTTGAAAAATCCTCACTGCCAGAATTCTCTGACACAAGGGGTCACAGTGACAGTAATCTGTCAGGACACATTACAGGCATCAAAAAGAAACTCACATGGGCAGGATTGGGTCCATGCGCTCGAGTCTGCTAAAAATGCAAAAGCCACCTGTGCTCTTAAATTCTCCAAGTCCCTCAACGACATGGACCAGAAGGCACAGAGCACCACAGAGGGCTCTAACTATGGGGAGCGAACGTGCTCTGAAGGCAAACTGACCCCAACACAGGAGCAGTGTTTAAGGATTAACAGATTTAATCAGAAAGAGAAGAAATTGCTCAATCTCAGGCCTTTTTTTAGCAATTCTAAACACTCTTACATGCCGTCTCTTTGCACCACCTACTCGAGCGCTTCGGGAGCAACCGAGAACCACCACGCGGTGCATATACCTCTCCTGGATGACAAGGTGGACAATGAGACATCATCAAGAAGCAAAAAGCTGCTGCGCTACCTCTTCTCCTTCTCCCACAGCTCGAGTGCCAGCAGCCTGCATAAGTTCCATGAACTAGAGAGCTATCCAAGCCACTTCCAAACTGCAAAATCCTCCAGTGTGCTGGTGGAAAGCACAGGCTTCTGCTCTGATGACATGGGGGATGACGACGTATTTGAGGACAGTGCCTCCATGAGGTTGAAAGCAAAAGAGCTGCGGGCACCACTCTGTTCAGTTGAGAAAGACAGTGACCTAGACTGCCCTTCTCCCCTGTCAGAAAAATTCCCCCCTCTTTCCCCTGTTTCCACGTCGGGGGATGCCTGCAGGTTGGTTTACAGAGAACACCTTCCTCCGTCCCCTCCCACACTCGGCAGTGACCTGCTCTGCTTTCTCTGCCTTTGTGTTCTCTCACCTTGCTTTAATATGTGCAGTTTGAGGCCTGCTGCTTTTCCAATGCTTTATTAGTCCGCTAAGTGGAAGCTTCCCTTTGAGTCAATAAATTCTTTGCAACCCAAAGCAATTTGTTTCACAGCTCCGCGTTCCAAGGTGGTTTTATTGGTGCCAAACCCAGGAATATCTGAGAGAATCAGCTACACATATTAAAGGCCAAGCTGAACTTAGCTTAAAGAGCAATGTGCTTTGCTGACGGTCATTTAAGTGTCACTTCCCAGATTTGATCAACTTATATATGATTTTTTTTTTGTAAAGCTTTTCTGTTCATTTCCATGTATCTATTCATAAAGGGCCTCAGGTGAAAAGTGTAATTCAAGGGCTCGCTGTTAGTGATGAGCCAGAACGTGACCCTGATGCGTGTCCATCACATGGGGTCAAACAAGTGAGGTGTGGTCTGGATGGACTGTGCCACTGCAGAAAGTTAACCAGATCCGGAAGATATAAAGCCCCATCAGAGGCAGCTACCTCGCTCTGCCCCCTCATCCGGGTGCAGAATCTGCCACTCTGCCTCAGCCTGGTTTTGGGTAGGCACTCGGTATAGTGAGAACTAGCACATCCCCTGTTCCCCTACCAATCATCCTCTCCAACTCCTCTCTCTCCCCTACAAGTGATCCAACCCCTGCAAAGGCCCATAATGTATCCCCTGCTTCCCGACTCCTTCCCTGTTACCACCTGCCTCCCCAGTGCTACTCACCCTGCCCCATTTTTCAGCACAATCCACCTCATTGCTGGTTCTCATCCCTGGGCCCCAGTGATACTTGCCAGCCCACTCACCTTCACCACCTGGCTCCTCAGCCAGCAGTCAGGGTGTGAACTAGCAGCTGGGTCACATGGACTCAGCAAGGGATTCCAACAGTGGGTAGGCGGGATGCTCCAGAAGATATTGGCCCCATCCTCATTGGCCTTCTGCACTCATGCCCCCAGTGTTATTCTTCACAAACTTTTTAAAACAACCTCATAGGAAATTAATTATCAGTCTGCTTCCGTGGCAATATGCAGAACCAAGTGTCTCTGTTAACTGGAACTTGAAATGGAATTGGAACTGCAGTACCTTGGAGTGGCAATGTATTGGGAGAGGAGCTACTCAGTGCCTGCTAGGTTAATCGGTAGAGAGTATGGGGAACCTTACTGTAGCTGTCATTGGCAGCCATTACAAAGTGAGTGAGTAGAGATGGGGCAGAAGATCTAAACATTCCCAACTTTGGCAAGAGTCAGACCGGAGCTTTGCAGCCTGAGTCCATCTCTTGGTAACTTTTACTAGAAATAATCCGTTCCAGAAGGCAAGATCCAGGCCTCGTAGGTTAGCCCTTCATGTTCTTGTGGAGTTTGTGTGTGGTGGTTTCCGTTTTTTTTTTTTGTTTGTTTTGTTTTTTTTTAATTGTAAACCACAGTTAGGTTTACACCTCTGTGAGCATGTTCTGTCATGGGAAGTGTCCGTACTGCTTAAATGCCACTCTCAGTAAAGTACTATTGTTCTGGTAGACAAGATGATGTGTTGTAATTACTTATCCTGTTCTTTCTCTTTTCATTACCAAATCTCTTTCAGACCTTGTGTGTCTGCCTGGTGAGCTAGAGAGAAATTGTGTAGTTAGCAGTGTTTGTGCTCAGTTATTGTGTGTCGCATTTTATTTTATTGTTGGTTTTTCTTATTGATAAATTTCTTTGTTTGAAATGTATGTCATTTGGGATCTGCATTGGTTGACTGTGCGTGATCACAAATGTTAAAAGCCTCCTCTACGTTGTTTCCCTGTCTCTGCTGCTGCCTCCTAATGAGCTGCTTTGCTCCTGATTCAGGATATGTCACTGTGAAGGAGACGAGGAGAGCCCCTTGATTACCCCCTGTCACTGCACAGGAAGTCTTCATTTTGTGCACCAAGCCTGCCTGCAACAGTGGATCAAGAGCTCAGACACCCGATGTTGTGAACTCTGCAAGTATGAGTTCATCATGGAGACCAAATTAAAACCTCTACGAAAGGTAGGTCCAAGGACTGGTTCCAAAGAAATAATTTGCCTTAAAAGTGTGGCACTGCTCGGAAAAGTGACTCTTTTTTTAAACATGGCATAGTGGGACTCCATGCTTATCATCCCCCTCAGTGATTCCGTATACAGTCTGCTCAATTTTATAATCTGTATTTTCTACGTGAAAATGCAACCTGGGATCTGAGAGTCAAGCTGGATTTTTTTCTGGTTTCATGCATCACCAATAATAAAGAATCTGCTATCAGAACTTAATTGATGCTGCCGAAGCCAGAAAAGAATCCATTTTCTTCTCCAGTGACTGGGTTGGCTCCGCAGGGCTAACAGGAATAAAAAGGAGGAAACATTTATTGTAGTCTGCAAGGTCAGCAGCTGTAACTCTGAAAGTACACCAGGAACTGATCTGTTTTGTTAGGACCTACCATTTCTACAGTCACCTTTCAGAGCCGAGACCCACTCTAAAGCACAGAATTTGCTGTACTGTTACCCATATGGTTTATGAATTTTCTTGAAGATGTGGGAATTGTAGGCTCTGTATTTTTCATATTTATTTGTAAAATGATTCCATTGAAGTCTTTGGTTACGTAAAAAATAATAATGTAGCAAATGATTTTTTTAAAGCCAAAATCTTATTTACGGTACAATGAAATTCACCTAGAAAAACAATGTTTTGTTTCTTTTTTGCACTAAACATACATAGTAACATTTTACTAGTTCAACTTGCTAGAACCAACAGCTGTTGTTTAACACCTTCTGCCATCTATACACCCACTGACTTACCTTACCGATACTAAAGAACACAAGGATCTGTCCATTGGTGTGTCCGGTATCCATTTTCCTATCCCAAATACCTCTGTCTTTCAAAGGCAGTTGATGCTCACCAGCAGGATTTCTGGATAGGAACCACTAATATTCTTAGCACTGGCAGATTTCAGCCACCTTCATCTTTCATACAGAAGTGCAGTCTGCAAAATATATAGCTCAGGACATGATGCTGTTCTGAACAGAGAGACCTCTTAGATCACGATGGAGACCTGCATTTTGGGACCTGTCGTTTCTGCCAGCCGTGCCTCCTTATTATGGAGGAACTTAGCTGTGAGCTGCACTGTAGAACATCCTGGGTGCCATTGGGCCTGCAGGTCATGCTTTGGCCATCCCTGATGTCAGACCCCAAAGAGAAGACAAAAAATAAATAAAAATAAAGGCGTGGATAAAAACACAATAGTCTAAATTAACAAATTGGCTAGTAGTTTGGGGTGTCTGTTTTTTGGGGTGTCAAATTTGGAACACCTTGAGTGGATGCTCAGCATTTTCTAAAAATCTGGTCCCTGTGAGGCATACCACATTGGGCACCCAAATCCAAAATCCACGCATCATTTCTGAAAATTTAATCTATTATGAAGAAACCAGGTGCCAAAAATAATAGGGACAAAACCATAAGTGGGGCAGATGGGGAGGAGGGAACACAAACAAAATGGAATTAGCCCTCAAAAATAGAAGCTCAATATTCCTGAGATTAAACTGCAGTCAAGCTGACATCTCATCCTCAACTCCTCCTGTATCGTATCCTGTCAATCAGGAGAAAATAACCTATAGCTGGACTGTGAACTAGAGAAGGCCAAAATATAGGCTTGGTGCTTGCCAGTAGCATAAGACCCAAACTGATCATCCCAGGTTTAACTTCAAGTCCCAGTGGAGTTAAAGCAGTCATGAATCAGGTCTGTAAAGTGTTTGACCCATTGACCCCATAAGGAGAGAGTCAGAGATTTCTAAAAAAAAAGAACAGGAGTACTTGTGGCACCTTAGAGACTAACAAATTTATTAGAGCATAAGCTTTCGTGGACTACAGCCCACTTCTTCGGATGCATATAGAATGGAACATATAATGAGGAGATATATATACACACATACAGAGAGCATAAACAGGTGGGAGTTGTCTTACCAACTCTGAGAGGCCAATTAATTAAGAGGAAAAAAAAAAAAAGAAAAAAAAAACTTTTGAAGTGATAATCAAGCTAGCCGAGTACAGACAGTGTGATAAGAAGTGTGAGAGTACTTACAAGGGGAGATAGTCAACGTTTGTAATGCTCTAATAAATTTGTTAGTCTCTAAGGTGCCACAAGTACTCCTGTTCTTCTTTTTGCGGATACAGACTAACACGGCTGTTACTCTGAAACTAGAGATTTCTAAGAGAGCTAGGAAACAACAACCCTGCTTATGGAGTAGAGCTGGTCAAAACATAGGAGTCTTTTCCATGGAAAATTTTTATGAAAATGAAATAAAAAATCATTTTAATCTAAGTTTTCCACAGGAAACGATTTTTGGCAGAATTTGGAAACACAAATATTTTGGCCAAACACAAAAATATTTTGATTTGGAAATGCTGCCACGGTGCCTCATGGGAGTTGTGGTTGGGAAGCCTCAAGCTCCTTTTTCTCTTCTGTACGCTCTTCTCAGGAGAGAAAAAGGATACAAATTCATCCATGCATTGTCAAGTGCAACCCAATGGGCTTGCATAGCTGTAATGGAGAAGAGACCGTGGCTCACAGTGTACATAGAGAAGGTGTGTGAAGGGTTTGTCCAGTGTGAATATGAGACTGAAATGCCAGACCCATTCTCAAATGCATCAAAAATAAAAGCCTTTTTTGAGTGATTACCAGTAGTTGGTAAATGTCTATAAAATTGTCTAATTTTTCTGCATCCTTCCTACTTAGTAATGGCCAAAACGTTGTGGTTTCTAATGGGACTATAACAGAATCATTGACGGCTTGGTAATTGGCATAAATCTGGGCATTTCAGATGGTACTTCATCTCATTGTCTCTGCTGGTTATTCAGAGGGGAAATGTGGTTCCGGATTAATGCACTTGAATATAAAACATAGGTAGCAACTTCCATTGTTTGATCAAATAGCGTAGTGTACACACACTGAGTCCCTAGACCTAAAAGCATCAGTTTCCATTGCTTGAACTAAAGTTAGGCTTTACACCTGGGGGCTATAACAGACTCCTATCCTCTGTGGGTTGGGTACAGAGACGGGCATGTAACACACACTGACCACTAGTTCGCCCATTCATTTCTATAGCAGTGTTTTTATATTAGCGGTGCCAAACCTTTCTGAGCAACTACCATTTTGCCAGGCATACCTGCTGGTGCCCCCCACCTCTCATTCGGCCACAGAGCAGTGGTCACTCTTAACAGGCAGTGTTGCTTAGGCTGTACAAAACTGGGGTTGGGATCAGCCCGAGCTCTGCTGCACCACTGGAGTGTGTACAAGTAAATAAGGTGTGAGCAGCAACAGTGCACCGAGGCCCAGCACAGAGATTTATCATTAAGACCTGCTCCTGCTCCCACTGAAGTCATGGGAGTAAGATTGGGGCCAAAAGTCACAAGGGAGAAACTGGAATGCCAGGCACTACTGCTTGAACTTGCACCCTGATATATGGACTAGTGGGTTGAGGCAACTACCTGACATAATGACTTTTAAAAAGAAGTGCTTCTGTGTACTGTGAGGAAAACAGCCTCTGCCTGTCAGGTGTGTTCACTAGTGTTCCTTTCATCCACTGCTCTCGCTTCCACAAACCTCTAACCACTTGCTCTGCCTTCTGGATTTCTTGCTAGTGGGAGAAGTTGCAGATGACGGCCAGTGAGAGGAGGAAGATCATGTGCTCTGTAACATTCCATATCATTGCCATCACCTGCGTCGTGTGGTCTCTGTATGTCCTTATAGACAGGACTGCTGAAGAGATTAAACAGGGACAGACTACTGGTATGTTACTTTATTTTGTTTCATATTTAAGTGACTCTGAATGCAAAGAGGCAGATCTATTGAGCAAGATGTCTTTTTTTAAACTGTCAGATCTCTGGCTTTAGTAATTAAAATAAGGCCCGAAGTTGCACCATTTTAACTAAAGGTGTGATTCTAAACCAGGTTAGTTAAACTAGTGCAACTTTGTGTGTGGACATTCTTAAATCAATTTAAACCTACCTTATCAGTTTAGTTTGCACCAGTAAAATGTATAGCTGTGAGCTAATCCAGTCTAACCAGTTTTAAACCAATATAAGTGTTCACACACAAAGTTGCACTGCTTTAACTAAATCTATTTTTAAACTGGTACCAATCCTGTGTAGACAAGGCCTAAGTGTTTCCTGCTTTTTATTCCTAGTAGCCCTGCAGAGCTAGCACAGCTAAAAAGAGAGGGAGCTGGATTCAGCTACTCCTTGTTCATCAATAAGAGAATTGTGTGTTAAAGTCCAATCAGTTACATGATGTTTTGACACAGTTGTCACTAAGGACAGAATTTGTCCTGCTGAAATTTCATTCCTGGTGGTGATGCATGAACCACAAAGAACCTAGCCTGACTCTGAGATCTCAGGTTGCGTTTGAAGGGCTAGCAGTGAAAAATAAAACAAAAAAATATATTTTACTTGTAAGCAAAGCACATTTGCTGTGGAAATAATTGAGCGTCAATAAACTTGGAAGCCCACAGTCATTTTTACACTCTCTTTTCAGAGTGCATCCACTCTTCAAAATATACATTTTCATGACTTACTGTCGTTTTTCATTTTCAGTTGTAGTTTGATTGTACTTGATTTTTGTTCAGCAAAGAGGCTGCTTTGAATGAAAGCTTCTGGTCTCTCTTCCATCTGACAGCATCATCTATGGCAGTAGTGAAAATTGTTGGCCTTTTAATGCAAGGGATCAATATGCTTATGAAAAGCATGTGCTTTCAAACATTTACAGCCTTCAGGTCATTTTAGATAAATATTTTAGATGAGCATAAATAGGAATAGCATGAACTTTTAGTACTTGGTACTGTACTCCGTTTCAGAATTCAAATGAAATGAGCAATCTGATGAGTACTACAGTAAGCTGGCTAGTGTGCGTGTGTGCATGCGTGCATGCACCACTGCTTCCGTTGGACAGAATCTGAACTACTGGGCTGCGTGGCATAGGTCCTATACTGCTAACAGCTAATGAGGTTGCATTTGTAACCAAGTGGCAGGATCCTGTGCTTTTCGAGCAAGAGAATCTGAGTTCTATCCCTGCCACTGCTGAGCAGTTCTGAATGGTCAGGTGTGTGCAGCACAGTGACAGATGTGGTGTCCGAGGAGGTCATGGATTTGTTACAATATTGTTGATTCTCCATGAAACTTGAAAATGGATGGATCAGCATGATGTCATGGTCTTTCCTGCAATGCCCCTGACCAGCCAGTAGTGGAGAGGGTTGATACGTATAGTACCTATGCTGGAGAAGGTATGCAATACTAATGGTCTCTAATTCTAGCAGACAAAGCTATAACAAGATCCACTGTCTGGACGTTCAATAGGGACAAATTCAAACTAAAATAATACTGCACATTTGTAATAGCGAGGGTAAGCTTACCAAGAGATGTGGTAAATTCTCCACCATTTACAGCCTTTAAATCAAGATTGGACGTCTCTTTCTAAAAGAGATGCTGTAGTTCAACTCCAAGTTATTGGGCTGGATGTAGGGACTACTAGGTGAAGCTGTCTGGCCTATGCTAGGCCCGAGGTCTGACTAGATGATCCCTTTCAGCCTCAAAGCCTGTGAATCCATATGTTGTGTGAACACTGAGTGGGCAGGAAGAGGTATAAAGGAGACTGAACTGTTTGCGAGTTGCTAGTTATACCCTGTAGGGGATAGTACTCCCAGTGGGCTCTACACAAAGTAAAGTAGGGGGGGTTGAATGTGAACAGACCTGTTAACTGGAATTGACAAGCTTTCAAAAACGAGAACATAACTGTTGGTATAACAAGAACTATTTGCATTAAACAAACCCTGTGACAGAAAATGGTGTACTCGTAAAGAGAACTGCCTACCACGCTTGCACCCTGTGGACTTTGAGAATTGGACTGTCTGCTGCTCAAGTCTGGGACCTGACTTACCTCTTCTGTAAAGTGCCCTGTACACCTATGGCATCTTATCAATAATAATAAAGGAACCTGGGAGTGATCAGATCCGTTTGCTTTCATACAGTACTGCCAAGGATTTTAACCCAAATCCCCTACCAAATTCAGATGGGTTTGGATTTGAGATTCTGATTGTGGCCTATTCTGTGTCTCTCATTTAAAGGATACTGTGCAGCCTAACTAATATTAATGTGGTCCTTTCCTTTTCTCCAGGGATTCTAGAATGGCCATTTTGGACTAAGCTGGTAGTTGTGGCTATTGGCTTCACTGGAGGACTCCTGTTCATGTATGTACAGTGCAAAGTATATGTACAGCTGTGGAAGAGACTTAAGGCTTATAACCGAGTAATATATGTACAGAACTGTCCGGATACTAGCAAAAAGAGTATCTTTGAAAAACCTGCATTAATGGAGCCAAATGTTGAAAATAAAGAAATGCTTGGGGTCCACCATTCGGATACAAACTCTTCACATTACACGGAGCCTGAAGACTGTGGTGCAGAAATCCTTCATGTCTGATCTTTGGGGGCTGGGGAAGGGTGCGGGTTCTGTATGTTCCTGAAGATCAAAAGCATCATTGTTTACTGCAAACTGCTCTAACTTTTTAAAATCAGCTAACAGCCTAGCGCTGGCGGATTACTTTTTTTTTTTTTTTTTACCCCCTCCTGACACATCTGTCAGTATGTTATCATGGTTCCATACCTCTCGATGTTTCATCTCTCAGACTGGCCTGTACAAAGAGACACTGGAGGCTTCACTGGATGAGGCAAGGCGTCAGAGTATGGCAAGTCCGGTGTGAACCATCATCAGCTTCATGGAGTCTGCTTCTTTTTAAAAGACCGCTCGCTCTAAACTATCCCAGAATGCATGTGGGGCAATTTAAGCCTTGATGAGAAGATGGCTTCAGACATTGAGGAACAGCTGAGAGAGAGGAATGAGAGACCTTGAATCTAATCTACCGCTAACACTGCCACTAACATTTCTCGTAGGCAGCGGCTATAAGATTATGCTTTACATATTGTGATAAAGGACTCACAAAGCATATAGCACTTTTTAAAGTCTTTATTTTGTAATATATGTGTCCAATGAGAATGAAACTTGAAAGAATGTCTCATTTCAAAATACCCCTTTTTAATACTCTCTCTTGATCCATTTACATCCTATTAGGTCCTAAACCTCTTGCCTTACAAAAATCTAATGTGGTTTCCAACGCATACCCACAGCATAACACTAAAAACTCTGCTTCTTGGGGGTTTTCTCTCAGGAGAAAATTTTTCAAAGAATATTGCACTTGTGACTTGTAAATGGAGAGTAGTGGATGTAAAATGTTTGTTTTAATATGTAATAGTTTCATTGTTCTGGGGGGTTTTTTTTGTTTGTTTTAAATCAACTACATAGTTGATAGACCTGCACATATCCCTGATGTAACTGTCATTCCAGCCGCTGGCAAAGGGGCTTGGACACTATTGGTAAAATGTGAGCTCTTTAGAAAAAAAAAAAAATACAGCTGAAAATGGTTTGCCTTCTTTAATGCTGTGTTCTGCGTGACTCACCCAAGAATTTGACAACATGAAGAAGGGGTGTTGAAAACAACTATTAAGGAGTAGTAAATATTGCATAGGGTCTCCTGTCTCTACATAGCTGAGGTTGAAACCGCCTTCCTATTTTAGCCCAAATTTTGATATATTCCTTGGTCGGAGTGATTTTGATTTGTTTGTTTTAAACCTGTGAATGGCTGATTGTATGAACTGTTTGATGGGAAGAGGAACATGTATGGAGTCAGGGTGAGGAGTACTGGGTAGAGTTGTCCAAATGTTTAAAAGTACATGAGCTTTCTTAGGGAATCATTCTTTCAACCAGAGTAAGGTGAAGGTTGTCTCAATCCCAGACCTCATTAAACCAGACCATAGTGTCAGCATCATTGAAATGGAAAAGTCATAATTAAAAGGTATAATTTTGCAAGGTAAAACCTTGCAAAAGGTTTCTAGTTTTAAGAGCTGACTTGCTCCATTCGGGTCCAATCCAACTCCCAATAAAGTCAATGGGAATCTTTTTATTGACAGTAATGGGAGTTGCACTGGGCCTCTTAGTTCATTAGGAAATCTGTTTACGTGTTGGAATATTCGACCAAATCCCAAGGTCTTTATCCAGGGTTTATTCAATCCTTTCTCAGGCAAACTCCCACTGAGCAAGGGTTTGGCCCAAAGAAAATAGTTGGACACTGGAAAGGAAGAACTGCAGATTAGAGAAATTTCCATAAAAATGTGACATTATTTTTTGTCTTGATCTTTTTGATAAAAATCTGTGGATTTATTTGAGGCAAATGAGTGAGGATGCTAAGAGGACATCAACCAGTGGTTTCTAAAGCCTGTGTGAGTGGGCACGCGTGCGTGCATGTTTTTTTTTTTTTTTTTCCCTCCAAGCTTACTGGCCCTGGTCTTTGTTAATAACATGTACCTGTTTTGGGGATGCTTAAAAACATTGCACATCTCTGGACAATCTATCAAGCTGCACTGGCATAAACTTGTCGCTGTGGTGGGGGCCATGACGTTCCACACTCAGCCAGTATAGGCAGGCGAGAACCCTCCCTTCTACCATCTAGGCAGTCCTCATTTCCCCATGCATGCAGTCTGTTGCCTGTGTCTGCTACATTCTAAAGTGCAATTATCTGGGCCCCTTTCTGAACACCCTTCTTCCCAACGTCCCGGCAATGACCATGGTCTGTTCACTAAAACCCAGATCACGTGGTATTTTTTATGTTTGGTGAACAGGTTAAGCAAATCGACTCAGGTGGGTTAAATACCAGGTCTTCATCAAATTCTTAATAAATTTTCATGCATGCAAGGCTGCAAGGATTAAAAATTAACATAGAGTCATCTCCAGGCTAGTGCTGTCTCCAGTCTCATCTGACCGGGACCTTTTGAGAAACATTACTAGAGTTAGTTTGATATTTTGGAAGCTTAGCATAGCATATGCCAGCTGCTGTACAATACACTGCTAAAGACTCTCCCCCCCCACCCCCACACCCTACCAATTTATCTTGTCTTACAAATACATACTTTCTAATTGAAATAGGCTGCAAAAGAATTGCGTATGAGACTGTTAGCCATCCCGTTGTCATCCATGGTCTTTCCCCAATTCCTCTTTCATAAGCAGAATTAGGGCCTGATATTTCAACCCTTACACGTGTAAATAATCATCCTGTGTAGTCCCATTGAAATCAATAGGACTGCTGATGAGAGTAAGGGCTGCAGAATCGGACCTTTACTTTGTATCTTACTGTTTTTCACCCATCCTGATGTTGTTTTTCATGTTGATTCTTTCCCACTGAGCCTTCAGAAACTTCATTTTCCTTCTTTACCACAGTGCCATCTGGTGGTATACGCAAGTCTGAATGGTGCTTTATCATCCTTAGTAAGGAAGTTCTGTTGATCTTTTGCAGCCGTCCCAAGGCTTTTACCCTGGTTCTAATGAGTCCTGTCATTCTCCCTAGATTTGGATCATGATAGTGACCATTCACCATCAAAATACACATTCCAAGCTCCTCTTATATGATGTACTTCCAGCTGAACAGCAAAACTATGGCAGAATTGTCTTTTCTTTCTCTTTCTCCTGTTCATCCCCACTGAAGTCAAGGAGCTGCAGAGGTGCAAGTGAGAGCAGAATTTGAGTCAAAGAGGACATGTGCTTAATTTAACTTCTATGGCATTATCCATAGATTATCCATAAACTATTGTGTTGATTGCTGTCTGCATAATAAAAACACTCTGATCTAGTGGAAAGCCCCCCACCCGGCTCCCTTTCCCATGTCTTGTCAGTCCAAAGTCCTGTCCAGAAAATGTCAGGCTACGCCAAGGAAAATCTCCCTGCAGCATCATATCCAATACGGCGGCAGGGTCACAAACACCCATGAGGTTAGAATTATAAATGTGTATTCAAGAAGACTGATCATTTTTAAAATATTTTCATGTATTAAACCCCTATGAAGTCTCAGGATTCTCCTAAACTAACCCTTTATGGGGGAGAGATTTAAAGGAAACAAACTGCCACCATCACAACATGGTGCCCTCTGTTCCGTAGAGATGGGCCTGAGCTGCCAACTTTAGATCTAGGCCTGGAGCCAAATATTCCTGGAGTTCTGATTCAGGGCTTTGCTTCAGCACATTGTAGAGACAGGGCAATTCACAAAGAATTTGACTGAGCCTGTAAAGGACAGTAGGCCATGTAACGCCTCCAGAGGAGCCCTGGAATAGGATTGTGAAGAAAAAACAACTTCTCCCTTACATTTCCCTCCCCGCCCCCCTCACTAGTTCGGCTCCTTTGACTTGGGCATTGGCTCCACCCACTCCCCACCCTCCTGCTGTTGGGGTGGACAGTGTTGGGTGTGCAGCCCGTTCTCACATCCTTGCTGTGATGTGGGAAGCTCTGAACTGGCTGTGCATGTGGGTAGAGTTTTACTCCCTTACACGACTGCATTGGGCTGGGTCACAGTCTAGTCCAAAGTGGACTCTGGATCCAGATTCTCATAAAGTCAAGGGGTGTTGAGACCCAGTTTCCTGGTTTGGTCTGTTGTAGAGAATGGACCTAGCCATGAAGGGAAGCCATGGATGTGAACTCTTCCCTCCTCCCCACCCCCAGTTCAGGTGTGTTTGGAACTGTGAATCTGGTTCAGATCCACCTCTAGTATTCTGATACACCGAGGGTCAAATACAAAAGCAAAGATATTGCTGGCTGGATTTTCACAGCATTAGCCTAGATATGCAAAATAAATTTTTTAAAGGAGAATTTTTATTTTGTGATTTATTATTATTATTACTATTTAGTTTGAAATATTGCAACATCTGTATATTCCAATGAAGAACCGAAAACTAGAAAGCACTTGTCTTTGTATAGAAGATAATTGTTAAAAATTGCAGCTGATCTTGTATTTAGATAAAACATTTGTACATAGGTAATTCTATACTGTTAATCAACTTTACACTGGCATGTGTTGTATAGTTTATACAAGACACTTCACAATTCTGCAGAATTTTTTTAGTTACTTAGTAACTTTCTAGTAACTTAAATGTATAGTTTTGTATCCTTTTCTGTATGTTCATCTCTTTCTCAGTATTACCACTTGCAGAATTATTATTATTAGTTTCTTAAACTGTAATTGGTTATTTGTGCTGTGATATGCAGGGTTATTGACTGCAGCAATAAAGCATTTCTATAAAAAGTAATTGGCAGAAAATTACTTTTTTGCAAAGAAACTAGAGGCCCAGTCCTCAGAAATGTTGAGCTTTCCAGAGGTGACTTGATCATGGACTACAGGTACCTTCACATGGAAAAAAAATCTGATCTAAGTGGCTTCTCTCTAATTTAGCAGACCGAAGTATACAATATCCAATGACAGGAGGTTGATACCAGAAAAAAATCAATTTTTTAACAAGGAAGGTAATTAACCATTGGAATAACTGGATGGATTCTCCATCACATTCAGAAGATATGCTTGTGTTCAACCACTCACTTAAAAAAAAAAAAAAAAAGGTCAGACTAGATGATCATAATGGGCTTGTCTTCCCTTAACAATCTTTTGATCTTCGCGAGAAGGCACTGTGAGATATTCTGAACCTTGCAAGTTTGGGCCCAGAGTTTTCACATGGATTTTTTTCTGCAGGACACTTTTTTTTTTTCCAGCAGAGCAGGGGGAGCCCCTTGTCATCAGTCTCTTGCAAAGAAAAGCTAAGATTGTGAGGTTATGCGGCAGATGAGCATTAAGCCCTTGGAAGCATGCCAAACAAAAAGAATTTTCAAGCAGTGTTCTTTGAGGTCCTACCTGTCCCACAAGTGAAAGAAGCCAGAGGTTCACATACAAAATCTTCTGCCTAGGTAAGTGGGGTAGGGTGGAGGGTTTGGGTTTTGTGGAACGTTTGTCCACCTTCCATGAGGAAAGAGGGCTGTATAGTTTGGATGGCCTCCACTTCATAGAAGGGGGATCAATCTCAGGGACAGACTGGCTAGAGTAGTCAGGAGTGGATTAAATTCATAGCAAAAATGGAGGGAAAATATGAGCAATCAGCACAAAATCGAGATTTGAGAACAAAATTGATCAAGAAACCAAAGGACACAAAGAAATTCTTGAGTTGTCTGTAGGCAGGGCCGGCTCTAGGCACCAGCAAACCACTTGGGGCAGCACAATTTCAGGGGCAGCATAATTTTTATTTTTATTTTGTTTTTTTGTTTGTTTGTTTGTTTGTTTGTTTTTTGCTTGGGGCGGCAAAAATCCTAGAGCCGGCCCTGTCTGTAAGCAAGTGCTAAGAGCCTGGGTAGCAAACGAGTAATTGGAATTGCTCATTTATGAGTATACCTTTGAACCAGTTGGTATTACTGGACCCTGGTGGGATGATTTGCACAATTGGAATTAAAATCAATGGCTATAACCTATTTAGGAAGGATCGAGTGGGCAAAGGGGAGAGGGGGGGAGTGGCACTCCATGTAAAAAAAAAAAAAAAATTACCTGTTTCCAAGTCAGAAGAAAATTATCTTGAATGCTTATAGATCAGTGTCCTAACAGAGAAAGCACAGGATGGGGTTCTATTTGATGTCTGCTACAGCCCACCAAATCATACTGGGGAGCAGGATGACCACCTATTTATGCATCTATCCACAACACAGAGGATAAAAAGCTGCATGATCACTGAGGGATTTCAATTTGTGTGATGTATGCTGGAAGTCTAAGGTTGCCAGTACTAAAACTTACTTGAAATTTCTAAATATTATAGATGACAATTTCCTATAGTCACAAAGTGTTGCAACCAACCTGGGAGTATTCTTTATCTTAAGAGATGAAGAACTGACCACAGAACTACAAAGTAATGATAGCTCAGGCACAAGCGATCATGACTTGATCACATTTATAATCTGCAAGCAGAATAAAGTCCAGATCAGTAATATATATACGTGGTGTTTTAATAGGGCCAATTTCACAAAGCTGATAACAATGATGAGACAAATCAGAGGGGAGGAAGCATTACCTCAGAAAAATGTGAATGATAATTGGGAATTATTTAAGAACACCTTCCCAAATGCCCAGAAAGCCACAATCCAGGAAGAAGGCTGTACTGGTTAAAAAGCCAATCTGGTAGAAAGGGGCGTTTGATAGTAATGAATATAAATCAGAAGTTAGGTATCATAGAATATTCATTAGGAAAGCCAAGGAACACAAAGAAATCTGTGGCCAGCAGAGTTAAGGACAATAAGAAGCTGAGGAGCTTGCTGAACTGTTAAGGTTGATTTTCAATAACTCTTTGAGCACTGAGAAAGTTCCAGAAGACTTGAAGAAAGCTAATTTTGTACCAATTATTAAAAAGAGTAAACAGGCTGACCTGGGTAATTATAGACCTGTCAGCCTGACATTGATCCTAGGCAAGATATTGGAGCATGTAGTCAATTAGTTAATTTAATCATCCATTTGTCATTGTGTTATGTGGTGTCAATGGTCAATTCATATGCTATTTTATGTATAATCAACGTATGCTAAATAGATTTAAGTACTAGGCCATAGGCTTAAGAACACCTGACATAAGTGGGTTACCTAGGGATAACCCTATGCCAGCAAGGTCACAAGATTAATGCAAAGGATGTGCCAATAGGTAATGTTACAAAAAACTGGATTGCAATAGACTGCAAGGTACAGTCCAATGTCATGAGACACCTGATGGAGAGCCCTGTCCTGACCCGTATGGTCCATGTTGTGCATAGATGCTAATGAGACTGAGGAACAAAGAACAACCTATGAAAAATGAGGGACCCCAATATTCATGGAGTGTAGAAGTACAGATAAGGAAAAGAGAGTTGAAACCCTCAGACATATGTATAAGGTGTTAAATGTAGTCAAAAGTACAATATAAAAAGAGTTTCCCTGATTGAGTAAAAGTAACCCACGGAAGGACCCCAATGGAAGACCCCATGGGAAACCCCAGCAGGAACCCCCCCCCCTCTATCAATCATCATCTATTGAGAGATCCATTGGAATATCTTTGAGAATGTGTGAGTATGAGTACAGGCTTAGTCATTGCATGTGTTTTTGTAGGATTTATCTAGGCATGGGTAATTGTAACTTAGTGCTTTAAGGTGGTGCAGATAACTGTACTTGTGGTTGTCTGTGGTCACTATCTGTGGGACACTGTGTGTTCCTAGAGTCTCCAAATTTGAGAAAAGCATCAGAGATCATGTGCGCTCTGTTGAGCTTGAAACTGTAGCAACAGGAGCTGAACTCATGGTAGTTTAATACAAAATTATTAAATTCACTTTAAATAAATAAAAAGGCGACAAGCAGCTGATACAGGACTCAATTATTAAAGAATAAAAGGAGAGTAATATAATTCATGTGTATCAACGTGGGTTTATGTAGAATTGATCCTGTCAAATTAACTTCATGTGATGAAATTAAAAGTTTGGTTGATAAAGGTAATAGCGTTGACGTAATATACTTAATGTTAAGGAGTTCAAACAGGAATTAATTCAGGGAAGTCCTTATGGCCTATGTGTTATGCAAGAGCTCAGATTAGATGATCATAATGGTCTGTTCTTGCCTTAGAATTCATGAATCTATGAATAAAATGCTGGGTGAATTCAGTTACAATTTCTATCATTGTGTCTCTCTTGTGGAAAGCTTTTCACAATGAACACACCTTTTGTAAGGCTGCCTTGGGTAGAGATATTCTTCTCTAGGTAATTAAAACTGAAGTTGATAATTCCCCAAATCAGTAAGAGAATTCTGTTTAATGTATTACTAGAAATGGCTCAAAGGGAATTTAATGAAGTGTAGGTGAATCCAGTTCAGTTTATCATACGGCTCCTGAAGAGCTGGTAAATGGGCTGAGGAAAGTGGTAAACAGACCCTGTATTTCTAGCTCTCTGACACTGCTGTGCAGGGAGTGGAACCTCAATTACAGCATGGGTTATGGGACAGATACACAAATCTGGGCTTTAGATACTACTCCCATCCACAAATCCCCACTTGGCTGCCACTTAATGCTGTTGGTGCTTAAATTCATTCGGGGCTTCACTTTTTGCTCTAAAAGTCCCCAAGGTGCCCAAGTCTCTGCCTCTGGGCATATGCACGCCTGCCTGAGGTAGGTGCCTAACTCATGCCTATCAGCATGTCCCTCAAATGAGATGAGGTTAGGCGTGTGCCTGCTTATCTTCCTGTGGAGCCCAATCCAGTAGGTGTGCTCAGAGCAAGCGGAGCACAAACCAAGGGCGAATTCAGCAGGGACTCTGGAGGAGAAGGAGGCTGCCTTTGTAACTGCTAGCCTAGACTAGGGTACTTCCCTGGAATGTGGGGTCGGGCATGGTAACGAATGGAGTCCCAGTGAAATTATTTTTCTTGCACATTGTGACTGCACTGAGGTTAAGGTGCAGGATGCCGTGGGAAATCCACATTTCAGGCACTGAAAGTACAGAGTAACGATGGTGTACATATAATATGGTCACCCAAGAAGAATATCAGTACAATGAAGTTTGAGATCAAGTTAAACCTTTGAATCCACAATGTTTGGGTGGGTTTGAAATTAGGCAAACGGAATCTGAGCCTCCCTCCTTTCTTTCCTGTTCACCTCCCTTTTCCAGGTGGTATTACCCGCAGTGGAGCACACCTGTTTCTGCTTGCGATCCACTGCCAGTGACCCTTCTCCTGGAGTCAGGCAGCTTAGGCATCTAAGCTATGTCCTGCAAGAACGACTTAGGCTCCTGCCTACCTCCACATAAAGCACCATGGGGAAGGGGAGAGGGGGGAGAGGCCTGACAAAGCCCCCAGCCTGCTACCCCCAGTGATGGGGCATTTGGAGGTAAGAGGAGCATATCAAGGTAGGGCTGCAGCATGCAGCACTGTGGAGATCCTGGTGTGATGCAGAGGTTGGGCTGGGGAGTTGCAGAGGCTCTCTCCCATAGATGCTGGAACTAGGGGTGCAGGGGGTGCTGCAGCACCCCCTGGCTTGAAGTGGTTTCCATCCTATACAGGGTTATAGTTTGGTTCAATGGCTTTCAGCACCGTCACTATAAAAATGGTGCCAGCACCCCTGCTCTCTCCTTCCGTATGTTGGTTTGTTACTGAGGCCTTCACCAGATCTCTGGAGGCTGGGCCAATGGTTGCATGATGGGCAGTGATTGGAGAATGGTTGGATACGGGGTGCTGGTTGGATGATGAGTAGTGATTGTCTCAGCCTGGCATTTCTCCGAGCTCTGGCAGTACTGAGCCCCATCCCCAGCACTCTAAGAGTGCCAGAGGGGAGAGCGCTGCAGTAGCTGAGCAAAGAGGTAGAGAAGCTGAGTCACCAGCCAAGAGGCTGGGAATGTATCCACTGCCTCCCAAATGCAATGGACAACAGGTCTGAACCCATATCCGTCCCAGCCCCTCCCCCCAATGGGGGCAGAATTAATTGCTGGGCAGGGGCAAGGCAGAAGTGGGGTGAGTGCTCCTGCAGCGAGGGCCAAAATCACCTCACCCCAACGCTGATTGTGATGGACACACTCACACTGGGGAGGGATGGGGGCAATTCAACAATCAATAGACAGACAGAAAACCCACCCCACAGTATAAACTGTTAGAAAAATCTCATGAGTTTTAGTGTCAATCTCGTGGGTTTGGGTGTCTGATTCATGGTGTTTGATCTCTTGAGGCTGGTATTCTAAGATGGCTGCCAGAGTCCTCTGACCCCATTGCCAGCATGCTGCAAGTTGGGGTGGGGGCGAGGACAGAAGGAACTAGACCAGTGGTTTTCAAACTTTTTATATTGGTGACCCCTTTCACACAGCAAGCCTCAGACTGTGATTCCCCCCCTCCCCCCCATAAATGAAAAATAGGAGGGAGGTTAATTTAATGGGGGCTCAGGGCTGTCAGTCACATGGGGCTGACAGCTCATGACCCCCATGTAACATCTTGTGACTCTGTGAGCGGTCATGACCCCCAGTTTGAGAACCCCTGAACTAGACAGTAGAAACCCGTGCTCGGGACAGTACGGAGATTTCTGCATGGAGCGAGCTGCTGAAGCATCACAGTGGACCAATGAGAAGCCAGGGCTGCACAGCCCCCAGACTCAGCTTCCTTCCCTGGGCTTGAGGAAGAGCTCTGTGTAGCTTGAAACCTTGCACCTTCTACCAATAAAAGCTGACCTCACACATCTTGTCTCTCATATCCTGGGACCAACACAGCTACAACAACACTGAGAATAGCCCAAGGCAGTTAACTGGGGAGGGGACAGCCTGTCCTTACAGACAAAGAAAACAGAGTTGACTCAGTTCGGAAGATGGAAGAGAGTCAAAGTGGCCCAGGGCGTCCCTGCTAAATTCCCCCTTCCCCTGGAGGGAGTTTTGTACCACTCTGAGAGTTTAGCTGCAGGCATCAGGCACCTTCCAGCTCTGCATGACCAGCAACCAGAGGCAAGAGATCCAACCAGGGCCGGCTCCAAGCACCAGCACAGCAAGCAGGTGATTGGGGCGGTCAACGGAAAGGGGCAGCATGTCTGGGTCTTCGGCAGCGATTCAGCAGCAGGTCCCTCAGCCCCTCTCAGAGGGAAGGACCTGCCCCCAAATTGCCGCCGAAGAATGAAGCAGCAGTGGTAGAGCTGCCGCTGATCGCGGCCTTTTTTTTTTTTTTTTGTGGCCGGTTGGGGCGCCAAAAATGCTGGAGCCGGCCCTGGATCCGACTATGGAGAGCCAGCCAGGCCGCAGGAGGGTTCCAGGCCAGGCAGGCTGGCTGAGTTGGGAGAGGACCCTGCCCCACCCAGCTGTGAAGAAGTAGTAAGGGGACTTTTTTTTTTAAGCTGGCCACTGCCACAGCACTGCACCACTCCGTCTTGGAACGTGCCACCCCAGCCATGCCACCCGCCTGGGGAAAGTACCAGGGAGGGAGGTGGGATTGGAAGAGTTTGTGAGTGCGAGGGGGTGGGGCCTATTTATAAATGTTAATTACTTTTCAGTTAACCTGAACCACGGCCCTCCCCAGATCCTATTTTCCTGTTCCCAGTAATTCCCCCCTCCGTTCGTTGCTATTCCTAGTGTGTCATCCCATCACTGGGGTTTGGGCTATTTACCTTATTGTCCCTCATGTGCCAGCTGTTAGTGTGGTCGCTGAGCTTGTCGAGGGACACCACCCTGGCAAAGTGCAAAGTCTCTTGAGAGGAGGCAAAATGGGCATTCTGTTCTGAGTTCTACCCCTAAGTGGCCAGTTCCCTCTTCATCTGAGGACAGTTACAAACTAACACACCTAGGGGGAAAGACTCCAAAGTACAGGTATTGGTTGGGAGATACACAATAAGGAATTACACTAAAAAAGATGGGAATAGCAAAATGGATCTGAATTTGCAATACTGCTGCAGAGGCAAAAAAGCTGGTGTAATTGTGTGCTCCGTGTCCAGAGACGACATGAGGTAGGGAGATGGTAAGAGTGGGAACTCTAGATGGCACTGTGAGACCATGTTTAGATCACTGCCCACAATTAGCCACATTTCAGTGATGGATGATATCAGCAAACTGATGGGTATTCAGAGAAAAGAAAACTGGACACCAGAGGGCATTGTGAACAAGGTGGATGCAGGTTGCTTCAGCTCCAAAGCGGCCCACAGGGAATCCGCTAACATCGTCCTCTAAGCCCCATCACCCAGACCCAAGAAATATTGTGCCTGACTAGAGAACCCCCCACCCTGCCCTCTAGCTCTGCATCTTCCTCTCCGAATCTGAAAGCACCAAAAAAATAGAAGAGATCTCTCTCCCCCACTCTTCTACAAACACAATGGTGTGTGAGTCAGATGGAGCACAGCTGACAGCTGTACTACAGCTGGTGGCCACAAATACTCTTTAAAATTAAATCTATAGTTTCCACCCTCCAGGCCATCATGACTGAGATTCAGAGTGCATGACAAGCTCTGTCCTGATGGATGGGGGAAGCCCAACACAGAATTTCTGGAGTGGAAGATGATTTTAAAGAGAACACATTACAGGTTATCAAGAACATGAAGACCAAGCTAATTGACCTAGAAATCCACTCACGACGATGTAATATCAGGGTTGTGGGTGTCCCTGAGGGAATAGAGAAACCCTCTGAATTTGTCTCTAAACTGCTCGCTAAGTTGTTGGATCTGCCAGTAGATTTTTGTTTTGATATAGAACAGGCACACAGGCCCTTGCCCCCACACCAGCTCCAGGAGGTTGCCCAAGAGCACTGATTGAGAAGTTCCTGAAGTTTGCTACTAAGGAACTTACATTGAAGAAATCCAGAGGAAAAAAAGGAGCTGCTATCAGGAGAACCAGCAATGAGAGTACTACTCTTTCAAAATTATGCCCATGACATGGTTGCAATGAACGCTGCTTTTAACCAAGCAAACAATTGGCCAGAAAGATGGACTTGGGTATTTAATAAAATGGCAAGAAGATAGTGTCATTCAGTTCCCTTCAAACAGAAAAATACCTCAAAAATCTGCACACTTCCCTCGCAAGAGGAGATCCCTATGGAATGATCCAACCATATGGAATTTATGTACTGCTCTCTGAGATCTGATATGGCTGCTCTAAAGATGTTGATGTTGATATTGATATGATAGTTCCTTTTGTTTTCTTTTTTTCTCTCATTCATTGAGGTTGAAGGCTTAAAGGGCTATTTTCAGTTTATTTCCTATTGCCTTAACTCTCCTGCCTGACAAAGAAAGTCCATCAACACCAGATGGACCATGGTGGAACATCAGAGGACACAAGACTAAAAATCTCTGACAAGGAGAAACTGTATTTTTATGCTGCTTGGACTCTGGGGGGCAAGGATTACTAAACACAAGCAAATGATCCCCAGTGCTTAAGCCTGGGTTAGCCCTAAGAGACATATAAAGCTTCCTTATTATACAAGCTTCTATTACTTTTGAAACTAAAAACTATTGTATGTTTACCTGCTTTAACCTTCTAAATAACTCTCATTTCCTTTTCCTAACTAATAAATCTTTAGATAATGTATTATAGGATTGGCTGCAAGTGTTGTCTTTGGTGTGAGATCTAAGGTGCAACTGACCCAGGGTAACTGACTGGTAATTGGGGACCAGGAGTAACCTGAATATTGTTATGGGGGACCATCTATCACAAAGGCAAGCTTATCTAGGTGACCATATAGATTGGAGTACCCCAAGGGCCAGTCTACAATCTCCTCTACTTGTGCTACATATGATTCTTCATCATATGGACCCACGGAAAAGAGGCCCTTGAAGAATTCCACCTGGACTTCAACAATTTCCACCCCACCATCAACCTCAGCCTGGACCAGTCCACACAAGAGATCCACTTCCTGGACACTACAGTGCAAATAAGTGATGGTCACGTAACCACCACCCTATACCAGAAACCTACTGACTGCTATACGTACCTACATGCCTCCAGCTTCCATCCAAGATACATCACACGATCCATTGTCTACAGCCAAGCCCTAAGATACAACCGAATTTGCTCCAACCCCTCAGACAGAGACCAACACCTACAAGATCTTTATCAAGCATTCTTAAAACTACAATACCCACCTGGGGAAGTGAGGAAACAGATTGACAGAGCAAGACGGGTACCCAGAAATCACCTACTATAGGACAGGCCCAACAAGGACAATAACAGAACACCACTGGCCATCACATACAGCCCCCAGCTAAAACCTCTCCAGCGCATTATCCACGATCTACAACCTATCCTGGAAAATGATCCCTCACTCTCACAGACCTTGGGAGGCAGGCCAGTCCTCGCTTACAGAGAACCCCCCAACCTGAAGCAAATACTCACCAGTAACTACACACCACACCACAGAAACACCAACCCAATCCCTGTAGCAAACCAATCCCTGTAGCAAACCTCATTGCCTACTCTGTCCCCATATCTACTCTGGCGACACCATCAGAGGACCCAACCACATCAGCCACACCATAAAGAGCTCATTCACCTGCACATCTACTAATGTTATATATGCCATCAAGTGCCAGCAATGCCCCTCTGCCATGTACATTGGCCAAACCGGACAGTCCCTCCGCAAAAGAATAAATGGACACAAATCGGACATCAGGAATGGTAGCATACAAAAGCCAGTAAGTGAACACTTCAGTCTCCCTGGTCATTCTATGACAGATCTAAAAGTCACTATCATTGAACAAAAAACTTCAGAAACAGACTTCAAAGAGAAACAGCAGAACTAAAATTCATTTGCAAATTTAACACCATTAAGCTGGGCTTGAATAGGGACTGGGAGTGGCTGGCTCATTACAGAAGCAGCTTTGCCTCTCCTGGAATTGACACCTCCTCATCTATTATTGGGAGTGGACTACATCCACCCTGATTGAATTGGCCCTGTCAACACTGGTTCTCCACTTGCGAAGTAACTCCCTGCTCTCCATGTGTCAGTATATAATGCCTGCATCTGTAACTTTCACTCCATGCATCTGAAGAAGTGAGGTTTTTACCCACAAAAGCTTATGCCCAAATAAATCTGTTAGTCTTTAAGGTGCCATCAGACTCCTTGTTGTTTTTGTAGATATAGACTAACACGGCTACCCCTCTGATAAGGGACAGTCTGTGACTCCATGGTTAGGCTGTTATAGTGCCTCAGGAGTTTATGCTTGATGGTTGGTGAAATCTAAGTAGAGAACTCACAGCCAATTTGGGGTTTGTACTCTGGTTCTTAACAGCCTGTCCTGAGGTTAGTATGCACATTCTTGAGCTACTGCAGGACAGCTTGACAGCAGCTAATTGATAATGATAAGTTTAAACCATGTATAGATCTTCAGCAACAATTTGGCTTTCCCTGCTCCGTAGCATGGAAAGATCTCCAGTTAAAGCATTTACTTGCAAATGTATTTGGATTGGATGCTTTGGGAGCTCTAGAACATCCACATTTTTTGTTATTTTGGAGGAAACTTCCTTGATTTACTTGGCCAGAGGTAAGCTTTTATGATTTTCTGGCCCCAAAATCTCTGCCAACGATTGATAATTTAAGAGTTGCTTGAAATAGATATTTGGATACATAACAATCCAATCCAATGGAATACAATTGTATCTAATGTTAAAAAAGCAACTATGGGCATGAGACTACAGTTTATTCACCAAAAGTCACTTTTTTGAATATACTGATCCCCACATAAGCTAATGATAATGGGCTTCACAAATGCTGACCGCTGTTGGAAATGTAACTCCCTTGGTGTTAGCTCATATGTTTTGGGAGTGCCCCTGTATCAAGCATTTCTGGTATGAGGTGGGTCAAAGGACCAATTTGATATTGGATGCTAAACTGGAGGCCACCCCCTTAAGCTTCATTCTTGAATATATTCCTGATACCTGGCGCAGTTCCATTGTGCAGCTTTGGTTGCTAAAAAATTAATCCTACAAAAATGGAAAGGTCGATCCTGGCCAAATATTGGTGTCTGACTCAGTGATATGGTAGACCTCGCAGCTAACGAATGACTGGCATGTGGCAGAAATGGAATGCCTGAAAAATTCAAAGCAATTTGGGCTGACGTTTTACCGGTCTGTGATTAACGTAGATATATTGCTTCCCCTCCCTTCCCTTTATTGTAACCATCTTTATTTGCGTTGTGTAATATGATGAATCTGATATGTTGATTTACAAATAATTGAAGGGTTTAACCATCAAGGAGAGAGCACAGCTCTTGATTAGCCATGAGAAGAAATACAGCCCAGTAAGATTTTGGCTGAATCTCACGCAACAATTCTGAAAAGAGAGTTCTACAGATGGTGGAATTGTCTCCCAAGGGAAGTTCCTTCATTTGGGACAGTAAAAGCTGCGCAGAGAAGGCACTTGTCAACATTGCCATCCTGGTTATATCATGGCATTTCAGACAGAGCCTCCATTGACCTAAGCCATAGGTGAATAGTGAGGGAGGAAGGCGGGACTCTTGTGTTACCAGGGCCCGGACCACCTGGGCTTTTAGAAGCCAAAACCAGCCCCTTGAATGCCTGGGAGAAGGGTTTCTCTCAAGTTCTGTCCACCACTGGAGTCACCACACCCTCCTCAGCACTCAACATAACCATGGTGGTCACATCTGAACACCCAGCCAGCTAGAGTAGGGGTGAATTTCACCCAGGAGAAATTATTAGCAAATTAAAGCAGCCCTTGCTGGTAGAGACCCAGAAAGGACAGTGATACTAAGAAAATATCCCCTCCCACGGAGCTAGAGGTGAATTGCCTGATGGAGCTGGGGGCGGGGGAGAGGGGGGGTCTCACATCCAGTGCTCTGATGGACTCACCTTTCCTTGGCTGCTGCTGCAGGCCCTGTGGCAATGCTGGGCTTTGTTCTCTCTGTCCTGGGCTGCAAAGGGCTCTGTGGGGCTGCTCCTGGCACTCCCCCAGGAAAAGGACCCTGGTGGTGATGGCTCATGCCCTTCCTCCTGACAGTTGCAGACTCCTTCGCCTGGGCACTTAGCACCTGTCTCAGGCAGGGGCACTTTAGACTCTTCAGTCTTCACACCTGTGCCTCAGGTTGTCCAGTGGGCATGAGGGTAGGATGGGGGGCAACAAGGGGAAAGGCCAGCTCATAGAGGGGCTGGCAGGGAAGAGGGGAGGTGCAAATGAGCCTCGCTTATCTCCGCTGTATACTGTTCATCCAGCCTTAGTCTAACGCTCGTATAACAGCATGAAAGGCAATCCCCACTGTATGTATATAGTGTTCCAGCTGGCACCAAGCCATTCAGGGACTGGTACAACCGTCACAGGACAGTGATTTCATGGAAGCTTGGGCAGCCTTAGAAGGATTCACTTTATGATTAATTTTTGTGCTCTGTCAGTGTGTACACAAGGGGCAAACACCGACGATATGCAAACAAAGATTCAAGGGAGTTATCCGGTAACCTTTTTTAGACCGTATTTAGTGTTGTTGACCCAGAAGAATTGAGAGCTGCAGTTGGCCAATTGCTTGCACTTGCCATTGTACTTTTGCACCGTACAATATATAAAAGGTGGGTTCTGAAGCACAAAGTAACCCCCTGCCAGAACCCAGAATAATTGCTGCACTCTGCAATGGAACGTCTGGGAGCAACAACTGTTTTCCTGGCGGTTTGTGTCTCTTGCCTTCTTTTCTTTTCTGCATGGAGAAAGATGTCTGGAAGCGGGAAGCTGCCGCCTGGCCCTGTTGCTTTTCCCATCATAGGGAACATGCTGCAGCTGAATGTGAGGAACTTGCCCCAGTCTATACATGAGGTAAGGGGGCTTTCTCCTTATCCAGGGCTTTGGCTCAGGTGGGCGTTAAGCAGAGCCTGGGGAAAGAGAACTCTGAAATTTCTGGGGTTTGCACAGTGGCTCAACTCCTCACTTTTAAGGCTGAATATTTTTTCCACAGAAATATTTAATCTTGAATGCTAGATACAACCTGTTCCTGGCAATGTGTTATTTTTTAAATAATGTGTCTTATTCACAGGTAAACCAGAATACGCCCTCTCAGTTGTGCTGTAGCCTGTACAGGTTATCCTGCAGTGGGGAGTGTGGTCTGGTGGGTTAAGCAGGGAAAAATTACAGACAGCAGCCTTGCGTTCTGGTCCCTGCTCTGCAATTGATTCCACGTATGTGTCTGGGGAAACCACTGAAGTTCTTTGTGTGTTTCCCACTTGTAAAATTGATCTAATGATACTTGCCTTCTTCACAGGACAAGGGTAAGGCCTAGACTGTAGCTGTATTCTGTCAAGTTAACATAGCCATTGGGCTACAGAGAGAGTGAGACTAACTCTGTATCCTAGTGGTTAGGTCGCTCACCCAGAATGTGGGAGACCCAAGTTCCTTTTCCAATGACTATTCAGTTATTGATACGCAATGGAATGGCTTCAATGGGAAAGACTGAGAGAGCCCTGCTCCAGAATGACCTACAGCAGGTGGTTTAGGGCACTCTCCAAAGAGAGGAGAGACCCAGTTTCAGATCCCTTCTTTACATCAGGTATTGGGGGGAGTTAAACCAGGCTCTCCCATATCCTAGGTGAGTACCATTCCCACTAAGTTGCGGTTCTCAAACTACAGTAACTCCTCACTTAACATCCTCCTGCTTAACATTGTTTCAAAGTTATGTTGCTGCTCAATTAGGGAACATGCTCATTTAAAGTTGTGCAATGCTCCCTTATAATGTCGTTTGGCTGCCTGCTCTGTCCACTGCTTGTAAGATTCTGTGGAAGAGCAGTGACTTTACAAGGGAGCACTGCACAAGTTCCTCTTAGGACTTTCTGGGAGGGAGGGAGAGGAGCAGGGAAGCGCTGCTTCTTCACTCCTCCCCCTCCCTCTCAGAAAGTTCTAAGCGCCGCCAAACGCGGGGCGGGAGGGTGAGGGGGGGAAGAACAGGGATGCAGCTGCTCTGGAGAGGAGAGGAGTGGGGCTGGGAAGAGGTGGGCCTGGAGTGGAGTGGGGAAAGGAAGAGGTGGGCTTGGAGCATCCCCTGGCAAATCTGGCGCCTGTTCTTCTCCGGGGAAGCTGCTGCTGCAAAGGTGCTTCCTAGCATCTTTGCCTGCAGTGGGCTGTGCCTGTGTGGGGTAATCTGAGGCGCTTCCCAACCACAGTACAGTACAGTATATAATGCCTTTTGTATGCCCCCCCAAAATGTCCTTGGAACCTAACCCCCTGTATTTACATTACATTTTTGGGGAAAATTGGATTCGTTTAACATTGTTTCACTTAAAGTTGCATTTTTTAGGAACATAATTACAACGATAAGTGAGGAGTTACTGTATGTGGCGGACCTCACAAGAGAGATGTGGGAATGGGTCAAGGGAGGCGTAAACTGTGTGCTTTTTTTAAATTTTTTTTTATTTTTTAAAGAGCTCTGGCTGGCTGTCAGTCTTGAGTGGCTGGGCTCGTGCCAATGGACCCTTCACTATCCTGGAGCTGGGGATACAGGGGACAGCCAGAGCTCTGCCACCATGGTTTGGGCACTCCTTCCTGCCCACCCCCCCAATCCCTTACCAGGAAGCGGTGAGGTTCTGGCTGTTAGCTCTGGGGTGGCAGCAGCAGCACAGAAGTAAGGGTGCCAATGTGGCACTAAGTCTTATTGACCAATATCCCTTCACATTGCCACCCTTACTTCCGAGCTGCTGCTGGTGCAGTTCTGCCTTCAGAGCTGGGCACTGAGCCAGCAGCTTCTGCTGCTCTGCTCTGCCTTCAGAGCTGGGGGGCAGTATATGTACTTGTGGGGTGGGAGTAGCCATAAATGACTACAGCCACGAAGAAGGGGGGCATGATCAAATAACTTTGAGAACCGCTGGCCTAGAGGGTAAGCTAGGGGTTTTGAGGATCAACATTTTGGATATAGGTGCCTATATCCCGTTTTGGGTGTAACCCTTAATATATGGAGATATACCTCTCTCATAGAATTGGAAGGGACCCTGAAAGGTCATTGAGTCGAGTCCAGCCCCCTGCCTTCACTAGCAGGACCAAGTACTGATTTTTGCCCCAGATCCCTAAGTGGCCCCTTCAAGGATTGAACTCACAACCCTGGGTTTAGCAGGCCAATGCGCAAACCACTGAGCTATCCCTCCCCCGCTTAGTGGCAGGAGAACTCGTTCATCAATTTGTAATTTGATCCACTCTCATTCTTATTCTTAAATGGATTTAGTAAAAACGTATTGGTCCTTTGTGTTAATCTTTTACAGCTCAGTACGAAGTACGGCCCAGTTTTCACAATATACTTGGGCTCACTGCGGGTTGTGGTGTTGTATGGACAGGAGGCTGTGAAGGAAGCTCTGATTGATCAAGGGGACGAGTTCAGTGGAAGAGGAAAACTGGCACTGGCTGACAAGCTTATCAAAGGAGCAGGTACATTTCTAACAACTTCAGCATGTAGCGCTGATGTTCTATGTATGTGGAGAACACGATAGAGAAGTCAGCTCTTGTCTCATTTAGTCCTGTTCTTTGAAGGATACTAACTTTAGCCACCTATTTATGTCCCAGTGTATTTCTTATCTTTACATGGTACCAGTATATGTACTTTGCTCTAATTACTGTGACAGTTTACACTGTGTTAGAGAACAAAATACAGCCATTGGGCATGGCAACCAGTGGAATTATATAACAGGGCCAGCTCCAGGCACCAGCCCAGCAAGCAGGTGCTTGGGTCGGCTCCTGGACGGGGGCAGCATGTCCGGCTCTTCGACGGCGGGTCCCTCAGTCCGTGTCAGAGGGAAGAACCTACCGCCGAATTGCTGCCGAAGAATGTAGCGGCGGCATTAAAATTCCCGATTGCAGCTTTTTTTTTTTAATTATTATTATTATTTTTTTTTGCTTGGGGCGGCAAAAACTATGGAGCTGGCCTGGTTCATAATTCCTATAAACAGCAATGAGATTAATGTGTGGGATTTTGAGTTACATACATATATCAATGTAATGTAGTGTCTCCAGTAGAACACACATACAATAATATTTACGTTCACGCTGAACCTTTCAATGACCAATGTTCCCCCACCCCTTTCATTCCTGTTCTCCTCCCTCTTCCAGGCATTATTTTCAGCAATGGGGAGCGGTGGAAGCAGCTTCGCCGATTTGCCCTCACCACCCTCAGAAACTTTGGGATGGGGAAGAAAAGTGTTGAGGAAAGAATCGAGGAGGAAGCCCGTTTTCTGGTGGAAAGGCTCAGAAACACACACGGTGGGGATTTGCTGCACGTATGTCAGGAATTGAGGAGTCAGCTAAAGACTCCTGTCTTCCTTTATTTTGTGATACTAACTTTGGTTCAAATACCTTATAGCTCAAGCCATTAGCTGCACGTATAACAGCCTCTGTTAATTTGAAGGAAAAATATGTGAGAAAAGTTCCTGAGATGACCTTTCCTGGCTGTTATTTCCCATGTTTTCTACCCTCTGATCTGTGGCCAATGGGCAAATGGAAAATGTTTGTCCAGAGTAGGCAGAAGCTAACACAGTGAACCATGTTAGAGTGGGTTAGTTTATCTTCAGTGTGTTGGGCGAATAAGACATCCAGGCCCAGCTTTCTTATTCTGATTTTCTTCTCTGCTAGATGTCTGATACAAGTCTGGCACCTACATTGCATGGGGATGGCCTCCCGAGTAAATCACGGTGTAAATTTACAGTGCTTTCTAAGTGATGATTATTATTTATTTATTTATTTATTTGTTTGTTTGTTTGTGTTCTATTAGTTTCTAGAGGACCCAGCCAAGACTGGGGCTCCTTTGCACATGGGTTGTGCTAACAAACAGTTGGAGACAGTCCCTGCCCCAAGCAACATACATAATAAATATATATGAAAAAGAGAAAGGAAGAATTATTTTCTCTCTTTTAGAGACGGGGAACTGAGACAGAGAGAGATTAAGTGACTTGCTCGAGGTCACACCTGGAAGTTTGTGGCAGAGCTGGGAATTGTCTCCAGATTTCCTGAGACCCAGGACACTGCTTTAACCACAAGACCATCCTTCCTCTTGCAATATACAGTGCAACATTAAGGGCTAAAATGAAGTTGACTGTCCATCTGGGTGAATTGTGTGTATGAGAGGAGAATGCACAGAGAACCTTCCCCACCCATGATACAGACACAAGAGAGCCACTTTACTGCTATTGCCACTTGTGTATCCTGAGCCAAGGGCAGCTGCTCCTGTAGATAATGACCTAAAACAAATTTGCCTGGGTGAGAGACATGAGCAGGAGTCTGCTGTGAGGCGAGAACACACTGCATGGAGAAAATGCTGCTTCTGGATGTACTCCCTGTGCAATGTGGTCTCAAGTCAGAGGGGTGAAGTCTTGTAGACAATTCCTTTGAATATTGTATAGGTCCCGCTGCATTTCAGGAGTTTGTGATGATGCTACAAGCAATGGCTCAGGTAGAATCCTCTGAATGCAGGATCTTGTTCTGAAAGGGATACTGTCTGTCAGGCCTGTGTACAGAGCCTATGGCACACAGGCAGGTGTCACTCAGAGAGGGACTCATGGACTCTGGTTAGATCAGAGTGTGTCAGGCAGAGAGCAGCAAAGGAGACAGAGTGAAAACTGATTCCCAGCAAAATGGGGATAATTATTTAATATAAATGTACAGAGATAGCATTGGGGAAGCCCTATGTGGAGAACGAGGGAAATAGCTGTGTTATTTTTCATGTGCACCTCAGTTTATCTGTGTGATATTATCCTGTACTGAAATAAATGAAAGGAGGCTGAAAGGGGGACACCAAGAGGAAATGAACTAATAGCAAAGATAAGTACGGTCAGAGAGAATGCCAAGGGTAATAATGGAGAAGCTGTTAATTTGAGAACACGCCCAGCGTCGCTTCAGTTATTTGGCAAGTATTCTCTTTCGAGACAGAAACTAGCATCCAACAGGGATACTAAAACCTTAAGGATTTTCACCCAAGCAGGAAGGGGGCTGAGTGAGATGGAGGTAACTGGGCTGAATGGAACTTACCAAAGCTTGCAAGGAAAGATTGTTTAGGTAAAAGGAATGTGTGTAGAAGCCTTTATTGTTTCTAGTTTTTGCTCTGTGTTCTGCATACCTTTGGGAGGATAAATAACGCTTTGTTTTGGAGAAGCTGTTTTTGAGTCACTTTGATCCCCCTCTGGTCACAGGTCCCTGGAGGGAAAGGGCTCACGGGTGCCCAGCACAGAGCAGCCTGTCATGCTACCATAGTTGGGAAGTAGTGAGTCTGCCGCCCAGATATCCAGTCCAAGGGTGGTTGGACTGAGGGGTTCCTCCCATTCAGAGAGGGGCAGGAACTCAGGCCTGTCACCTGAGGGGGGCTCTCGAGAGGGACTGAAAGGGGTCTAAAGGCCAGCTTACTCTGGAACTGTGACACCATAACTCACCCTCCCCAATGAATATTAGGGACTGCACTCTTGGCCTGGGGCCAGGACATCCAGAACTTCCCAATAACATCAAAGGATGTGATGCTGTAGGTGAAAGTACTGAATTCAAAACTGGACCCTGGTTTGGTTTTATTGCAGAGCGACCCTTTGACCCCACCATCCCTCTCACCCATGCTGTGTCCAACATCATCTGCTCCATTGTCTTTGGGGACCGGTTTGACTATGACGATCAGAAGTTTCTGACATTAATTAAACTCACAGAGGAAAACAATGAACTCCTTCGTTCTCTCCTGGGACAGGTGTGTTCAGTGTTTTTTCCCACTCTTCTCCTTTATAATGGAGGAAGGGACAAAGATTTCTTTCTTTTATTATTCATTCTCCTTAAAAAATTGTTATTTCAGATTCCCTTAATGTTCCTATTCTCCTCACTAGGCTGCAGCTATTACCAATCGCAGCCTCAAACTTGTTTCTGAGGATTATTTAAATTCCCACACAAAACACTTCATTTGCTCAGAATTACATTTGCTCAAGGACATTCCCTTTCAAAACTATTGGTAAAAATCAAGGAAATTGCCAATTAAAACATTAGCATCCAAACCATTGCAATTCACATGCCTTAGTATATTCACAATGGGATACCTGAATGTGGTCACATTGCTCACCCGCAAAGCAAACTCCTTTTCATTTCCAGTGCAAAGCCACTCACACATCCCATTGTTGAAAACCTCACCAAATGCACAACAGTCGAACTCAGACGAAATCAATGGAGGTACAGCAGCAGAGAATTTGGCCCCTTGACTCCAACCTGAGGAGGACTAAGATATCTTTTACTTGTAAAGTCTATAATGTTTTATTACTGCCTATGAAAATCTGTAGTCCAAGTTAGGTTTGGGAACTTGAGTGTGATTTTTTTCAAGAAAAGCATGTGAATACTGGGGATGGTTTTATGTTTGAAATAATGGAGATTATTGTAGCGAATAGAACTGAGTGTCACTGCAGTTTACGTGAGGAATATGTGTGTATCAAGTAGAATGAATTAGTGAAGCTGAAGAAGTTCTTTAGAATCCATTTGCACAGGAACGTGCCACAGAAGTATTGTATCGTGCTGCTGTAACTGAGTCAATTGGGCCAATTGAGTCAATTGATTATTTGTTGTGTCCAGATAAACCAAGATGTGCTTTTCCTTCCATCGTTCTAGCTGTACAATTTTTTCCCAACTCTCATGGATTATATACCTGGGCCTCACCAGGTGTTAGTTAAAAATTCGGAGGCGTTTACAAGGTTTGTTAGGGAGAGAGTGAAGATGCACAAAGAGTCTCTGGATCTTAGCTGCCCTCGAGACTTCATCGATGCTTTCCTCATCAAAATGGAACAGGTAAGTGAGGGCAGCAGCCCTTCCCTTTTGCTGTGGAGTGGGTTATACCTATCATGGGTATTTATCACTCTGTACAAGACCCAAATTTAGATTGGGTCCCTGCCCCTGGGATTTACATTCTAAAAGCCAAGCCCTGCTCACCTCATTTGTGCGAGTAGTGCCGGTGATGCCAGTGGGACTACACCAGTGAGTAAGACAAATGTAAGGGTATGTCCACACTGCAATGAAAGACCGACAACACAGCCAGGGCTGGCCCTGGTCAGCTGACTTGGGCTTGCAACACTCAGGCTGAAGGGCTATAAAATTGCAGTGTAGATGTTGGAGCTTGGACTGCAGCCCAGGTTCTGGGATTCTTCCCTCTTCCTGGGCGTCAGAGCCTGGGCTGCAGCCCAAGCCCATATGTCTACACTGCAATATTATAGCCCCTCCACCTGATGCCCACGAGCCCAAGTCAGCTGACCCAGGCCAGCAGTGGGTTTTTAATTGCAGTGTAGATATGTCTTAAAAGGACAGAGGACCCAAAGCAGGTATCAACAGCACTTGGCAATGTATAGGTTGGCTCTGTTGGAGGTTAGCCATTGAAAGGGTTCTATTTACAAGGTGGACAGAGGCACTTTTACTGGTATGCATTAGCATCAGTGGGATTAGCAGAAGAAAGCAGTTTCTAATGGCTTCCTATGCCCCCACCCACAGACCTAACCTATTACCAGCTTCTTTGGAAACCCCTCCTGCTAACCTCCTGCAATATTTTACAGCAACAGCCTATTAGGTGTTCTACCACTGCACCCCTCGGTCAGCAGGTAGCCCGGCATCTGCATTTTCAGTGGGGATCTCACTTCCTTTGGAGCATCAGACTCAATCCTTCTGGCTCGAAGGCTAAAAATTGGTTAGCGACATTTGGTTTCCTTTCTGGTTCAAAGTTTTCAAGGGCCTTCGTGCTGCCCATGCAAACAAAATATCAAAGCAAAGGGAATCAACAACAGTTAAAAATACAGATGAAAATTAACCAGGTAAAAATGACAAGGAGTCCGGTGGCACCTTAAAGACTAACAGATTTATTTGGGCATAAGCTTTCGTGGGTAAAAACCTCACTTCTTCAGATGCATGGAGTGAAAGTTACAGATGCAGGCATTATATACTGACACAGGGAGAGCAGGGAGTTACTTGCAAGTGGAGAACCAGTGTTGACAAGGCCAAGTCAATCAGGGTGGATGTAGTCCACTTCCAATAATAGGTGAGGATGTGTCAATACCAGGAGAGGCAAAGCTGCTTCTGTAATGAGCCAGTCACTCCCCGTCCCTATTCAAGCCCAGATTAATGGTGTTAAATTTGCAAATGAATTTTGAAGTTCTGCTGTTTCTCTTTGAAGTGTGTTTCTGAAGTTTCTGCCCCACCATCCCCATGAATATGATCCAGTTCTATGGTGATCTGGAAGCCTATTTTCATCATCTCTGACTCAAGCAATATTTTCAACACACCACTGAACAGTGCACTGACCCACAGGAACCCTCCTACCAACACTACAAGAAGAAGAACTTTGCATGGACTCCTCTTGATGGTCGAAATGACAGACTGGACCTCTACATAGAGTGCTTCCGCAGATGTGCACAGGCTGAAATTGTGGACAAACAACATCACTTGTCCCATAACCTCAGCCGTACAGAACGCAATGCCATCCACAGCCTCAGAAACAACTCTGACATTATCATCAAAGAGGCTGACAAAGGAGGCGCTGTAGTCATAATGAACAGGTCGGATTATGAACAGGAGGCAGCCAGGCAACTCTCCAAGACCACATTCTACAGGCCACTATCCTCTGATCCCTCTGAGGAATACCAAAAGAAACTACACCATCTGCTCAAGAAACTCATGGCTACAGTACGGGAACAAATCTATACGGACACACCCCCAGAGCCCCGACCAGGGGTATTCTATCTGCTACCCAAGATCCATAAACCTGGAAACCCTGGATGCCCCATCATCTCAGGCATTGGCACTCTTACAGCAGGATTATCTGGCTATTTGGACTCTCTCCTCAGACCCCACGCTACCAGCACTCCCAGCTATCTTCGAGACACCACCGACTTCCTGAGGAAACTACAATGCATTGGTGTTCTTCCTGAAAACACCATCGTGGCCACCATGGATGTAGATGCTCTCTACACCAACATTCCACATGAGGATGGACTACAAGCTGTCAGGAACAGTATCCCTGATGAGGCCACAGCATGCCAGGTGGCGGAGCTTTGTGACTTTGTCCTCACCCACAACCACTTCAGATTTGGGGACAATTTATACCTTCAGGTCAGTGGCACTGCTATGGGTACCCGCATGGCCCCACAGTATGCCAACATTTTTATGGCTGACTTAGAACGCTTCCTCAGCTCTCGTCCCCTAGTGCCCCTCCTCTACTTGTGCTACATAGATGACATCTTCATCATATGGACCCACAGAAAGGAGGAAGAATTCCATCTGGATTTCAACAATTTCCACCCCACCGTCAACCTCAGCCTGGACCAGTCCATACAAGAGATCCACTTCCTGGACACTACAGTGCTAATAAGTGATGGTCACATAAACACCACCCTATACCGGAAACCTACTGACCGCTATACTTACCTACATGCCTCCAGCTTCCATCCAGGACACATCACACAATCCATTGTCTACAGCCCAGCCCTAAGATACAACCGAATTTGCTCCAACCCCTCAGACAGAGACCAACACCTACAAGATCTTTATCAAGCATTCTTAAAACTACAATACCCACCTGGGGAAGTGAGGAAACAGATTGACAAAGCAAGATGGGTACCCAGAAATCACCTACTACAGGACAGGCCCAACAAGGAAAATAACAGAACACCACCTGCCATCACGTACAGCCCCCAGCTAAAACCTCTCCAGTGCATTATGAACGATCTACACCCTATCCTGGAAAACTATCCCTCACTCTCACAGACCTTGGGAGGCAGGCCAGTACTCACTTACAGACAAACACTGGACCTGAAGCAAATACCAGCAACTACACACCGCACCACAGAAACACCAACCCAGTAACCAATCCCTGTAGCAAACCTCATTGCCTACTCTGTCCCCATATCTACTCTGGCGACAACCTCAGTGGACCGAACCACATCAGCCACACCATCAAGGGCTCATTCACCTGCACATCTACTAATGTTATATGTGCCAGCAATGCCCCTCTGCCATGTACATTGGCCAAACCAGACAGTCCCTACGTAAAAGAAGAAGTGGACGCAAATCGGACATCAGGAATGGTAACATACAAAAGCTAGTAGGTGAAACAGCAGAACTAAAATTCATTTGCAAATTTAATACCATTAATCTGGGCTTGAATAGGGACTGGGAGTGGCTGGCTCATTACAGAAGCAGCTTTGCCTCTCCTGGTATTGACACGTCCTCACCTATTATTGGGAGTGGACTACATCCACCCTGATTGAACTGGCCCTGTCAACACTGGTTCTCCACTTGCGAGGTAACTCCCTTTTCTTCATGTGTCATTATATAATGCCTGCATCTGTAACTTTCACTCCATGCATCTGAAGAAGTGAGGTTTTTACCCACGAAAGCTTATGCCCAAATAAATCTGTTAGTCTTTAAGGTGCCACCAGACTCCTTGTTGTTTTTGTAGATACAGACTAACACGGCTACCCCCTGATACTTGTAACCAGGTAAAAGTAATGCTCCAATTCTCCTCTAATAGAAAAGACCATATGTTTCCACAGCTATGACCCAAAACGCCCCCGCAGTGCTGCTGCAATCTCCAGGGCTGTGGCTCATTTTTATGAGGATTTTTATAAAGATGCCAGGTGGGTCACAGAGCTGGTAGGAGATGAAAGACTTTGGGCCTGCATTAATAGATTGCACACTCTTACCGTCAATGATCAAACACCTATAACAAGTCTCTCTGCAGGAACAACAGAACGGCCAGTCGGAATTTAACTGATAACTTGGTAAGATGCACATTGGATTTATTCTTTGCTGGAACAGGGACATCCAGCACCACCCTGAGACATGGACTCCTGATTCTTCTGAAATACCCAGAAATAGAAGGTACCACAAAGACACACACAACTTTAAGTGTTAGAGAGATGAGGGGATTACATGGCTCAGGGGGTCTCTAATGGATGCAGACCCCTGCCCCTTAAGTCACCATATCAAATCTGGCTTGTTCTGGAAGTAACGCACATTACTACTGTGTGCAAGCTGTTCGCTGGTTTATGTGAAACTGAGAAGTGTTTGGGGGTGGGTGTTTCAGTTCAATTTGCTTAGACAGGTGTCCACATTTGAAAAGCACCATCACAACTGGCATTACTCAACCTCCTCATGGGCGGTCTCAGGATAGGGTCCTCAGCCTGATTAAGCCATTGTGACTGGATTCCTTTCTCACCTCCCAATCCAAGTTAAGGCTCCTGGGCTGGGGGAAAGTGTATGTGTTTGTGCAGGAGAAATCTGTGCTGCCACTGACAAGAAGGTGCCTGCTCTATGGGTAACAGGAGCCTTCGTATTCCAGGGCTGTCAGATGGCCCCCTCTGTGACAGGATCTCTGTGGTACAACCTGGAACTTGGGTACCATTATTCCCCCCCTTAACTTTCCAGCCTGGGCTGTCTTTCATAATGCTTTGCTAGTGACAAGCAGCAAACCCCTTTGTGAGCTGTTATCACTGAGTACAACACCATGTGGAGCCCCACACCCAGATAAATTGCATGAATGCTCCCTGAGCCATTCACGAATCACACAGAGAAAGGCACCAACAAATCTCCCAAGCCCCCAGCCTTGCACCCCAGAGATGTACCATCTTGCCGTGGTCAGAAGCCTCACCAGTGTAAGTTCATTACCCAGTCCACCCCTTCCTCGATGTGAAGAGGACATGCACTAGCCTTTGTAAACTGAGCTGAGATTTCCCAAGCACTTCAACCTAAACACACTGTTTTAGGTAAAATATAAAAGAGGTTTATTACCTACAGCAAGATAGATTTTAAGTGATTATAAGTGGTAGGTGCAAAAGGTCAGAGAGTTACCAAAGAAAATAAAAGGTAAGCACACAGTCTAAATCCTGAACCTTATAGACTGTGCAGTGTTTGGATCAAGCCATTTTTCTCACCCCACTGGATGTTGCCCCTAGGTTACAATCCTTAATACACAGGCTTCCCCTTTAAGCCTGGGACCAGTCTCCTCAGTTCAAGGCTTGGTCTTCCCAGCATTCTTGTTGCTTCCAGTGTAGGTGGGGGAGGAGAAAGGCAAAAGCACGATGCCACTGTCCCCTATTTTATATCCGCAGTCTGTGCGCCTGGAAAACACTAGCCAAGATATGGCCTGGTGGGCTTTGCTGAGTCATAGAGTCGAGCAATCCCCCCATTGTGTGATGCTTGTGCAGCTCTCTTACAGCACTGTAAATCCCTTGTTTAAAAGTTCCCCGCTGATTAATGGTAATTTAACACCATCCTGGGAGTGGATCCCCCCCTTTGTTGTCGCTGGAGAACTGACAGTGGACGACTCTCAAGCATACAACATATTTCAGTAACAACCATAGAGCAAAATCTCCTAACTTCATACAGATACAGAGTGCCACATCCTCCCCTCAAATAAAGACAAGTGTTAGAGATTTATCAACACCCAGCTAATATCCAGTGCTAATTCCCACCTCATAGGCTTCCTCCATGCTCATGTGGATGATTGACTTTGGTGGGGGGAAATTTTAGGCCTCAGTCTCTTGTGTAGCAGTTAGTTATATGCTCTGGCGATAACATCACACTGTGCTCTCTTTTATAACATAACCAGGCATGAGCCATATCACTGCTCTAATAATTACATTATAGGCATTTTTTCCTAGATACCATGTACAATAGTTTCTGTAACCCAAAACTAACTGTTATATTGTTATAACATGTTATATTCCCAACATGTATCTGGTGAGACGTGTGTATTTCTGACTATGTGACAGAATGGGGGCAAAATTATGGGAATGCTGTTCTTTAGCTTTATTGTTAACCTCGTTCATTTGATGACAGAGAAAGTTCATGAAGAGATTGACCGTGTGGTTGGCCGAAGCCGAAGCCCCTGCATGGCGGACCGAAGCCAGATGCCCTACACAGATGCTGTGATACATGAGGTGCAGAGAACCGCTAACATTGTCCCGATGGGTGTCCCACATGCAGTGACCAGAGACACACATTTCAGACACTATATTATCCCCAAGGTTAGTTCTCAACGTTTCTGTGAAATGGCCCGATCTTCTGCCTTTTCCACTATACAGTTTTGAGTTATTCACAATAGAAATGTTTGCCCTGATTTTAGCACGACAGGTGTTTTTCACAGTTACCAACAACATTCCAGTTGTTATTGGCAAGAAGAACTGAACCCTGCATTCTGCAGGCTCAGCTCTCCTTACAGAAGAAAGACTTAGAGCCAGGTTCAAACTTTTAGATATAGAATAGATACCAAGCAGGCCATGCAAAGCTTTCCCTCTTTTTTGGAACCTCTTTTGGGAGGTCAGTTTCTGAACTGGTTCCATCTCTCCACCAAGATTTAGTCCTGCTTATGTGTTAATATGTGTTAACCACAACTTGCAGTGACCATTTCCTAGGTTGCTAACTGAGTTACACTGTGAGTTGTATAGGTCTTTGTAGCTTTATTATTATTTTTATTATTTATTATATTTTATTTTTTATAAATAGTGATGGGGAAACCATTGGTGCGATGACTAAATTATAAAGACAAGGGAATGTCAAATGCTTCCAAATAGCAGCTGAGAGACGCACCTAACACTTCTGGATCTAAGCCAGACTTTTCCAAACCTCTTTGATGTAGAAACCAGGCTGGCAATATAATGCGAGGAGCCTTTCTCATGAGATTCCAGGATCTCCTTGTTGAAGGTGGGCTCCCATTTGGTGGGGTTACCTTTTCTCATGGAATTTTAATATTTCTGGTTCTTGGGGATGCAGGAAAATGAAGGAAAGAAAAACATGTCCTACTGCCCAGCTCAGTGAATTCTGGAGTCTTCTCTGCTTTGGACAGTGTCCACTTTAACTCTCTTTATCTGTGTTTGCTAATTCAGGGCACCACTATATTTCCCGCCCTGCAATCGGTCCTACATGACAGCAGGGAATTTCCAAAGTCAGAGCAATTTAACCCGGGACATTTCTTGGATGAAAATGGTGCCTTTAAGAAGAGTGACTTCTTCATTCCTTTTTCTGCAGGTAAAAGAAGCCATGTTTATTTCAGATCCTAGACCATTCTCTCATAGCTTTGTCTTGAGTATACAAAGAGTTCTCAAACTGTAGTCTGCAGAGCCTTTTGGGCCATCCCTGAAGCAGAGCCTCTCACAACAGCGAAGTATCTGTCCGTCTCCAGTCTCCTTTTTAAATGAATTGAACAAGCACTACTCTCCGCTCTGCCTGGCAACTTCACATCTTCCTTTATCTGTTTGTGTCAGGCCACTGTAGACAAATTGTGATTGAATGTGCATGCAAAAGGAAAATTGAAGGGAGTAACATGCAACAGGGCAGAAACCGTCTGCATAGTCACCTGGAGAGAGATCAGCAGGGGCTGCTTAGCTTCTCAACTTTACTCCAGTCAATGAAAATCCCAACACTCTGTTAATAAACCGTGCATGCTGTTCTCCTCCATTCTGCTACTCGGCATGCCTGCATCTCGCTATCTGTTAATTCCACCTTCCACTCAAGAACCACTGTGTCATTTCCACCTTAAACATATTAACTGGCTCAGGACCTGCATTAACTATTCCTCAAACCCCACAGCTGCTCATCGGTCTCCACATATTGGTTTTTAAAAGGCCACTTATATGGAGCTCAGCCTTTAAAACAATCTGTGAAAGGCTTCTAAAGCCCCCAAACACTTTCATACCTTCCTGAACTCTGAGAAATGGTCATTATTCTCCATGTCATTACCCTGAATCACAATGTGCATCTAACTTTAATCCTGAGGTTTAGTTTCATTGTAACAATATTTAACATACATTGCAAAGAAAGATCTCCCACATCTCCTCAATATTCCTTTTTCATTTCAGGAAAGCGGATTTGTGTGGGAGAGGGTCTGGCTCGGATGGAGCTATTTTTGTTACTGACAACGATTTTGCAGAATTTTACCTTGAAGCCTCTCGTTGACCCCAAGGACATCAATATAACTCTAGTGACGAGTTTTGTGTCAAATGCACCAAAGCCATACCAGCTCTGTGTTTTGCCTCGATAAAGACCATGAAAAGCCACCTCAGTGTGCTAGAGTAGTGCATGAATGTGGTTGTCTATGGTCCTGGATTCATGAATACAGAAATTAATTCACTGTGTTGTAACAGAGTCAGATAAAAAACCCGACTGGGATTTAACAAAATTAAGTGTAATACCAAAAAATAAATATATAATGGCCCCCACCCCAGCCAGCTATAGTAACCCTACAGTGTTCTCAGATGTGACTCTATTCTTGAGAAAAAATGGATATGTTTTCAGTACATTTGTGAGGTAGTTCATTTCTGGTGTAGCATTTTGGAAGCTTAGCTTGGCATGTGCCAGCTACTGTACAATACACTGAGGAGGCTGCAGATTTTTTTATCCCCCAAACCTCATCTTGTCTTACAAATAAATATGCTCTAATTGAAACAGGCTGAAAAAGAATTGCATGGGAGACTATTTTATCCATCCCATTGGCATCCACTGCCTTTCCCCATGTCGGAGAATAACAGAGTTCTCACTTTTTGTTTGGGTACAGCAAGTCAGATGCTTTATTTTCTCTCTATCAATTGCATAGAGGGAGAGCTAAACAGGTCTCTCAACAGGTAAACAATTACAGCAAGCATTTATACCTTTTGTTACAGACAATAATGAGCAACAGCTGCATTTTGTTTATACAAGGGTCATTCTGATATCTTGTTTTGCTCACTAATGTAGACTCTTAGTCTACATTCCATATTATCTACACATTATCTACACAAAGTCGCAACAACTTCTCACACAGTTCTTTCCCACTCGCCTCTCACATTCCTCGCTTCTACAAATCTCGTGTTATTAGGGTTACAGTTAGCATAACTCTTGCTAACGAACTGTCATTCATTGCATCACCTTCCTGTCAGTTCTTTCTCTGCTTCCACACCCAATACCTATTTCATGTCAGAATTTGGGCCTGATTAGGGGTATGGAAGAGCTTCCGTATGAGGAGAGATTAATAAGATTGGGATTTTTCAGCTTGGAAAAGAGACTAAGGGGAGATATAATAGAGGTCTATAAAATAATGACTGGTGTGGAGAAAGTAAATAAGGAAGTGTTATTTACTCCCTCTCATAACACAAGAACTAGGGGTCACAAATGAAATTAATAGGCAGCAGGTTTAAAACAAACGAAAGGAAGTATTTCTTCACACAACGCACAGTCAACCTGTGGAACTCCTTGCCAGAGGATGTTGTGAAGGCCAAGACTATTAACAGGGTTGAAAAAAGAACTAGATAAATTCATGGAGGATAGGTCCATCAAACCTGTTCTGTTTAATTTATTATATGCTGATTACCTGTTCTGTTTATTCTCTTTGGGGCACCTGGCATTGGCCACCTGGCATTGGCCACTGTGGGAAGATAGGATACTGGGCTAGATGGACCTTTGTTCTGACCCAGTATGGCTGTTCTTATGTTAAATAATCCTCATGTGTAGTCCCATTGAAGTCAATAGGACTGCTGATGAGAATAAAGGCCGCAGAATTGGGCCTTTATTTTTGTATCTTACTTTTTTTTCCACCCATCCTGATGTTGTTTCTCATGTTGATTCTTTCCCACTGAGCCCTAAACTTAATTTTCCTTTGTGCCATCTGGTGGTGTAAGCAAGTCTAAATGATGCTTTATCACCCTTAGTAAGGAAGTTCTGTTGATCTGCTGCAGCCGTCCAGCTGCTATTCCCAACCTCTGCAAGGCTTTTCCCCTGGTTCTAATAAGTCCTGTCATTCTACGTAGATTAGATCATGATAATGACCATTCGCCATCAAAACACACATTCCAAGCTCCTCTTATGTGACATGCTTCCAAATGATGAGCAAAACTAGTGCGGGATTCTGGCTTCTCTTTCTCCTGTGCACCCCCCCTGAACAGGGCTGCAGAGCTTCAAGTGAGAGCAGAATTGGAGTCAAAGCATTAAAAAATATGCTTAATTTAACTACCACAGCATTATCCATAGACTATCCATATACTATTGCGCATAACAGAAACACCCTGAATTATAATCGAGTGGAAAGCCCCCCACCAGACTCCCTTTCCAATGTCTTACAAAGTCCTGCCAGAAATGTCAGGCTACACCAAGGAAAATCTCACTGTGGCATCTTATCCAATATGGTGGCAGGATCACAAACGTATATTAGGTTAACGTTATAAACGTGTACTCTCTAAAGGTCATCTTCAAATAGTAAACCCCTCTGAATATTAAATTAACCCTTTATGGGGGGAGAAATTTAAAAACAAACTGCCACCATCACAACATGGTGCCCTCTATTCAGTAGAGATGGGCCTGAACTGCCAACTTTGGATCCAGGCCTGGAGCCAAACATAATCCTCCATAATCCATAAACCTTAAGTTCTGATTCAGGGCTTTGCTTCAACACATTGTAGAGAAGGGCAATTCACAAGGAGTTTGACTGAGCCTGTTGTGACGATGCAGCTCTGGCGGGACCCAACGGAGAGTGCCAATTCAGGACAAATTGCTTAAACAGGGCAGTTACAGCCCAAGGCTGGGGTTTTTCCACCTCTAAGGCAAACCAAACCAGCCAGACTAAGAGGACTTTGGTCTCACCCGACTGGCTAATCACAAGTCTCACAAGCAATTTCCTTAGACACCCCAGCTTCCCAGTATCACCACCAGTGCCACTCGTTATGGGGACAAATGATTATGAAAACCAATACCCCAATAAAAGAAAAAAGGGTCTCATGATCCCAAAGGACCAAGCCCCAGACCCAGGTCAATATACAAAATCAGATCTTACCCACAAATAACGCTGTTGCCAATCCTTTAGAATCTAAAATCTAAAAGTTTATTGATAAAAGAAAAAAGATAGAGATGAGTTAGAATTGGTTAAATGGAATCAATTACATACAGTAATGGCAAAGTTCTTGGTTCAGGCTTGTAGCAGTGATAGAATAAACTGCGGGTTCAAATTAAGTCTCTGGAATACATCCCCCACTGGGATGGGTCATTCAGTCCTTTGTTCAAAGCTTCAGCTTGTAGCAAAGTCCCTCCAGAGGTAAGAAGCAGGATTGAAGACAAAATGGAGATGAGGCATTAGCCTTATATAGTCTTTTCCAGGTGTAGGAACACCTCTTTGTTCTTACTGTGGAAAATTACAGCAAAATGGAGTCTGGAGTCACATGGGCCAGTTCCTGCATACTTTGCTGAGTCTGAAGCCTTATTTGCCTTCTCTCAATGGGTCCATTGTATAGCTGATGGTCCTTAATGGGCCATCAAGCAGGCAAGGCAGAGTTAATCTCAGCTTGTCTGGGATGTCACCCAGAAGCATAGCATAAGTTTGCCATACAGACAGTATAGAGCCAATATTCATAACTTTAACTACAAAACTGATACACACATATAGACAGCATAATCATAACCAGCCAACCATAACCTTGTCTTAGACACCCCATTTGACCCCCTTTATACAAGATTTGGGTGCCACTACAGGACCTTGGTTGCAACAATGATCTATATGGTCCCAGTTTATGTCAATAACGGCACACCTGTAAAGTGCAGTAGGCTGTGGTAACACCCCAGGAGTAGCCATGGGATGGAATTTTGAAGATGACACAACTTGTTCTCTACATTTCCCTCCCTGCCCCCACCAGGTCAGGGCTGAGGGAGATGGGGCGGGGGAGAGGGGGGGCTGTGCTGAGAGACTGAGGGTTGAGGCGGCAGAATTAATTGCTGGACAGGGGCAGGGCAGATATGGGGTGAGCGCTCCTGAAGGAGGGGGTTCAAAACACCTCACCCCAACAACAGTGATTGTGAAAGACACACTCACCTGGGAGGGACGGGGGGAATTAAACTATCAATAGACAGAAAAAAACAATATAAACTTAAAAAAAACCTCATAATTTTTAGGGCCAGTTTCATTGTTTTTGGGTGCCTGACTCATGGTGTTTGATCTCTTGAGATGGGCAATGCTGCTATAAATAAGATGGCTACTGACGTCCTTTGACCCCATTCTAAGCATGCTTGAAAATCGGGTTGGAGGTAGAAGGAACTAGATGGTAGAAACCCATGCTTGGGACTATAGGCGGACTTCTGCATGGGGTGAGCTGCTGAAGCGGTCCCCTGGACCAATGAGAAGCCAGGGCTGCACAGCCCCCAAGCACTTAGCTGCTCGGGGGACAACCTGATTTTACAGACACAGAAAACAGGCTTGAGTGTCAGCTTGGAAGCTGGAAGAGAGTCAGAGTGGCTCAGGGAGCCCCTGCTCTATTCCCCCTCCCCCTGGAGGAAGTTTTGCACCACTCTAAGAGTTTAGCTGCGGGGATCAGGCCGCTTTCAGCTCTGCATGCCCAGGGACCAGAGGCAAAAGATCTGACCAGGCTCTGGCTACTGAGAGCCAGCCAGGCCCCAGGAGGTTTCCAGGCCAGGCAGGCTGGCTGAGTCAGAGGACCCTGCCCCACCCAGCGGTGAAGAAGTAGTAAGGGGACTTTTGTTTAAGCTGGCCACTGCCACAGCGCTGCACCTCTCCATCTTGGGACGTGCCACCCGAGCCGTGCCACCTGCCTGGGGAAAGTGCCAGGGAGGGAGGTGGAATTGGAGGAGTTTGTGAGTGCTAGGGGGTGGGGACTATTTATAAATGTTTATTACTTTTCAGTTAACTTGAACCATGGCCTCCCCAGATCCTATTTTCCTGTTCCTAGTAATTCCCCCCTCTGTTCGTTGCTATTCCTGGTGTGTCATTCCATCAGTGGAGTTCGTGCTATTTACCTTATTGTCCCGCATGTACTGGCCATTACGCGCCTTGCCAGCTGGTAGCATGGTTGCTGATTTTGTCAAGGGACACCACCCTGGCACAGGGCAAAGTCACTTGAGAGGAGGCAATAGGCAGCGGCAGCAGCATAGGACCCAGCTGCTAACCCACGTCAGGAGAGAGGAGAAGCCACATCAGATATTGGTGATAGCAAACAGGAGGGAGAGAAAAGGGAGGGCCGAAGGTTAAGCCATATCTCGGGGGAGGGGCCACACCAGAAATGGGGGTTCTGTTCTACCCCCAAGTGGCCAGTTCCCTCTTCATTTGAGGACAGTTACGATCTAAATACAGGTAGTGGTTGGAGATACTCAGTGAGGAACAAGCCTTGTGGGATGGTGTTAGCAGTAGATGTGGTATATCTTGATTTTAGTAAAGCTTTTGATAGTGTCCCACATGACCGTCTCATAAACAAACTAGGGAAATACAACCTAGATGGAACTACTATAAGATGGGTGTAAAACTGGTTGGAAAATCATTCCCAGAGAGTAGTTATCAATGGTTCACAATCATGCTGTAAGGACATAATGAGTGGGGTCCTGCAGGGATCAGTTCTGGGTCCGGTTCTGTTCAATATCTTCATCAATGATTTAGATAATGGCATAGAGCAGTGGTGGGCAACCTGCGGCCAATCAGGGTAATCTGATTGTGGGCCACAAGACATTTTGCTGACGTTGACCGTCTGCAGGCATGGCTCCCCACAGCTCCCAGTGGCCGCGGTTCACCATTCCCAGCCAATGGGAGCTGCAGGAAGCGGCGGGCTGCAGGGATTACTCTGATGGGCCGCAGGTTGCCCACCACTGGCATTGAGCGTACACTTATAAAGTTTGTAGAGAATACCAAGATGGGAGGGGTTGCACGTGCTTTGGAGGATAGGATTAAAATTCAAAATCATCTGGACAAACTGGAGAAATGGTCTGAAGTAAATAGGATGAAATTCAATAAGGACAAATGCAAAGTACTCCACTTAGGAAGGAACAAAAAGCTGCACACAAACAAAATGGGAAATGACTGCCATGGAAGGAGTACTGCGGAAAGGGATCTGGGGGTCATAGTGGATCACAAGCTAAATATGAGTCAACAGTGTAACACTGTTGCAAAAAAAGCAAACATCATTCTGGGATGTATTAGCAGGAGTGTTGCAAGCAAGACACAAGAAGTAACCCTTCTGCTCTACTCCACACTGATTAGGGCTCAACTGGAGTACTGTGTCCAGTTCTGAGTGCCACTTTTCAGGAAAGATGTGGACAAATTGGAGAGAATTCAGAGAAGAGCAACATAAATGATGAAAGGTCTAGAAAACATGATCTATGAGGGAAGACTGAAAAAATTGGGTTTGTTTAGTCTGGAAAAGAGAAGACTGAGGGGGGACATGATAACAGTTTTCAAGTACATAAAAGGTTATTTCAAGGAGGAGGAAGAAAAACTGTTTTTCTTAATATCTGAGGATAGGACAAAAAGCAATGGGCTTAAATTGCAGCAAGGGAGGTTTAGGTTGGACATTAGGAAAATCTTCCTAACTGTCAGAGTGGTTAAGAACTGGAATAAATTGCCTAGGGAGGTTGTGGAATCCCCATAATTGGAGATTTTTAAGAGCAGGTTACACAAACACCTGTCAGGGATGGTCTAGATATGACTTAGTCCTGCCATGAGTGCTGGGGATTGGACTAGATGACCTCTCGAGGTCCCTTCCAGTCTTATGATTCTATTACACTAAAAAAGATGGGAATAGGAAAATGGATCTGAGTCTCCAATACAGCTGCAGAGTAAAAAAAGCTAGTGTAATTGTGGGCTCTTTGTCCAGAGACGACATGCGGTAGGGAGATGGTAAGAGTGGGAACTCTAGATGGCACTGTGAGACCATGTTTAGATCACTGCCCACAATCAGCCACATTTCAGTGTCGGAATATCAGCAAACTGATGGGTATTAAGAGAAGAGAAAAATGGACACCAGAGTGCACCGTGAGCAACGTGGATGCAGGTTGCTTCAGCTCCAAAGTGGCCCACAGGGAATCCCCAAACTTTGTCCCATAAACCCCATCACCCAGCCCCAAGAAATATTGTGCCTGACTAGAGAACCCCCCACCCTGCCCTCTAGCTCTGCATCTTCCTCTCCGAATCTGAAAGCACCAAAAAAATAGAAGAGATCTGCCTCCCTCCCTACTACAGACAAAATGGTGTGTGAGCCTGATGGAGCACAGCTGACGGCTGTACTACAGCCGGTGGCCACAAATACTCTTCAAATTAAATCTACAGTTTCCACCCTCCAGGCCATCACGACTGAGATTCAGAGTGCACAACAAGCTCTGTCCAGATCGATGAGTGAAGCAGAACCCAGAATTTCTGGAGTGGAAGATAATTTGAAAGAGAACAAATTACAGGTTATGAAGAACTGTGATGATATCAAGAACGTGAAGACCAAGCTAATTGATCTAGAAATCCACTCACGACGATGTAACATCAGGGTTGTGGGTGTCCCTGAGGGAATAGAGAAACCCTCTGAATTTGTCTCTAAACTGCTCGCTAAGTTGTTGGATCTGCCAGTAGATTTTTGTTTTGATATAGAACAGGCACACAGGCCCTTGCCCCTAAGCCAGCTCCAGGAGGTTGCCCAAGAACATCGATTGTGAAGTTTCCGAAGTTTGCTACTAAGGAACTTACATTGCAGAAATCCAGAGGAAAAAAGGAACTGCTATCAGGAGAATCAGCAATGAGAGTACTACTCTTTCAAAATTATGCCCATGACATGTTTGCAATGAAGGCTGCTTTTAACCAAGTGAACAATTGGCCAGAAAGATGGACTTGAAATATTTTATTAAATACCCAGCAATGCTTCATATTGAGAATGGCAAGAAGATAGTTCAGAGGTATGATGAGATAACTGGCTCTGTGGATATGGGGAAAGTGGTGGACATGCTATATCTTGACTTTAGCAAAGCTTTTGATATGGTCTTCCACAGTGTTCTTGCCAGCAAGTTAAAGAAGTATGGATTGGATGAACGGACTATAAGGTGGATAGAAAGTTGTCTGGATCATCGGGATCAATGGGTAGTGATCAACGGCTCGATATCTAGTTGGCAGCCGGTATCAAGCAGAGTGCCCCCGAGGTCGATCCTGGCGCCGGTTTTGTTCAACATCTTCATTAATGGTCTGGATGATGGCATGGATTGCACCCTCAGCAAGTTTGCAGATGACACTGAGCTGGGAGGAGAGGTAGATATGCTGGAGGGTAGGGATAGCATCCAGAGTGACCTAGACAAATTGGAGGATTGAGCCAAAAGAAATCTGATGCGGTTCAACAAGGACAAGTGCAGAGTCCTGCACTTAGGACGGAAGAATCCTATGCACTCAGAGGCGGATTAATAATTTTGCTGCCCCTAGGCCAGGAAATAATTGCCGCCCTGGCCCTGCCCCAACTCCGCCCCTTTCCCGCCCCCATTCCAACCCCCTCCCCAAAGTCCCCGCCCCAACTGCGCCCCCTCCCTTCCCCTGTTGGATCCCTTCCTCCAATCCCCACCCCCGTCCCTGCCTCTTCCCCCAGCGCGTGGCGTTCCCCCTCCTCCCCCCTCCCTCCCTGCCCCACGAAACAGCTGGCGGGGGAGAGAAACAGGACGCCGTGGCAAGCTTGCAGAGGAGGCAGAGGTGAGCTGGAGCAGGGGGGCAGGGCGCGGAGGGGAGCTTCCGCCCCTGAAAATTTGCCGCCCTAGGCCTAGCCCTTGTCGGCCTAGGCAATAATACGGCGGTGCATGCACTGCTACAGGCTGGGGACCAACTGGCTAAGCGGCAGTTCTGTAGAAAAGGACCAGGGGATTACAGTGGACAAGAAGCTGGATATGAGTCAACAGTGTGCCCCTGTTGCCAAGAAGGCTAATGGCATATTGGGCCGCATTAATAGGAGCATTGCCAGCAGATCAAGGGAGGCGATTATTCCCCTCTATTTGGCACTGATGAGACCGCATCTGGAGTACTGCGTCCAGTTTTGGGCCCCCCACTACAGAAAGGATGTGAACAAATAGGAGAGAGTCCAGCAGAGGGCAACGAAAATGATTAGGAGGCTGGGGCATATGACTTACGAGGAGAGGCTGAGGGAACTGGGCTTGTTTAGTCTGCAGAAAAGAAGAGTGAGGGGGGATTTGATAGAAGCCTTCAACTACCTGAAAGGAGGGGGGGGAGTTCCAAAAAGGATGGAGTTCTGCTGTTCTTAGTGGTGGCAGATGAGAGAACAAGGAGCAATGGTCTCAAGTTGCATTGGGGGAGGTCCAGGTTGGATATTAGGAAAAACGATTTCACTAGGAGGGTGGTGAAGCACTGGACTGTGTTACCTTGGGAGGTGGTGAAATCTCCATCCTTAGAGGTTTTTAAGGCCCGGCTTGACAAAGCTCTTGTTGGGATGATTTAATTGGGGTTGGTCCTGCTTTGAGCAGGGGGTTGGACTAGATGACCTCCTGAGGTCCCTTCCAACCCTGATATTCTATGATTCTATGATAGTGTCATTCAGTTCCCTTCAAACAGAAAAATACCTCAAAAATCTGCACGCTCCTCCCTTGCAAGAGGAGATCCCTATGGAATGATCCAGCCAAATGGAATTTATGTACTGCTCTCAGATCTGATATGGCTGCTCTAAAGATGTTGGTGGGTGCTAGTTGATATGATAGTTCCTTTTCTTTTTTTCTTTCTCTCATTGGGGTTGAAGGCTTAAAGGGCTATTATCAATTTGTTTCCTATTGCCTTAATTCATGGGAAAGGAGCATCAATATAAAATCTGTCATTTGATTAGTGATTATATGTATATAATTTTTTCTTAGATGGTGCTTCTGTATGGACTAATGTATCAAGGTTCTATTCATCATAGGTGATTACTATGCTGTAGTTGTAACATTTGGCTGTGAGGATCTCCAAGTTTCGTCTGATCTGGTTGCACCTCCTCTGGGTGTGAAGTGTGTGTTTTTGGCCTAACTAAACAGATTCTTCTTTTTGATTGCATGGTACTAATGTGTAGTTCTCTCTCCACTATCTTTTCTGTTTTGTTTTCCAATTTATTTAATTCCTTTTTTTGTCCCCCTCCCAGTACATTCTGATTGCTTGGAATTTCCTTCTCACCGTTGTAGAATATGTACTAGGAAGTGACACCCTGTCTCTGGATGATTTAACTTTGCTGCTCAGATACACAAGAACTGTATGCTGCCCTAGAAAACTTGCAATTTTTTATTTTTTCACAAAGCGACTTTATATTTTCTCTGGTATATTTGAACAACATTGGCTCTGATAATTAAATATGTCTCCTAGAATATAAAAGGTTTTAATAACTCTGTTACAAGAAAAAAATTCATTCAATGGTAAAAAGGAATACTCGTTAGGTACTTCATGCATGCATGGCTGATTTAACTTCACAAGATATGTGGAGATAGGGTAATCCTACGGCCAGAGGCTATAGTATTTTTTTTCTCTGCAGCTCATTTAAAATATTCAGGATTGGACTATTTCTTTGTGTCACAAGACTTGATCGATTCAGTGACTAATTGTGACATTGATACTATTGTATCTGACCATGCTCCTAAACATATGTCTTTTAGGCCCCCAGGATATGCATCCGCAACTAAAATATGGAGTTGAAATACCTCTCTGCTGTTTGGTACATCATTTGTTAACTCCATCCAGCAGGAGTTAGACCTTTTTCTAAAAACAAATGCCGCCACCGCTTCATCGGCTGCCACACTTTGGGAAACCTTCATAGAATCATAGAATCATAGAATATCAGAGTTGGAAGGGACCTCAAGAGGTCATCTAGTCCAACCCCCTGCTCAAAGCAGGACCAATTCCCAGCTAAATCATCCCAGCCAGGGCTCTGTCAAGCCGGGCCTTAAAAACCTCCAAGGAAGGAGACTCCACCACCTCCCTAGGTAACGCATTCCAGTGTTTCACCACCCTCCTAGTGAAATAGTTTTTCCTGATATCCAACCTGGACCTCCCCCACTGCAACTTGAGACCATTGCTCCTTGTTCTGTCATCTGCCACCACTGAGAACAGCCGAGCTCCATCCTCTTTGGAACCCCCCTTCAGGTAGTTGAAGGCTGCTATCAAATCCCCCCTCATTCTTCTCTTCTGGAGACTAAACAATCCCAGTTCTCTCAGCCTCTCCTCATAAGTCATGTGCTCCAGACCCCTAATCATTTTTGTTGCCCTCCGCTGGACTCTTTCCAATTTTTCCACATCCTTCTTGTAGTGTGGGGACCAAAACTGGACACAGTATTCCAGATGAGGCCTCACCAATGTCGAATAAAGGGGAACGATCACGTTCCTCGATCTGCTGGCAATGCCCCTACTTATACAGCCCAAAATGCCGTTAGCCTTCTTGGCAACAAGAGCACACTGTTGACTCATATCCAGCTTCATATCCACTGTGACCCCTAGGTCCTTTTCAGCAGAACTGCTACCTAGCCATTCGGTCCCTAGTCTGTAGCAGTGCATGGGATTCTTCCGTCCTAAGTGCAGGACTCTGCACTTGTCCTTGTTGAACCTCATCAGGTTTTTTTCTGCCCAATCCTCTAATTTGTCTAGGTCCCTCTGTATCCGATCCCTACCCTCTAGTGTATCTACCACGCCTCCTAGTTTAGTGTCATCTGCAAACTTGCTGAGAGTGCAGTCCACACCATCCTCCAGATCATTAATAAAGATATTAAACAAAACCGGCCCCAGGACCGACCCTTGGGGCACTCCACTTGAAACCGGCTGCCAACTAGACATGGAGCCATTGATCACTACCCGTTGAGCCCGTTCATCAGAGGCTGCCTCATCTCTTATGCAACCTTTAAAAAGAAATGGAGATAATATAGAATCGATAGCCTTGCTATGAAATCAACAAACTTCTGTGCCAAAAGGCTGAGTTTGCTTTATTCTGTTTGAAGCAAAACTACTGGGAATCTGTCAAAAAAGCTGGCAAGCTGTTGGCATACAGACTTAAGCAAAAGGCTTTCAGAAATAAGATTGCTGCTGTTCACGATAGTAGCAATAAATTATATTCAACACAGTCAAATATTAATAAACAATTTCTACAGTTTTATCTAAACTATATTTAAGTTTAGATAAAACTTAAGAAGAAATTAGTAAAGAGGCCCTAGATAAATATTTTGGTAGATTGTCTCTGCCACAGATCTCTGACTCTCAGAAGGAACTTTTAGATGCCCCTGCAAGGGGCTCTGTGGGGCTGCTCCTGGCCCACCCCCAGGAAAAAGACCCTGGTGATGGCGGCTCCTGCCCTTCCCTCTGCCAGTTGCAGGCACACTTAGTGCCTGACTCAGGCAGTTTGGAGAGCCTTAGAAGTTTTCACGTGATGATTAATTTTTGTGCTCTGTCACTGAGTACACAAGAGGCAAACACAGATGACCTGCAAACAAAGGTTCAAAGGAGTTCATTCCTAGTTTGTCAATATCCAGTAACCTTTGTTAGCCCTAGATAATCTTGTTGACCCAGAAGAATTGAAAGCTGCAGTTGGCTAATTGCTTGCGCTTGCCATCGTACTTTTGCACCATACAATATATAAAAGGTGGGTTCTGAAATACAAAGTAACCCCCTACCAGAACCCAGAATAATTGCTGCACTCTGCAATGGAACCTCTGGGAGCAACAACTGTTTTCCTGGTGATTTGTGTCTCTTGCCTTCTTTTCTTTTCTGCATGGAGAAAGATGTCTGGAAGCGGGAAGCTGCCGCCTGGCCCTGTTGCTTTTCCCATCATAGGGAACACGCTACAGCTGAATACGAGGAACTTGCCCCAATCTATACATGAGGTAAGGGGGCTTTCTCCTTATCCAGGGCTTTGGCTCAGGTGGGCGTTAAGCAGAGCCTGGGGAAAGAGAACTCTGAAATTTCTGGGGTTTGCACAGTGGCTCAACTCCTCACTTTTAAGGCTGAATATTTTTTCCACAGAAATATTTAATCTTGAATGCTAGATACAACCTGTTCCTGGCAATGTGTTATTTTTTTCATAATGTGTCTTATTCACAGGTAAACCAGAATACGTCCTCTCAGTTGTGCTGTAGCCTGTACAGGTTATCCTGCAGTGGGGAGTGTGGTCTGGTAGGTTAAGCAGGGAAATGGCAGACAGCAGCCTTGGGTTCTGGTCCCAGCTCTACAATAGATTCCACGTATGTGTCTGGGGAAACTGCTGAAGTTCTTTGTGTGTTTCCCACTTGTTAAATTGATCTAATGATACTTGCCTTCTTCACAGGTCAAGGGTAAGGCCTAGACTGTTGCTCTACTCTGTAAAGTTGACATATCCGTCCCAGGTGGAGATCCAGAAAGGACAGTGATAGTAGAAGGGCCCCCCCATCCCCACACACATCCATGATCCAGGGATGAATTGCCTGATGGGAGGACTCAGGTCCAGTGTTCTGATGGATTTACCTTTCCTTGGCACCTGCTCCAGAGAGAAAGTGAGACTGACTCTGTATCCTAGTGGTTAGGCCTAGGCCGCTCGCCGAGGATGTGGGAGACCCACATTCCTTTTCCAATGACTATTCACTTATTGATATGCAATGGCATGGATTCAACAGGAAAGTCCTGCTCCAGAATGACCCATAGTGTGGTGGTTTAGGCCTGAGCACTCTCCAAAGAGAGGGGAGACCTGGAATCAGATCCCTTCTTCACATCAGGTACGAGGGGGAGGGGAATTAAACCCGGCTCTCCCACATCCCAGGTGAGTACCATTCCCACTAAACTAAAAGTGATGGAGGGGGGCAACCTCCTCCTCCTCCTCTTCTGGTGCCTGGTATATGGGGTCTAATCTCTTAGGTGTGATTTAAGACCAGACGAGCTAGGGAGGGCAACATTGCATTGGACGATCCAGCCAGCGCTCGGGCATGTGTTAGGCACTGGCCATAAGGACTGAGGTAGCCACGTGCATGCCCAGCAACAGAAGTTATAAGTGCCTCAGGGAATTCAGGGGTGGAAACTTAGGCACTGAGGGAGGATAGGTGCCTAGAGAGTTAGCTGGGGGTTTTCAGGATCTACATTTTGCATTTAGGTGCCTATATCCCTTTTTGGGTGTAATCCTTAGTGGCAGGAGAGCTCGTTCATCAGTTTGTAATTTGATCCACTCTCATTCTTATTCTTAAATGGATTTAGTAAAAACGTATTGGTCCTTTGTGTTAATCTTTTACAGCTCAGTGCGAAGTACGGCCCGGTTTTCACAATATACTTGGGCTCACTGCGGGTTGTGGTGTTGTATGGACAGGAGGCTGTGAAGGAAGCTCTGATTGATCAAGGGGACGAGTTCAGTGGAAGAGGAAAACTGGCACTGGCTGACAAGCTTGCCAAAGGAACAGGTACATTTCTAACAACTTCAGCATGTAGCGCTGATGTTCTATGTATGTGGAGAACACGACAGAGAAGACAGCTGGTGTTTCACTTAGTCCTGTTCTTTGAAGGATACTAACTTTAGCCACCTATTTATGTCCCAGTGTATTTCTTATCTTTACATGGTACCAGTATATGTACTTTGCTCTAATTACTGTGACAGTTTACACTGCGTTAGAGAACAAAATACAGCCATTGGGCATGGCAACCAGTGGAATTATTTTAAACAGCAATGAGATTAATGTGTGGGATTTTGAGTTACATACACATATCAGTGTAATGTAGTGTCTCCAGTAGAACACACATACAATAATGTTTGTGTTCACGTTGAAACTTTCAATGACCGATATTTCCTTAGGTTAGAAATTTAGCAAATTTAGTCTGCCCCCCCCCTTTCATTCCTGTCCTCCCTTTTCCAGGCATTATATTCAGCAATGGGGAGCGCTGGAAGCAGCTTCGCCGATTTGCCCTCACCACCTTGAGAAACTTTGGGATGGGGAAGAAAAGTGTTGAGGAACGGATCCAGGAGGAAGCCCATTTTCTGGTGGAAAGGCTCAGAAACACACACGGTGGGGATTTGCTGCATGTAATTTGGAAACTGAGTCAGATAAAGTCTCTTCTCTTCCTTTATTTTGTGATATTAACTTTGGTTCAAACACCTTACAACTCAAGCCCAGGGGTGGCCAACCTGAGCCTGAGAAGGAGCCAGAATTTACCAATATACATTGCCAAAGAGCCACAGTAATACGTCAGCAGCCCCTCATCAGCTCCCACCCTCCAGCCCCCAGCGCCTCGCACCTGTCAGCAGCCCTGCCAGTCAGCACCTCCTGCCTGCTGCAATCAGCTGTTTTGCATGCTCAGGAGGCTCTGTGGGGGAGAGGGAAGAGCAAGGGCATGGCAGGCTTGGGGGAAGGACCAGGGGCCTTGGGGGGAAGGTGTGGTGTGGGGCCAGGGCCTGGGGCAGAGCAGGGATTTGAGCAGTGTACACCCCCTGGCACACTGGTAAGTTAGCATCTGTAGCTCCAGGCCTGGAGCCAACACCTATGCAAGGAGCTGCATATTAATCTCTGAAGAGCCGCATGCGGCTCCGGAGCCACAGGTTGGCCACCCCTGCTCAAACCATTAGCTGCACATATAACAATCTGTGTTAATGTAAAGGAAAAATATGTGAGAAAAGTTCCTGAAATGACCTTTTCAGGCTGTTATTTCCCATGTTTTCTACCCTCTGATCTGTGGCCAATGGGCAAATGGAAAATGTTTTCCAGAGTAGGCAGAAGCTAACACAGTGAACCATGTTAGAGTGGATTAGTTTATCTTCAGTGTGTTGGGCTAATAAGACACCCAGGCCCACAGGGCCGGCTCTGGCTTTTTTGCCGCCACAGGCAAAAAAGCCTCTGCGCCCCCCCACCCCCGCACAGCAGGGGAGGGCGCGGGGGGGAGGGTGGCCGGAGCCCCGGGGGGAGGGCGGTAAGCCCTGGCCGGGGCTCCGCTCTCCCTGGCAGCCGGGGGGAGGGCTTCGGGGGGGAGGGCGGCTGGAGCCCTGGGAGGAGGGTGGAGTGCCCGGCCGGGGCTCCACTCTCCCCGGTGGCCAGAGCGCCGGGGGGAGGGCAGCGAGCCCCGGCCGGGGTTCCGCTCTCCCTGGCGGCCAGCCCCGGCTAGGGGGAGGGCGGTGAGCCCCGGCCGGGGCTCCGCTCTCCCCGGCGGCCGGGGGGAGGGCGCCAGGGGGGGAGGGCAGCCGGAGCCCTGGGAGGAGGGCGGAGTGCCCGGCCGGGGCTCCTGTCTCCCCGGCAGCCAGAGCACCGGGGGGAGGGCGGCGAGCCCCAGCCGGGGCTCCGGTCTCCCCGGTGGCCAGAGCGCCGGGGGGAGGGCGGAGTGCCCGGCCGGGGCTCCGGTCTCCCCGGCAACCAGAGCGCTGGGGGGAGGGCAACGAGCCTGGCCGTGGCCCCGCTCTCCCCGGAGCCGGAGCGCTGCACCGCGCTGCCCCCCTCCAGGTGCCGCCCCAAGCACAAGCTTGGTGGGCTGGTGCCTGGAGCCGGCCCTGCAGGCCCACAGCTTCGTTATTTTGATTTTCTTCTCTGCTAGATGTCTGATACAAGTCTGGCACCTACGTTGTATGGGGATGGCCTCCCGAGGAACGTTTGAAATCACGGTGTAAATTTACAGTGCTTTCTAAGTGATGATTATTATTTATTTATTTATTTATTTGTGTTCTATTAGTTTCTAGAGGTCCCAGCCAACACTGGGGCTCCTTTGCCTATAGGTTGTGTTAACAAACAGTTTGAGACAGTCCCTGCCCCAAGCAATGTACATATTAAATACACATGAAAAAGAAAAAGTGGAGAAAGGAAGAATTATTTTCTCTCTTTTAGAGACGGGGAACTGAGACAGAGAGAGATTAAGAGACTTGCCTGAGGTCACACCTGGAAGTTTGTGGCAGAGCTGGGAATTGTCTCCAGATTTCCTGAGACCCAGGCCACTGCTTTAACCACAAGACCATCCTTCCTCTTGCAATATACAGTGCAACATTAAGGGCTAAAATGAAGTTGACTGTCCATCTGGGTGAATTGTGTGTATGAGAGGAGAATGCACAGAGAACCTTCCCCACCCATGATACAGACACAAGAGAGCCACTTTACTGCTATTGCCACTTGTGTATCCTGAGCCAAGGGCAGCTGCTCCTGTAGATAATGACCTAAAACAAATTTGCCTGGGTGAGAGACATGAGCAGGAGTCTGCTGTGAGGCGAGAACACACTGCATGGAGAAAATGCTGCTTCTGGATGTACTCTCTGTGCAATGTGGTCTCAAGTCAGAGGGGTGAAGTCTTGTAGACAATTCCTTTGAATATTGTATAGGTCCCGCTGCATTTCAGGAGTTTGTGATGATGCTACAAGCAATGGCTCAGGTAGAATCCTCTGAATGCAGGATCTTGTTCTGTAAGGGATACTGTCTGTCAGGCCTGTGTACAGAGCCTATGGCACACAGGCAGGTGTCACTCAGAGAGGGACTCATGGTCTCTGGTTAGATCAGAGTGTGTCAGGCAGAGAGCAGCAAAGGAGAAAGAGTGAAAACTGATTCCCAGCAAAATGGGGATAATTATTTAATATAAATGTACAGAGATAGCATTGGGGAAGCCCTCTGTGAAGAATGAGGGAAATATCTGTCTTATTTTTCATGTGCACCTCAGTTTATCTGTGTGATATTATCCTGTACTGAAATAAATGAAAGGAAGCTGAAAGGGGGACACCAAGAGGAAATGAACTAATAGCAAAGATAAGTACGGTCAGAGAGAATGCCAAGGGTAATAATGGAGAAGCTGTTAATTTGAGAACACGCCCAGCATAGCTTCAGTTATTTGGCAAGTATTCTCTTTTGAGACAGAAACTAGCATCCAACAGGGATACTAAAACCTTAAGGATTTTCACCCAAGAAGGAAGGGGGCTGAGTGAGATGGAGGTAACTAGGCTGAATGGAACTTACCAAAGCTTGCAAGGAAAGATTGTTTAGGTAAAAGGAATGTGTGTAGAAGCCTTTATTGTTTCTAGTTTTTGCTCTGTGTTCTGCATACCTTTGGGAGGATAAATAACGCTTTGTTTTGGAGAAGCTGTTTTTGAGTCACTTTGATCCCCCTCTGGTCACAGGTCCCTGGAGGGAAAGGGCTCACGGGTGCCCAGCACAGAGCAGCCTGTCATGCTACCATAGTTGGGAAGTAGTGAGTCTGCTGCCCAGATATCCAGTCCAAGGGTGGCTGGACTGAGGGGTTCCTCCCATTCAGAGAGGGGCAGGAACTCAGGCCTGTCACCTGAGGGGGGCTCTCGAGAGGGACTGAAAGGGGTCTAAAGGCCAGCTTACTCTGGAACTGTGACACCATAACTCACCCTCCCCAATGAATATTAGGGACTGCACTCTTGGCCTGGGGCCAGGACATCCAGAACTTCCCAATAACATCAAAGGATGTGATGCTGTAGGTGAAAGTACTGAATTCAAAACTGGACCCTGGTTTGGTTTTATTGCAGAGCGACCCTTTGACCCCACCATCCCTCTCACCCATGCTGTGTCCAACATCATCTGCTCCATTGTCTTTGGGGACCGGTTTGACTATGACGATCAGAAGTTTCTGACATTAATTAAACTCACAGAGGAAAACAATGAACTCCTTCGTTCTCTCCTGGGACAGGTGTGTTCAGTGGTTTTTCCCACTCTTCTCCTTTATAATGGAGGAAGGGACAAAGATTTCTTTCTTTTACCATTCATTCTCCTTAAACAATTGTTATTTCAGATTCCCTTAATGTTCCTATTCTCCTCACTAGGCTGCAGCTATTACCAATCCCAGCCTCAAACTTGTTTCTGAGGATTATTTAAATTCCCACACAAAACACTTCATTTGCTCAGAATTAAAACATTAGCAATTAAAACATTAGCATCCAAACCATTGCAATTCACATGCCTTAGTATATTCACAATGGGATACCTGTATGTGGTCACATTCCTCACCCGCAAAGCAAACTCCTTTTCATTTCCATTACACAGCCACTCACACATCCCATTGCTGAAAATCTCACCAAATGCACAACAGTCGAACTCAGTCGAAATCAATGGAGTACTGCAGCAGAGAATTTGGCCCCTTCACTCCAACCTGAGGAAGACTAAGATACCTTTTACTTGTAAAGTCTATAATGTTTTATTACTGCCTATGAAAATCTGTAGTCCGAGTTAGGTTTGGGAACTTGAGTGTGATTTTTTTCAAGAAAAGCATGTGAATACTGGGGATGGTTTTATGTTTGAAATAATGGAGATTATTGTAGCGAATAGAACTGAGTGTCACTGCAGTTTACGTGAGGAATATGTGTGTATCGAGTAGAATGAATTAGTGAAGCTGGAGAAGTTCTTTAGAATCCATTTGCACAGGAACGTGCCGCAGAAGTATTGTATCGTGTGCTGTACCTGAGTCAATTGGGCCAATTTAATCAATTGATTATTTGTTGTGTCCAGATAAACCAAGATGTGCTTTTCCTTCCATCATTCTAGCTGTACAATTTTTTCCCAACTCTCATGGATTATATACCTGGGCCTCACCAGGAGTTACTTAAAAATTCAGAGGAGTTGAGAATATTTGTTCTGGAGAGAGTGAAGATGCACAAAGAGTCTCTGGATCTTAGCTGCCCTCGAGACTTCATCGATGCTTTCCTCATCAAAATGGAACAGGTAAGTGAGGGCAGCAGCCCTTCCCCTTTGCTGTGGAGTGGGTTATACCTATAATGGGTATTTATCACTCTGTACAAGACCGAAAGGCAGACCTGATTTCTGCTCCTGGAACTTACATTCTAAAAGCCAAGCCCTGTTCACCTCATTTGTATGAGTAGTGCCGATGATGCCAGTGAGACTACACCAGTGAGTAAGACAAACAGGATTTGTCTCTAAGGGTATGTCCACACTGCAATGAAAGACCCACAGCACAGCCATGGCTGGCCCGGGTCAGCTGACTTGGCCTTGACGGGCTTGGTCTGCATGGTTATAAAATTGCTGTGTAAACATTGGTGCTTGGGCTGCAGCCCAGATTCTGGGCCTCTTCCCTCTTTCTGGGCCTCAGAGCCTGGGCTCCAACCTGAGCCTGTATGTCTACACTGCAATATTATAGCCCCTCAACCTGATCCCCACGAGCTGGAGTCAGCTGATCCAGGCCAGACGTGGTTTTTTTTATTGCAGTGTAGATGTCTTAAAAGGACAGAGCACCCAAACCAGGTATCAAAAGCGTTTGGAAACAGGTAGATTGGCTCTGTTTGTAATCTAGCCATTGAAAGAGTTTTTATTAAGTGGGTGGACAGAGGCACTTTTACTGCTCTGTGTTAGCATCAGTGGAATTAGCAGGAGAAAGCAGTTTCAAATGGCTGCCTATGTCCACACCTACAGACCTAACCTATTACCTGCTTCTTTGGAAACCCCTCCTGCTAATCTCATGTAATATTTTGCAACGACAGCCTATTACGAGTTCTATCAGTGCACTCCTCATTCAACAGGTAGCCAGGCATTTGTGTTTTCAGTGGGTTTTCACTTCTGTTGGAGCATAAAAATTGGTTAGGAACATTTGGTTTCGTTTCTAATTCAAGGTTATCAAGGCAATTAGTGCTGCCCAGGCAAACAAAATAGGAAAGCAAAGGAATCAACAACAACAAGTTCAATGTTAACAGTTAGAAATACAGATGAAAACTAACTTAGTTACTGTAATGTTCCAGTTCTCCTCTTTACAAAAGACCACAGGTTTTCACAGCAATGGCGTAAAGCACCCTGCAGTGCTACTGCAATCTGCAGGGCTGTGGCCCATTTTTTGAAAGGATTTTTATAAAGATACCAAGTGGGTCACAGAGCAGGTAGAAGATGAGGGTTTGGGCCTGTATGAATAGATCCCATACTCTTACAGTCAATGATCAAACAACTATAAGAAGTCTCTCTACAGGAGCAACAGAATGGCCAGTCGGAATTTAACACTGAAAACTTGTTGAGAAGCACAATAGATTTATTCCTTGCTGGAACAGGGACATCAAGCACCACCCTGAGACATGGACTCCTGATTCTTCTGAAATACCCAGAAATAGAAGGTACCACAAAGACACACACAACTTTAAGTCTTAGAGAGATGAGGGGATTACATGGCTCAAGGGACCTCTAATGGGTACAGACCCCTGCCCCTTAAGTCACCAGATCAAATCTGTCTTGGGCTGGAAGTGAGCCATGTCACCACTGTGTGCAGGCTGATTTATGTGAGAGGTGTTTGGGGCTGGGTGTTTTAGTTCAGTTTGTGTAGACAGGTGTCTGCATTCGAAAAGCACCATCACAACTGCCATTACTCAGCCTCCTTATGGGCGGTTTCAGCACAGGGCCTTCAGACTGAGTAGGCCATTATGACTGGATTCCTTTCTCACCTCACGATTCATGTTAAGGCTCACGGGCCAGGGGAAAGTGTATATGTTTGTGTGGGGGAAGCCTGCGGTGCCATTGGCCAGATGGTGCCTGGTTTGTGGGTAACAGGTACCTTTGGATTCCAGGGCTGTCAGACGGGCACCCTCCACTCAGATAAAGGCAAAGCCATTTCATTTTAGGATTTAATCATCTTGTAGGTGTCAGGATTGAGTAAGGGCTTAAATCAAAACTCTGTCAGTGCTAGAGATTTATCAAAACCCAGCTAATATACAGCACTAATTTCCACCTCATCGGCTTCCTCCATGCTCATGTGGATGATTGACTTTGGTGGGGGGAAATTTTAGGCCTCAGTCTCTTGTGTAGCAGTTAGTTATATGCTCTGGCGATAACATCACACTGTGCTCTCTTAACCAGGCATGAGCCATATCACTGCCCTAATAATTACATTATAGGCATTTTGTCCTAGATACCATGTACAGTAGTTTCTGTAACCCAAAACTAACCGTTATATTGTTATAACTTGCTTATATTCCCAACGTGCATCTGCTGAGACGTGTGTATTTCTTACTATGTGACAGAATGGGGGCAAAATTATGGGAATTGTGTTCTTTAGCTTTATTGTTAACCTGTTCATTTGATGACAGAGAAAGTTCATGAAGAGATTGACCGTGTGATTGGCCGAAGCCGAAGCCCCTGCATGGCAGACCGAAGCCAGATGCCTTACACAGATGCTGTGATACACGAGATCCAGAGATTCGTTAACCTTGTCCCGATGGGTGTCCCACATGCAGTGACCAGAGACACTCATTTCAGACAATATGTTATCCCAAAGGTTAGTTCTCAAGGTTTCTCTGAAAAATCCAGTTCTTCTACCTTTTCCTTTTTTCAGTTTTAAATTATTCACAATAGAAATGTTTGCCCTGGTTTGAGCATGACAGGTATTTTCACAATTAACAATAATGCTCCAGTTATTATTGGCATGAAGAAGAACAGAACCCAGCCTTCTGCAGGCTCAACTCTCCTTTTAGAAGAAAAGCTTAGAGCTTAGTTCAAGCTTTTATATGTGGAAAAGATATGAAGCAAGTGTGCAATAGTTTCCCTCTTTTTGGGAGCCTCTTTTGGGAGGGCAATTTCTAAGGGTAGGTCTACACTTACCCGGTAGTTCGGCAGCAAGCAAATCGAACTTCTGGGTTCGACTTATCGCGTCTTGTCTGGACGAGATAAGTCGAACCTGGAAGTGCTCGCCGTCGACTGCGGTACTCCAGCTCGGCGAGAGGAGTATGCGAAGTCGACGGGGGAGCCTGCCTGCCGCGTCTGGACCGAGGTAAGTTCGAACTAAGGTACTTTGAACTTCAGCTACGTTATTCACGTAGCTGAAGTTGCGTACCTTAGTTCGAATTGGGAGGTTAGTGTAGACCTGCCCTAAGATGATTCCATCTCCACCAATCTTTAGACATGCTGAGGTGTTAATATACACCACAACTCGCAGTGACCACGTCCTAGGTTGCTAACTGAATTTCACTTTGAGTTGTATAGGGCTTTTTAGCATTATCACGCTGTTAGTTTAGTTAGTTAGTTAGTTATGGGGAAACTATTGGTGTGATGACTAAACTATAAAGATGAGGGAAACTCAACTGCTTCCAAATAGCAGCTAAGAGATGCACCTAACACTTCTGGATCTTAGCCAGACTTTTCCAAACCTCTTTGATGTAGAAACCAGGGTCGTAATCTAATGGGAGCAGCCTTTCTTATGAAATTCCAGGATCTAGTTGTTCCAGGTAGACTGCAGTTTGGTGGGGTTACCTTTTCTCATGGAATCTGAGTATTTCTAGCCCTGGTTGAAGGCATGAATTTCCAGGGAATGCAAGGAAATGAAGGAAAGAAAAATGTGTCCAACTAATCAGCTCAGTGAATTCTGGAAGCTTTTCGGTTTGAACAGTATCCACTTAAACGTTCTTTATCTGTGTTTACTAAATCAGGGCACCACTATATTCCCTGCTCTGCAGTCAGTCCTAGGTGACAGCAGAGAATTTCCAAAGCCAGAGCAATTTAATCCGGGACATTTCTTGGATGAAAATGGTGCCTTTAAGAAGAGTGACTTCTTCATTCCTTTTTCCGCAGGTAAAAAAAGCCATGTTTATTTCAGATCCCAGACCATTCTCTCTTCTCTTTGTATACTCAAGACAAAGCATTTTCAGACTGTAGTCTGCAGAGCCTTTTCGGGCCATCCCTGAAGCAGAGCCTCTCACAACAGCGAGGCATCTGTCGGTCTCCAGTCTCTTTTTTAACTAATTGAACACGCACTACTTTCCACTCTGCCTGGCAACTTCACATCTTCCTTTATCTGTCTGTGTCAGCCCACTGTGGATGAATTGTGAGTGAATGTGCATGCAAAAGGAAAATTGAAGGGAGTAATATGCAACAGGGCAGAAGCCTTCTGCATGGTCACCTAGAGAGAGAGATCAGTAGAAGCTGCTTAGCTTCTCAACTTTCAATCAGTGAAGATCCCGACACTCTGTTAATAAACCCTGTATGCTGTTCTCCTCCATTCTGCTACTCGGTATGCCTGCACCTCGCTATCTATTCATTCCGCCTTCCACTCAAGAACCACTGTGTCATTTCCACCTTAAACATATTAACTGGCTCAGGACCTGCATTAACTATTCCTCAAACCCCAGATCTGCCCACCCCTCTCCACATGTTGGTATTTTAAAAGCTACTTATTCTATGGAACTCAGCCTTTAAAATGATCTGTGAGTGGCGGCTTAAGCCCCCAAATAATATAAAACTTAATCCTGCCTTGAGTGCAGGGGACTGGACCAGATGACCTCTCAAAGTCCCTTCCAGTTCTATGATTCTATGAAATGCTTTTATACTTTCTTGAACTCTGAGAGACGGCCATTATCCTCCATGTAGTTACCCTGAATCACTCTGTGCATCTAATTTTAATCTGGAGGTTTACTTCCATTGTAACAATATTTAACATATGTTGCAAAGAAAGATCTCCTGCATCTCCTCAATATTCCTTTTTCATTGCAGGGAAGCGGATTTGCGTGGGAGAGGGTCTGGCTCGGATGGAGATATTTTTGATACTGACAATGATTTTGCAGAATTTTACCTTGAAATCTCCCATTGACCCCAAGGACATTGATATAACTCCACTACCAAGTGTAGTGGTAAATTCACCAAAACCATTCCAGCTCTGTGTTTTGCCTCGATAAAGACCATGAAAAGTCATCTCAATATCCTACACCAGTAGTGAATTTGATTATCTATGATCCTGGACTCATTAGTACAGTGACAGAAATGAACTCAATGTCTTGAAACAGAAAGTTAAATAATCTGGCTTTTTAAGTAACTGTGATTTAACAAAATTAAGTGCAATGCCAAAAAAAAAAAAAAAAAAATAACTAAGGCATATACAATAACCCAGCAATATTCTGAGACTGGCTCAGGTATGAATCTGTTCCTGACATAAGCTGGTTATGTTTTCAGTTCATTTGTGGGGCAGACGACAACAATGGAAACTTCTTTTGACAGCCATAAATGCTGCTTTATTTACAAGGGGCTAGTAACAGTTTCCACTCTTGAGGTCTGATCAGCTAATCAGAGTAAATTGTAGTGATGTAATGCTTATGATTGGACAGCTTGCTTTGATGTGGGGAGTTTCTGTGGCATTGGACTGAACTAGAGTCCTCCCTTCCCTGTTCATTCATGTAATTTCAATTTAGCTCAGTGGAATTAAACTTTCACTTAATAAAGATTCTTCTTATTTCTCCAGCTCACCTCCATGCTCCTATATATTTATTTAATTAACTTATTTATTGTAGCTATATGACACATTGCAGGTCAGGGACCGAGCTGGGTTGATGGTGCCTAGGGCAAGAGAAGTTGTGCAATTGTCTATCTTTAGCCTGTTGATCAGATACCCTATGCTAGGGACGGTTACACCTACAGGCGTCACATATACATCACCCTTAGGAGACAACGTTAGAAGCTCCCAATCTGTGTGCTTCCCTCTCCTCTCCCTTTTTTTCTCCTTCCACCTCTCAGTATCAAGTCATGTACTCCGTTGCCTCTGTACCTGGAGGGACTCCCTCCCTGTCTTCATTCACCAAGGTCCTTCTCTGCTCCAACAAATCTCTCCTTGAAAACCAACCCTCCCCTTTGCTTTGCCTCACCTCATCAGTCATCCTCCACCTCCTGGTAGCTGCCAGGTGTGTGTAGCTCCTTGTGTGACATTTCACACTGGTGACATGAAATCCCTCAAATAGTGGGAGCAGTAGTTGTGAGGCAGGCATGGATCCTTCTTTCCTTAAAATCTACAATGTCTGTTCCCCTACTTTGTTTGATTTCTGCTGTTGGTGAGACCTTGGGGTCTTCTTACCCTCCAGGGGTGTGCCAGTTCTCAGAAGGAGAGGGGTGCGTTTGTATATAATTAGCAAGTTAAAAGGAAAAAAAAGTGAATGCAACCCAAGCCTTGTAGAATATCCATATTATAACAGGAAAGTGAATTTCACTTTTGTGAAAAATTTCAAGGTTTGGGGAAATTTTCTTATCCTGAATTGGTACAAAAAGCCAAAAGTTTGGCAAAATTCATAGACATTAAATTACGCAATCTTTTGTTTTGGAAACACCAAAATATTCCTGCAATGGAAACATTTTAGTATTTCTGACGTGAAATATGCTCCCCTGGCTCGTGGGCTGCTCAGAAGAAGCTGGGGAGCCATGGAATTTGGGAGCCTGGTTTCCATGGAGCCATGACCCTAGAGCCCTGGCCCTGCAGCAATCCTCCAAGTGGACTGACAAAGAGCTGGAAACCCTGGCTGCCAAGCTCCTTGCCAGGTGGGCTTCTGAGGAGCCAGGGATACTGGCAGCCCAGGAGCCCTGGCAGTTTGCCAGTTAGATTGCCAAGGAGCCAGGTGGGCAGGTGAATTGGCAGGGAACTAGGCAGAGATGTCATAATTGACATGTTCCTGTGAAATGTTCCACTGTTGATTAATTGGCATTTTCAATTAATTGGCCACCCCATATGAGCTCTGAGCAGGGATCTATGGACCAGGAGGGGCCTATTAACCTTAGATGCTGCATCTGAAGGGGAACCAGGAAGTGATATGGCCCAATGGCAGGTGAATCTCAGCTGGGAGAGGAGTTGGCCTCGGAGTGTAAAACCAGTGAAAGCACAAATAGGCTGCAGGGAGGAGGGCTGCAGTCACTCCCTAGAGGGAAAAGGAGTTGGCAGGTCCAAGGAGGAAAACCATGGAGGGCAGTAATCCTTGGGTTCTGCCTTGGACTGGGGAGTCTGACAAGAGGCCTAGAGCAGTGAAGTAGCTACAGGACATGGAGGAAACTCTGGTGGTAAACTCAGAAATAGGCAATGGGGTAGGAAGGAGCACAAGGAAACAATAACTGGAGATCAGCCTGATCAGATCTGGCTTGCTAGTCATAGGGTCCGGGGGCTGGAACTTGGTTTAGCAGGCAGGCCTTGGGTTCCCCTACCAGACACTGGCAAAGTGGCACAGGACCTGGAGTTGGAACAGAAGACTGCCTGAGATGGCATAGGGACAGCTTGTCCGATGGGATTTTGTCACGCTGGAAGAGGAAGACAATATAGAGACCAATTTGGAGGGCCGAGTCACGAAGAGGGAGTACCCTGAGTCAGAGAGACGGAGGGGGATGGGGTCCAAAGCATGAGCAACTGACAGAAGGCAGTGCTAGACAGGGTGAGAGCTAATTGCAGTGCTTAATTTGTAATGAAATAGGTGCCAGGGTTCAAGCAATTTTTTTACTTTCATAACTGACACAGCAAGGCCAAAGGTGCCAGGGCTATGAACTGCCAAGCCTAGACTTGTCAGGGCTCAGCCCTGGCAAGCCCTGGCACAAAGTAAGCACAGGCTAATTCCCACACATAGCCAAAAGGAGGCGCACTTCAGTGAGTAGACCACTTTATATATGTCATTATAGGCATAAAATATACTGTTTCCATGTGAATTATTGTGGGTCCTGCACGACCCCCCGTCTCTGTTTAACTGTACCCTGTTGTTGTTAAGTGCTGAAGGCTGGAAGGTTGTTGCCTCGGTAACGCTATTCAGGCTGCTCCACGTCAATGTTACTAGTATTAACAGGTAGTGCAGCATGTTAATTTAGCCAACCTCAATATTACTCATAAAGAAAGACCTCAGGCACTGTTTGGTGACAAAGGCCCTTGGCCAGGTTTTTGCCCTAAAAGCACTGTCCTAGTGCCCTGGATCCATGGTTACAGGTTCACAAACACATGAGTGTCCAGAGGCAAGGAGTGGCTTAGTCAGCAGTGGGACTTTCTGCTGTTCCCACAGGCCACACACAGGGTCAAGGTGAGGTACCCCAACATTTATAGACTGAGGCAAACAACTGGGATACACAACTTGTGTACTACCGTACGTATTTCATGACATCTGTTTGTTCCTGATATTTTGGACAAAACATCCCTCTTCATTGTTCTGTCAGACCACCTGATCCTCTACTAGATTGAGGTGTATCTGTACTAGTCTTCTGAAAAGTATTTATGTAAATAAGTAGTTTGGTGTAATTGTGGCAAGACCAGGCGTGCTCTGGTTCACAGCCTTTGGGTCAGGCCTTCAGTCTTGCACCAGGCTCAGTGCTCCAGGCTCTCTCTCTCTACTACAAATGTTGTCATTGTCATAGCAATATAAGAGTACGATATCCATTATTTAGAAAAATGCTTTCACTCGTACTCTAATCGTGTTCTTCTGGCTCTGGACCATTCCATCTGCTTTCATGTCTGTCCTGCCGTCTTTGTTCTGCCTCTTTTCTGAACATCCTTGTACTCCTTGGTGTGGCTGATTTCCAGAGGTTTCTTGGGGACCTGTAGTTGCAGTGCCTTTATTCCCATTCCGTCTGTTGTTCCTGAATGATTCACCTTTTCTCATTTCCCCTCCACCACCCCGCCCATGTCAGAGATTCTAGTCTGATCACCTGCATAACAGACAAAAAGACAACTTTCCCCAAAAGAATTCCAAGAGCAGATTGTTTAGAGCATGAGAACTGGACACAATATTCCAGCAGTGGTTACACCAGTGCCAAAATATAGAGGAAACATACACTCTCTGCTCCTACTTGAGATTCCCCAGGTCAGAGAGTCTTCACTATGGGGTTCCTCGTTTCCTTGCAAACAGGGGTGTAACAAAGCAGCCTTTGGTGGGACACTACTGAGAGTATCAGGGGGTAGCCGTGTTAGTCTGTATCTACAAAAACAACAAGGAGTCTGGTGGCACCTTAAAGACTAACAGATTTATTTGGGCATAAGTTTCGTGAGTAAAAACCTCACTTCTTCGGATGCATCCGAAGAAGTGAGGTTTTTACTCACGAAAGCTTATGCCCAAATAAATCTGTTAGTCTTTAAGGTGCCACCAGACTCCTTGTTGTTTTTACTGAGAGTATCAATTCAGGACAAATTGCTTAGAGCAGGGCAGTCACAGCGCAAGGCTGAGGGTCCTTTACTTCCAAGGCACACCAAACCATCCAAACAGAGAGGACATTGTTTTCACCCCACTGGGTAACCAGAAGTCATCAAGCAATTCCCTCAGGGTATGTCTACACTACGAAATTAGGTCGAATTAATAGAAGCCGGTTTTATAGAAATCGGTTGTATACAGCCGATTTTGTGTGTCCCCACATAAAATGCTCTAAGTGCTCTAGTCGGCGGACCGCGTCCACAGTACCGAGGCTAGCGTCGACTTCCGGAGCATTGCACTATGGGTAGCTATCCCACAGTTCCCGCAGTCTCTGCCACCCATTGGAATTTTGGGTTGAGATCCCAGTGCCCGAATGATGCAAAACAGTGTCGCGGGAGGTTCTGGGTACATGTCGTCAGGCCCCTCCCCCTCCGTCAGAGCAACGGCAGACAATAAATTCGCGCCTTTTTACCTGGGTTACCTGTGCAGACAACATACCACGCCAAGCATGGAGCCCGCTCAGCTCAGCTCACCATCACCATATGTCCTCTGGGTGCCGGCAGACGTGGGACTGCATTGCTACACAGCAGCAGCTAACTGCCTTTTGGTGGTAGACGGTGCAGCATGACTGGTAGCCTTCATCGGCAATCTGGGTGCTGGCAGCTGTGGGGCTGGCAGCCGTAGGGCTGCATTGCACCAGCCCCTTGCCTTTTGCCTTTTGGCAGTAGATGGTGTATTACGACTGGTAACCGTCCTATTACAAGTTGGATCATCGCACATTAGCAGAGTCTTCCCTGAGCAGCAGATCGTGCAATAGGCCTGAAGGCCATCGTCATCATACAGGAAAAATGTGGCTATCAGTCTTAGTACACTAACTGCCAAGCGCCCAGTATTTGCTGCCAAGCACCCAGAAGATGCCGAGGGCTATAAGTCATGCTGCACCGTCGTCTTAAGATGTAAAAAATAGATTTGTTCTGTATTCATATGCTTCCCCCTCCCTCTGTCAAATCAACGGCCTGCTAAATCCAGGGTTTTCAGTTTAATCGTTGGGGAGAACCATTCTGTGTGACAGTTGTTTGTGTTTCTCCCTGATGCACAGCCACCTTTCTTGATTTTAATTCCCTGTACCTGTACGTCATGTCGTCACTCGGCCCGCCCTCCCTCCCTCCTTCCCCTGGTCTGTCAGATACTAGTTTTGCGCCTTTTTTCAGACCAGGCGCCATAGCTAGCACTGGGATCATGGAGCCCGCTCAGATCACCGCGGCAATTATGAGCACTATGAACACCACGCGCATTGTCCTGGAGTATATGCAGAGCCAGGACATGCCAAGGCGAAACCCGGACCAGCCGAGGAGGCGATTGCAGCGCGGCGAAGAGAGTGATGAGGAAATTGACATGGCCATAGACCTCCCACAAGGCACAGGCCCCAGCAATGTGGAAATCATGGTGTTACTGGGGCAGGTTCATGCCGTGGAATGCCGATTCTGGGCACAGGAAACAAGCACAGACTGGTGGGACCGCATCGTGCTGCAGGTGTGGGACGATTCCCAGTGGCTGCGAAACTTTCGCATGAGTAAGGGCACTTTCATGGAACTTTGTGACTTGCTTTCCCCTGCCCTGAAGCACCAGAATACCAGGATGAGAGCAGCCCTCACAGTTGAGAAGCAAGTGGCGATAGCCCTGTGGAAGCTTGCAACGCCAGACAGCTACCGGTCAGTCGGGAATCAATTTGGAGTGGGCAAATCTACTGTGGGGGCTGCTGTGATCCAATTTGCCAGGGCAATGAAAGACCTGGTGATATCCAGGGTAATGACTCTGGGCAACGTGCAGGCAATAGTGGATGGTTTTGCTGAAATGGGATTCCCAAACTGTGGTGGGGCCATAGACGGAACCCATATCCCTATCTTGGCACCAGAGCACCAAGCCACCGAGTACATAAACTGCAAGGGGTACTTTTCAATGCTGCTGCAAGCCCTGGTGGATCACAAGGGACGTTTCACCAACATCAACGTGGGATGGCCAGGAAAGGTACATGATGCTCGCGTCTTCAGGCACTCTGGTCTGTTTCGAAAGCTGGAGGAAGGGACTTTCTTCCTGGACCAGAAAGTAACCATTGGGGATGTTGAAATGCCTATCGTGATCCTTGGGGACCCAGCCTACCCCTTAATGCCATGGCTCATGAAGCCGTACACAGGCAGCCTGGACAGTAGTCAGGACCTGTTCAACTACAGGCTGAGCAAGTGCCAAATGGTGGTGGAATGAGCATTTGGACGTTTAAAAGCGCGCTGGCACAGCTTACTGACTCACTTAGACCTCAGCGAAAAGAATATCCCCATTGTTATTGCTGCTTGCTGTGCGCTCCACAATATCTGTGAGAGTAAGGGGGAGACATTTATGGCGGGGTGGGAGGTTGAGGCAACTCACCTGGCCGCTGATTACGTGCAGCCAGACACCAGGGCGGTTAGAGGAGCACAGCAGGGCGTGGTGCGCATCAGAGAAGCTTTGAAAACAAGTTTTGTGACTGGCCAGGCTACGGTGTGAAACTTCTGTTTGTTTCTCCTTGATGAACCCTCCGCCCCCTCCCCCACCCGGTTCACTCTACTTCCCTGTAAACCAACCACCCCACCCTCCCCTCCCCACTTCGAGCACCGCTTGCAGAGGCAATAAAGTCATTGTTATTTCACATTCATGCATTCTTTATTAATTCCTCACACAAGTAGGGGGATAATTGCCAAGGTAGCCTGGGATGGGTGGGGGAGGAGGGATGGAAAAGGACACACTGCATTTTAAAACTTTAACTCTTATTGAAGGCCAGCCTTCTGATGCTTGGGCAATCATCTGGGCTGTTACTCTGAAACTTGTCATCTGGGGTGGAGTGACTGGGTGGCCGGAGGCCCCCCACCGTGTTCTTGGGCGTCTGGGTGAGGAGGCTATGGAACTTGGGGAGGAGGGCTGTTGGTTACACAGGGGCTGTAGTGGCAGACTCTACTCCTGCTGCCTTTCCTGCAGCTCAACCATATGCTGGAGCATATCAGTTTGATGCTCCAGCAGACGGAGCATTGACTCTTGCCGTCTGTCTGCAAGCTGACGCCACCTATCATCTTCAGCCTGCCACTTGCTTTTTTCATACCGCCATTCAGCCTGCCACCTCTCCTCTCGTTCATATTGTGCTTTTCTCATGTCTGACATTGACTGCCTCCACGCATTCTGCTGTGCTCTATCAGCGTGGGAGGACATCTGGAGCTCCGTGAACATATCGTCCCGCGTCCTCCGTTTTCTCTTTCTAATGTTCACTAGCCTCTGTGAAGGAGAAACATTTGCAGCTGGTGGAGGAGAAGGGAGAGGTGGTTAAAAAAGACACATTTTAGAGAACAATGGGTACAATCTTTTGTTACAAGGTTGCATTTTTCCTCTTATAGTGAGGGCCTGCCGGGTTGGTATGAGAGATCACTCACGCAGTGCCAGGCAACAGATTTCGGCTTGCAGGCAGCCATGGTAACATGTGGGAATGGTTTCAAACAGCAGCGCCCTCATTTCCCATATCAAGGATGAATTGGGTTGGCCATTTAAAATGGGTTTTCAATGTAAAAGGAGGGGCTGCGGTTTCCGGGTTAACATGCAGCACAAACCCAACTAAACCACCCCCCCCAAACAATTCTCTGGGATGATCACTTCACCCCTCCCCCCACTGCGTGGCTAACAGCGGGGAACATTTCTGTTCAGAAGAGCAGGAACGGGCACCTCTGAATGTCTCCTTAATAAAATCACCCCATTTCAACCAGGTGACCGTGAATGATATCACTCTCCTGAGGATAACAAAGAGAGATAAGGAATGGATGTTGTTTGCATGCCAGCAAACACCGGGTCCATACGCTGCCATGCTTTGTTATGCAATAATTCCAGACTACGTGCTACTGGCCTGGCGTGGTAAAGTGTCCTACCATGGCGGACAGGATAAGGCAGCCCTCCCCAGAAACCTTTTGCAAAGGCTTTGGGAGTACATCAAGGAGAGCTTTCTGGAGATGTCCCTGGAGAATTTCCGCTCCATCCCCATACACGTTAACAGACTTTTCCAGTAGCTGTACTGGCCGCGATTGCCAGGGCAAATTAATCATTAATCATTAAACACGCTTGCTTTTAAACCATGTGTAATATTTACAAAGGTACACTCACCAGAGGTCCCCTGTGTGCCCTCAGGGTCTTGGGTGAGTTCGGGGGTTACTGGTTCCAGGTCCAGGGTGACAAACATATCCTGGCTGTTGGGGAAACCGGTTTCTCCGCTTCCTTGCTGCTGTGAGCTACCTACATTACCTCCATCCTCATCTTCCTTGTTCCCCGAACCCTCTTCCCTGTGTGTTTCTCCATTGACAGAGTCATAGCACACGGTTGGGGTAGTGGTGGCTGCACCCCCTAGAATGGCATGCAGCTCCGCATAGAAGCGGCAAATTTGCGGCTCTGCCCCGGACCTTCCATTTGCTTCTCTGGCTTTGTGGTAGGCTTGCCGTAGCTCCTTAATTTTCACGTGGCACTGCTGTGTGTCCCTGTTATGGCCTCAGTCCTTCATGGCCTTGGAGACCTTTTCTAATACTTTGCCATTTCTTTTATTGCTACGGAGTTCAGCTAACACTGATTCATCTCCCCATATGGCGAGCAGATCCCGTACCTCCCGTTCGGTCCATGCTGGAGCTCTTTTGCGATCCTGGGACTCCATCACGGTTACCTGTGCTGATGAGCTCTGCGTGGTTACCTGTGCTCTCCACACTGGGCAAACAGGAAATGAAATTCAAACGTTCGCGGGTCTTTTTCTGTCTACCTGGTCAGTGCATCTGAGTTGAGAGTGCTGTCCAGAGCGGTCACAATGAAGCACTGTGGGATAGCTCCCGGAGGCCAATAACGTTGAATTCCGTCCACACTACCCCAATTCCGACCCGCTAAGGCCGATTTTATCGCTAATCCCCTCGTCGGAGGTGGAGTAAAGAAACCGGTTTAAAGGGCCCTTTAAGTTGAAAGAAAGGGCTTCGTCGTGTGAACGTGTCCAGGCTTAATTCGATTTAATGCTGCTAAAGTCGACCTAAACTCGTAGTGTAGACCAGGCCTTAGAGAAATGGAGGCAGAGTTAAGGTTGCTTGGTGATATTAAACATTAGCCACAGAGTGGGAGACTGTATCCTGGAAAGCAGTTATTGTTAAAAGGATTTAGGAGTCACAGTGGCCAAACCACTCAACACAAGCTCCCAGTGGGACACTGTGGCATAAAGGTCTTGTGTGGTCCTCCAGTGTATAAACGGGAGCAGTGAATAGGAATAGGGGTATGATTTTGCCTCTGTGTAAGGCATTGGGATACTGTGTACTTGTCTGGTAGCCACATTTTTAAAAGGATGTTGAAAAATTGGAGAAAAGAGTCACAAAAATGATTCAACAGCTGAAGAAAATTCCTTACAGTGAGCTCCTTGAAAAGCTCATTCTGTTTAGCTCCTCAAAATGAAGACTGAGAGGTGACTTGATTATATGGAATAAACACCTTCAAGGGGAGAAAATAGCGGCTATTAGAAGACTATTTATTATAGAGGGGAAAGGCAGAACAAGACCCAGTGACAGGGAAATGAAGCCAGACAAAGTCAAATTAGAACGAAGCATGTTTTTAATACTGAGAGTGATTAACCACTGAACAGACTACCAAGTGGTGAATTGTCCATCTCTTGAGGTCTTCACATTGAGATGCGGTGCCTTTCCGGAAGATCTGGTTTTTGGTTATACCCAGGACGTCAGAATAGAGGATCTAGATTCTTCTGCCTGAAAATCTATAACTCAATGTTAGCTCTGCATTTCAAAACTTTGAAACCACTGGTTTTCTTTTAAGCTCCACTCTGACCTGAGGAGTTGGTCCCTTCACATCCTGTTTCAATAACTTCTCGTGGACCCTGATCCAAATTCCACTGAAATAAATGGCAATATTTCCACTGACTTCCAGGTCACATCAAGTCTTGAATCTCAGTGTCTTAATGTTTCAGTTTGAAACCAAGAATTGTACAGGTTCAAAATAAGGGGGAGGGGAGGGTTACAACATTTTTTAAAGGTTAACCCAGGGGTCGGCAACCTTTCAGAAGTGGTGTGCCGAGTCTTCATTTTTTCACTCTAATTTAAGGTTTCACGTGCCAGTAATACATTTTAACGTTTTTAGAAGGTCTCTTTCTATAAGTCTATAATATATAACTAAACTATTGTTGTATGTAAAGTAAATAAGGTTTTTAAAATATTTAAGTAGCTTAATTTAAAATTAAATTAAAATGCAGAGCCCCCTGGACTGGTGGCCAGGACCCGGGCAGTGTGAGTGCCACTGAAAATCAGCTCACATGCCGCCTTTGGCACGCATGCCATTGGTTGCCTACCCCTGGGTTAACCAGACTTTGTGAAATCTCCAAAAAGGTTCAGGATTCGGTTTGAATTTTTATCAAAAATTCAGCTTGGAGTTTTTCTTAAGTGTCTGCTGCTCATCGATCTATATGCTAAATCCTGGAGAGCAACATGAAAAGGAATCATCATTGTATGTGTATAATGTTCCAGCTGGCACCAAGCCAATGAGAAACGTTTAACCCGATGGGTGCAGAGAGAATAGGGTGACCAGACGTCCCGATTTTTGCTTCTTTGTCCCGTGTCCCGACCGATGTTTGGTTGGGACACTGGACAAAAAAGAAATGTTGCGCTCTGCCCCGGCTCCGCCCCCTTCCCCCATTGGCTACCTCCCCAAATCCCCGCCCTGGCCCCGCCTCTTCCCCAACCACGCAGCATTCCTCCTCCCTCCCAGGCTTGCAGCATGGCGGCGCAAGCCTGGGAGGGAGGGGATGGTGGCGGTGCCTGGATCCTGGAGCTGGTGAGTCAGCTCCGGCACCCGGGCACCCGGCAGGCAAAGGGGGGCTGGCAAGGGAGGGAGACGGGGAGCTCAGCTTTGAGCCTTCCGCCACGACAGAGGGCTCCTGCCCGGGCCACTGCACCCGGGGCCGGGAGTGCAGCCTGGAGGCTGCTCCAGCCCTGCAGCCCGTGGGGTAGCGCGGTGGGTGCGGGCGGGGGCAGCGTGGAGCGGGCAGGGGCCGGTTGGGTGGCGTGGGCCAAATCCCTGCTGCTGCCAGGGAGCCCTGTGCCTCTCCCTCCCGCTCGCGGCTGCGGCTCCTTCCCGGCGGGACGCGCCCCCCAGCCTGCCCCAGCCACATGGGGCACGCATCCAGCTGCTCGTTCCCGGCGGGAGGGAGAGTAGGCACAGGGGACGCGCGCAGCATGTGGCCGGGGTGGCGGGAGGCGCGTCCCGCCGGGAAGGAGCCACAGCCGGGAGCGGGAGGGAGAGGCGCGGGGCTCCCTGGCAGCAGTGGGGATTCGGCCCCTGCCGCCCACCCAGCTCCTGCCCGCTCTGCGCTGCCCCTGCCCGGATCCACCGCGTGCCGCATATGCCCGTGGCGGGCCGGGGGGCGGGAGGCTCCGCGGGGAGTGCAGCGCACTGGGCCGGGGCCTGCTAATGCCCCCAGCCCCTTTTAAATGCCTTTCCCCCCCCTTTTTTTTGCTCCGCCCCCTTCTCCCCCCCCCTTCCCGCCGTCCCGATATTTTGGACTGCTGATCTGGTCATCCTAAGAGAGAGGATGATTTCATGATAGTTTGGGCAGTTTGACAGGGATTCAGTTTATGATTAATTTTCCTGTTCTGTCAGTGAGTACACAAGGGCAAACAGAGATTATATACCAATAAAGGTTCAAAGGAATTCATTCCTAGAGTGACCGCTCCAGTCACCATTGCTAGTTCAGAGCTTATCTTGTTAACTCAGAGGAACTGAACTCCTATTGGCTAATTGCTTGCACCCCCTTTTGCTGTGTAGAATATAAAAACTGAGGAGTCTGAAATACAAAGTAAACCCCTGTTAGAACCCAGAATAATTGCTGCACTCTGCAATGGAACCTCTTGGAGCAACAACTGTTTTCCTGGTTATTTGTATTTCTTGCCTTCTTTTCCTTTCGGCATGGAGAAAGAGGTCTGGAAGCGGGAAGCTGCCTCCTGGCCCTATTGCTTTTCCCATCATAGGGAACACGCTGCAGCTGAATACGAAGAATTTACCCCAACATATAGATGAGGTAAGGCTGTTTTCATGGTACCAGTTTCTGGGTTGTAGGTGGACATTAAGCAGAGTCTGGCTCGAGCCTAGCCTGGTGGCAATTCCACATCAGCTCAAATTTCTGACTTCTTATTTCGCAGAACAATCAATCTTGGATGCAAGATGTAAATGGTTGGTGATAATATACTGCTTGTATTAGAGGGGGTCTTATTCACAGCTAATCCAGAGTGCCCCCCCGCAGCTGCACTGCAGTGAGTACAAGTTATCACAGGGTGCGGAAAGTGGTCTAGTAGGTTAGGTAAGGAACTGGCAGTCGGGTGCCTTGGGTATGTTCTTACCTCTGCTACAGACTCCATGCGTGCTCTTGGCCATGTCACTTAACCCCTCTGTGCCTTAATTTTCCCATCTGTAAAATTGCTCTGATATTTGCCTGCATCACAAAATGATGGTAAGGCAGAAACTGCAGCTCAGCTTTGAAGAAATGATGTAGTGCTGCATGTTCTGGCATTTTAGCGAGCTCTGCAAACACAACCTGGGATTGGAGAGACAGGTTTGATTCTTTCCTTCTGGCAAATCATCACAAATAATGAGGATTGTACAGGAAAAATTCTGCCCCCAGTTACAGCTGTTCACTTTCATTCTCTTCTCATCATGCCCTGAGATACAGATGTGTTTGTCCGTTGATTTTTTACAGGTGTAATCAATTGGAAATTGGATAATAATTCTGTTGGTGATATAAAAGGGGAAACAGAATCTCACTTCTGTCTGTCTTTGGCTCTGCAGGGGTGACAGAAGTAAAATGAAGGGAAACTCTCTCTTGCTATTGTCAAATCAGCTGCCATGACTGACAATATGTGTTGTATGTAAGAGAGGAGTATGACTGCTCAGAGCTCCGGTATGAAACTGCAGAAAAACCTGAGAGTCTCTGGATAAAGTTGAGAAGTGTGAGCAACAAGGGAGATGTCGTGGTTGGAGTCTGCTATAGACCACCAGACCAGGGGGATGAGGTGGACGAGGCTTTCTTCTGGCAACTAGCAGAAGTTGCTAGATCGCAGGCCCTGGTTCTCATGGGAGACTTTAATCACCCTGATATCTGCTGGGAGAGCAATACAGCGGTGCACAGACAATCCAGGAAGTTTTTGGAAAGTGTAGGGGACAATTTCCTGGTGCAAGTGCTGGAGGAACCAACTAGGGGCAGAGCTTTTCTTGACCTGCTGCTCACAAACAGGGAAGAATTAGTAGGGGAAGCAAAAGTGGATGGGAACCTGGGAGGCAGTGACCATGAGATGGTCGAGTTCAGGATCCTGACACAAGGAAGAAAGGAGAGCAGCAGAATATTGACCCTGGACTTCAGAAAAGCAGACTTTGACTCCCTCAGGGAACAGATGGGCAGGATCCCCTGGGAGAATAACATGAAGGGCAAAGGGGTCCAGGAGAGCTGGCTGTATTTTAAAGAATCCTTATTGCGGTTGCAGGAACAAACCATCGCAATGTGTAGAAAGAATAGTAAATATGGCAGGCGACCAGCTTGGCTAAACAGTGAAATCCTTGCTGATCTTAAACGCAAAAAAGAAGCTTACAAGAAGTGGAAGATTGGACAAATGACCAGGGAGGAGTATAAAAATATTGCTCGGGCATGCAGGAGTGAAATCAGGAAGGCCAAATCAGACTTAAGAGTAACAAGAAGGGTTTCTTCAGGTATGTTAGCAACAAGAAGAAAGTCAAGGAAAGTGTGGGCCCCTTACTGAATGAGGGAGGCAACCTAGTGACCGAGGATGTGGAAAAAGCTAATGTACTCAATGATTTTTTTGCCTCTGTCTTCACAAACAAGGTCAGCTCCCAGACTGCTGCACTGGGCAGCACAATATGGGGAGAAAGTGACCAGCCCTCTGTGGAGAAAGAAGTGGTTCGGGACTATTTAGAAAAACTGGACGTGCACAAGTCCATGGGGCCAGATGCGCTGCATCCGAGGGTGCTAAAGGAGTTGGCGGATGAGATTGCAGAGCCATTAGCCATTATTTTTGAAAACTCATGGCGATCGGGGGAGGTCCCAGATGACTGGAAAAAGGCTAATGTAGTGCCCATCTTTAAAAAAGGGAAGGAGGAGGATCTGGGGAACTACAGGCCAGTCAGCCTCACCTCAGTCCCTGGAAAAATCACGGAGCAGGTCCTCAAGGAATCAATTATGAAACACTTAGAGGAGTGGAAAGTGATCAGGAACAGTCAGCATGGATTCACCAAGGGGAAGTCATGCCTGACTAACCTAATTGCCTTCTATGATGAGATAACTAGGTCTGTGGATGAGGGGAAAGCAGTGGATGTGTTATTCCTTGACTTTAGCAAAGCTTTTGATATGGTCTCCCACAGTATTCTTGCCGCCAAGTTAAAGAAGTATGGGCTGGATGAATGGACTATAAGGTGGATAGAAAGCTGGCTAGATCGTCGGGCTCAACGGGTAGTGATCAATGGCTCCATGTCTAGTTGGCAGCTGGTTTCAAGCGGAGTGCCCCAAGGGTCGGTCCTGGGGCCGGTTTTGTTTAATATCTTTATTAATGATCTGGAGGATGGTGTGGACTACACTCTCAGCAAGTTTGCAGATGACACTAAACTGGGAGGCGTGGTAGATACACTAGAGGGTAGGGATCGGATACAGAGGGACCTAGACAAATTAGAGGATTGGGCCAAAAAAAAACCTGATGAGGTTCAACAAGGACAAGTGCAGAGTCCTGCACTTAGGACGGAAGAATTCCATGCACTGCTACAGACTAGGAACCGAATGGCTAGGTAGCAGTTCTGCAGAAAAGGACCTAGGGGTCACAGTGGACGAGAAGCTGGATATGAGTCAACAGTGTGCTCTTGTTGCCAAGAAGGCTAACGGAATTTTGGGCTGTATAAGTAGGGGCATTGCCAGCAGATCGAGGAACGTGATCGTTCCCCTTTATTCGACATTGGTGAGGCCTCATCTGGAATACTGTGTCCAGTTTTGGGCCCCACACTACAAGAAGGATGTGGAAAAATTGGAAAGAGTCCAGCGGAGGGCAACAAAAATGATTAGGGGTCTGGAGCACATGACTTATGAGGAGAGGCTGAGGGAACTGGGATTGTTTAGTCTCCAGAAGAGAAGAATAAGGGGGGATTTGATAGCCTCAACTACCTGAAGGGGGGTTCCAAAGGGGATGGAGCTCAGCTGTTCTCAGTGGTGGCAGATGACAGAACAAGGAGCAATGGTCTCAAGTTGCATTGGGGGAGGTCCAGGTTGGATATTAGGAAACACTATTTCACTAGGAAGGTGGTGAAGCAATGGAATGCGTTACCTAGGGAGGTGGTGGAGTCTCCTTCCTTGGAGGTTTTTAAGGCCCGGCTTGACAAAGCCCTGGCTGGGATGATTTAGTTAGGAATTGGTCCTGCTTTGAGCAGGGGGTTGGACTAGATGACCTCTTGAGGTCCCTTCCAACCCTGATATTCTATGATTCTATGACTGAATAAATGCAGGCAGCATTTCTGTAGAGTTAAAAGTGTCATTTTTACATAGCACTCAAGATCAACATTAAAGGCCCCATATTAATGCAGTCTTCTCTTATAATGAGATAATTGTATAACACAGACATAATTATCTTGGGAGCACTCAGACACACACATCTATAAGGAAAAATGTTTAAAATATGAGGATAACAAAGTGAAGCACTGAAAAGTCAGGAAGTCCCAGATCCTCCAAGATACGTAGACACGTAATAACTCATTGAAATCCATGGAGTTAGGCTCCTAAATACCTTGGAGGATCTGGGCCAAAATGGCCAATTCTGGATGATGATCAGTAGTAAAACTTGCCTAGTATTAGCTCAGTGGCATGAGAGCAATTCATCAGTTTATAATTTGATCTTCTTGAATTCTTATCCTAAATAAATGGATCTAAGTTTAAAATTTATTGGTCTTTGTGCTAAACTTTTACAGCTCAGTGAGAAGTACGGCTCGATTTTCACAATATACTTAGGCTCAGAACGGGTTGTGGTGCTGTATGGATATGAGATTATGAAGGAAGCTCTGATCGGTCTTGGGGAGGAGTTCAGTGGAAGAGGAAGTATGCCATTATTTGAAAAAATGGCCCAGGAACCAGGTACATTTCAAATAACTTCAGCATATAGAGCTGATGTTCTCTGTATGGGAAGAACACAATTGAGAAGTGAAAAGGGGAAACAGCTGGAATTTCAATAATGCAGTAGTAAAAATTGGATAGTCTTGGTGCAGGAAAGAGCTCATTTCCCATTGCACCATTAGTTCACTGACCTGAATGAGAGGTAACAGCCAGACCAATCTACTTTACAAGGCACAGAATATAGCCAGGAGAGGAGGGCTGGATTGGCAAAAAGGGTCAGAACAAATCACGAATTCCTATCCTCTTCCTCCCCTGTCCTCACTAACTAGGTAGATTCCATGAGCGGAGAAGGATTTTTTTTTATCCTTTCATAATAAAAAGTGAGGGAGTAATAAATATGGAAATGCCAAGATGTCCTTTTCAGGAAGTCCTTTATCTCCTTTATTCATTAAGTGAAGTATGGTTATATTACTGTCACAGTCACTGTGAAAACAACCTTCAGTGTAGTTACTTGATTACACAGAAAAAAACTATGTGAAAGGAACATTATTAAGGTTGTAAAGTCAAGCACTCAGAAGTTAGGAAATGCTAGAATTAAGATTTCAGAGTGGTAGCTGTGTTAGTCTGTATCAGCAAAAACAACGAGGAGTCCTTGTGGCACCTTAGAGACTAGCAAATTTGTTTGGGCTAGAACCCACTTCTTCAGATGCATGGAGTGGAAAATACAGGAGCAGGTATAAATACATGAAAGATGTGAGTTGCCTTACCAATTGTGAGGTCAGTCTAACGAGACAATTCAATTGACAGCAGGATACCAAGAGAGGAAAAATAACTTTTGAAGTGGTAATGAGAGTGGCCCATTTCAGATATGTCTGTGAAGCTGCACAGACATCTGATTTAATGAAGTTACTGATAGCAGTAGTAGGTCTTCATCTCACATGTGGACAGGCACAAGGTGCTGTGAGGCCCTGATGCATGTCTTGGGAAGACAGAACCTTTGGAGATTTTAGCTGCTAAACTCTAGAAATGTGATTTTTTTCAAAGGCTTGTAATTTGGGCACATTGTGGGAAACCACTGAAAATGAAGTGGTCTATAATGGCCAACTAACACCTTTGCGGTGGTGGGATAATGGAGGGTTAGTAGTCAGCAGGGTGTCTTATAAATTGTTGCAATGGGCCATAAAAACAGTGTCCCTGTTAAGTGTGAAACTCTTTTGCAGTCCGTCCCACCTTGGTTTTAGCTTGGACTCTATAATTAACTTCTGTAGATCCTGAGGAAGAGCTCGGTGCAGCTCAAAAGCTTGTCCCGTCCACCAACATAAGTTGATCCAATAAAAGATATTACCTCACCTATCCTGTCTATGTCATGTCCGGGGTCCAACATGGTGACAGCAATGCTGAGAACAGTAATTACAATGTAGCTGTAATGTCATCTCCATAGTAGAAAACAGGCACAATATCAGTTAAGTTGAAGTTGAACCTTTGCCTCACCAATGTTTGGGTATTTTTCAAATAGGCACACTGAATCTGGCCCTCCCTCCTTTCATTTCTGTTCTCTTCCCTTTTCCAGGTATTGTTTTCAGTAACGGGGAGCGATGGAAGAAGCTCCGTCGATTTGCCCTTACTAATCTGAGAAATTTTGGGATGGGGAAGAAAAACATTGAGGATCGTATTCAGGAGGAAACCCGTTTTCTGGTGGAAAGACTCAGAAACACACATGGTGGGGATTGTTTCATGTCCTTTGGAAACTGAGGAGTCAAAGACTCTTGTCTTTCTATTTTTCATTATATTAATTGTTTGGTATCCAGGAGGAAACCCATTTTCTGGTGGAAAGGCTCAGAAACACACACGGTGGGGATTGTTTCATGTCTGTTGGAAGTTGAGGAATCAAAGACTCTTGTCTTTCTATTTTTCATGACGTTTAGTTCAAACATCTTATAACTCAAGCCATTAATTGCACGTATAACAACCTGTGTTAATGTAATGGGAAAGGATGTGTGAAATGTTCCAGAGATGACCATTTCTGGCTGTTTCTTTCTCACATTTTCTCCCCTGTGATCTGTGATCAATGAGCAAATGGAAGTTATTTGTCTATAGTGTATAGAGACTAACACAATGAGCCATATTAGAGTGGGTTAGTTCCAGTGTGTTGGGTTAACAAGACACCCAGGCCTACAGTTTGCTTCTTCTCATTTTTTTCTCAGCTAGACGTCTGATACACATTTGGCACCTCCCTTCTATAGTGATGGGCTCCATAGGAATGTTTGAAATCACTGTGTACATTTACAGTGTTTCATAAATGACACTCATTCGCTCTTATAAAAAGAACAGGAGTACTTGTGGAACCTTAGAGACTAACAAATTTATTTGAGCATAAGCTTTCATGGGCTACAGCCCACTTCTTCGGATGCATAGAGTGGAACATATATTGAGGAGATATATACACACATACAGAGAGCATAAACAGGTGGGAGTTGTCTTACCAACTCTGAGATGCCAATTAAGTAACAGAAAAAAACTTTGAAGTGATAATCAAGATAGCTCAGTACAGACAGTATGATAAGAAGTGTGAGAATACTTAGAAGGGGAGATAGATTCAATGTTTGTAATGGCTCAGCCACTTCAAAAGTTTTTTTCTCTTACTTAATTGGCCTCTCAGAGTTGGTAAGACAAATCCCACCTTTTCATGCTCTCTGTATGTGTGTATATATATCTCCTCAATATATGTTCCACTCTATGCATCCAAAGAAGTGGGCTGTAGCCCATGAAAGCTTATGCTCAAATAAATTTGTTAGTCTCTAAGGTGCCACAAGTACTCCTGTTCTTTTTGCGGATACAGACTATCACGGCTGCTACTCTGAAACCTGTCATTCTCTCTTATGTTATTCCTCTTCATTCCTTGTGGAAAATAGGGCCTTCCCTGGGGACTTCCATCTTTGCCACTCTCCTACTGCAGTCTTAGCTTCTTCCATTGTCAATTTGATAACTAACAATTCTGCTTATATTGTGCATTTTCATGTTATTCATGGTCTACCTTATTGCCTCCTGCCATGGGGGTTCCAGTCCAACGCCTGTCTTCTTACATTATTCAAGTCTTTTGTCCATGTATGTTCTAGCCATCTGCATTCCAGAATTTCCTGTCCCATCAGTTTTTGTTTCATCTTTCTCCATAGTTCTTCATTTGTGATTTTTTTTCTACCCTTCTGGTATTGAGGACTTGTCTATGGCAGTTGTTTATAAGAACTTGGAGTATAGGTAATAAGGTCTCAATACGTCTCCACGTTTCAGCATGATATAGTAAGACTGACTTTACAATGGTGCTAAATATTTGAAGTTTAGTTGGGAAGGTAAGATTTGTATTTCTCCAGATCGGATTTAGAGTTACAAGGACATGTCTGGCTTTTGCTAGTCTGGCTTTAATGTCTTTGTCTGTTCCACCTGTTGTATTTGAGATTCTGCTGAGATATGTGAAATATCAGAGCTCTTCTGTGTCAGTACCAGTGACACTCTTAAATAATTATTTATATTCCAGTAACGTCTAGCGATCCCAGCTGATATTGGGGATCCTTTGCATATGGATTTTTGGAACAAATGGTTTGAGACAATCCCTGCCCCAAGCAGCGTACAACTTAAATAGACATGAATGAAAACAGTGGAAGAAATGAATGATTTTTCCTGCTATTTTAGAGGTGGGGAACTGAGACCCATGCCAGTGTCTTAGCCACAAGATCACCTGCCTCTTGCAATATTTAATGCAACATTAAGGGCTAAACTGAAGTTGGCTCTGCCCATCTGGGAGAATTGTGAGTGGGAGAGGAGAATGCACTGAGACCCTTCCCCACCCATGGTACAGACAGAAGAGAGCCACTTTACTGCTAGTCCTACTGCTTGTGCACTCTGAGCCAAGGGACAGCTATTGCTGTTGGGAATGAGTCAAAGAGAATTGATGGGTGAGAGACATGAGTAGGGGTGTGATGCATGAAGAAGATGCTGCTTCTGGATGTTCTCCATGAGCACTGTGGTCTCAGGTCAGAGGGGTGAACTCTTGCCCATAATTCCCAGGAATGTTGTGCTGCTCCCTCTGATGCTGCAGGCCCAGGTTAGCTCTCAGTTACCAGCCCCGTGTGTTCCTTGTGCTTATGAGGAAGGAAGAACCTGAAATGGAAGCTAAGATGTCACTAGTGAGCCAGTGGGAAATTCAGTCTCTCCAGCTGTGTTAGCTGAGCTGTGGGGCCTGCTTAACGCACTCCGAAGGCAGAAAGCAGACCATCCCCCGTGTTGTTGTGCTGGGAGCCTTTATTCCTTCCTTAGCACAACGACAGTGTATTTATGCTGCACGGCCAGGGTTGGCAGTGCCAAAGGGAAATTGCTGCGCTCTGGGAGTTATGATGATGCTACAACAACACATGCAATGGCTGAGGCAGAGCCCTCTGATCAGGATCCTGTTGTGAAAAGGTTGGGATCCTTTCTGTGAAATGGGCCCCAAGTCAGACAGGCAGGTGTCACTCAGAGAGGCACTGATGGCCCCTGGTCAGACCACAGTGTGCCAGGCAGAGAGCAGCAGAGCAGACAGAGTTAAACTGAGTGGCAAGTGTTTAATTTAGCATGTGAGAGGTAAAAGGGGGGATTGGGGCAGCCCTAACCCACCCTCCCCAGGGAATATTGCTGTCAGCCCCACCTTGCCCTGGGGTGGGAGATCCACAACGTCCCCGTGCTGCCAGTGACTCTGATGTTAACGGTGAAGACACTGAATTAAAACTGACTCTTTATAGTTTTGTTTTGCTCCAGGACGGCCCTTTGACCCCACCCTCTTCCTCACCCACGCCGTCTCCAATGTCATCTGCTCCATCGTCTTTGGGGACCGGTTTGACTATGAAGATAAGAAATTTGTGACTTTAATAAATATCATAGATGAAAATGGCAAGCTCCAGCGCTCCCCCTGGACAGCGGTATGTTCAGGGGTTTATTCCATTCTTCTCCTTTATACTGGTGTGTGTGTGTGTGGGGGGGGGGGACAGAGATTTTTTTCTTTAACTATTAATTTTCATTTAACAATTGTTATTTCAGATTCCCATAATGGTCTCCTTCTCCTTGTTAGGCTTCTGCTACTACCAAACTGATCCTCCAGCTTCTTTCTATGAGTTGTTTAAATTCCCTCACAAAATACTTCATTAACTCAGAATTAAGTTTGCTTGAGGACATTCTCTTTAAACACAATTGGTAAAAATCAAGGAAATCACCAATAAAAACACTGATATCAACAGCAACATCAAAACATGCCCTAGCAATTTTGCAATGTGATAGGTGAATGTGATCACATTCCTCATCTCCAAAGCAAACTTCCTTTCACTTCCAGTTCACAGCCAGCCACCACACATGCACCCTATTCCTGAAAACCTCACCAATTGCACAATGAAGGGTTAAACTCTCTGCTGGCATATCTCAGTCAAAATAAATGGAGTTACACCACGAGAGAGAATTTGACCCTTTAACTGTCAATTCAGGAGTTTTAAAGTGTATTTGCCTTTTAAAGTCTACAATGGTTTATTGCTGCCTAAGAAAATCTGTGATCAGAGCTAAGGTTGGGCACTTGAGTGTTGTTTTTTTTTTTTCAAGAAAAGGATGTATATAGTGGGGATGGTTTTATGTTGGAAGAAATGAAGTGTGTCTTAGCTGATATAACTGAACGTCTGTGACTTGGTCCCTGGGGTGCAACCTGGAACTGTGGTACTGCCGAACCTCTGTCCCTCCTACCTGGGCTCCCTCTCACCTGTGATGCCGTGAGAAGCTGCAAAGCTCTGGCAGGTGCTGCACTTACACAGCCATCCACAGGCAGAGACACATCCAGCTGAGTTACATGAATACTTCTCCCAGCCATTCAGGAACTAACAATAGCAAGGGTCCAGCCAATTCCCACCAGCTGCCCAGCCTTTCTCCCTGCCCTGGTCAGAAGCCTGACCAATATACCTTTATAACCCAGTTTGCCCCTCCCTCAATGTGCAGAGGACATGCACCAGTTTTTGTTTCTGAGCAGATTTCCAAGCACTTCAACCAAAACACTCTGTTTTAGGTAAAATATAAAACAGATTTATTAACTACAGAAAGATGGATTTTAAGCGACTATAAATGGTAGGCATAAAGGATAGAGATGGTTACCAAAAATATAAAAATAAGCGCACAATCTACGTTCTAGAAACTAAACAGGAGTTGAATCAAGCAGGGTCTCACCCTGATAGATAGTCTAAGCAGGTTACAGATCTTCAATACACAGGCTGGAATTCTCCTACAGCCCAGGGCCACCTCCCCAGTTCAAAGTCTTTGTCCTCCAGATCTGTTTCCAGATGTTGAGTTGTGAGAGGAAAGAGGCCAAAATATGTGGCCACTGTTCCCACTTTTATATCCTTAGTCCCTGTGCCTAGAAGACACTTGTCTCAGCATGTCATGGAGAGCTTCAAAGAGTCCCTTGGTTGAGAATCCCGCTGGAGTGGTCTTGTGCAATGGGGTCACGGGGTCCGGTAGTCCCCATTGTGTGGTGCGTGCGCAACTGTCCTTGAAGTGTAAATCCCTTGATTACAAGTCCCCTGCTTATTAGTGGTCATTGAGTACACTCTGTCCTCAAGTACCCTCCTGTGAGTGGTTTGCTTTCTTTGTACGCCACTAGCAAATTTACAGTATATTTCAGTAACAACCATACAGCAAAATCTCATAACTTGATCCACACTAATGATATACACATTTGGACAGAACAATGTGTTTCAGCAGATCATGACTTTTCATATATCTTGCAGGGTATGCTTTGCATGAAACATATCATAATTATATGAGAGTGGTGAATATGAGGTTCCAGGGTGTTGCTTAGGGGTACAGAATGCCACAATGTCACTGCGGTGTTTGTGAGGAATTTGTGTATTTTGGGTAGTCTGACTTAGTAGAGTTTGCAACATTCTGTTGAATCCATTTTGATAAGAAGGTGCCACAGAAGGATTGTATTGTACTGCTGTAGTGAGTCATTTGAGTGAACACTATGATTATCTGTTGTGTCCAGATAAATCCAGCTGTGTTTTTCTTTCATCCTTTACAGCTGTACAATTTTTTCCCGACTCTCATGGATTACTTACCTGGGCCTCACCACAGGCTATTTAAAAATGCTTTGGAGTTCAGAAGATTTGTTCTGGAGAGAGTGAATATGCACAAAGAGTCTCTGGATCGCAACTGTCCTCGAGACTTTATTGATGCTTTCCTCATCAAAATGGAAGAGGTATGTGAGGGAAGTAGCTCGTCCTCTTTCTCTGGAGTGGGTTATTTGTATCATCAGGATTAATTTGTTAAGCAATAACAGAGTACATGGCTTTGGAAAAGACCTGAAGGAGACACATAGTCTCTGCCCAAGGGACATACATTATAATGGTCAAGCTCTGCTCTCTTCCTTCATGTAAAGAAAAAAATCACCTTATTGCACAGAAAAGGCCCAATGCACCGCAGAAAACTCAAGTGCAACTGGCCATTTGTGTGGGATTTTTATAATGATCAGAAGTGGGTCATCTGTTGGGTAGAAGAATATACATCTGAATATTTGAATATATCCTACAGTTTTACTGTCAAGAATCAAAGATCTTCACCAAATCTTTTTGCAGGAGCGAAAGAATGGCCAGTCAGACTTTACTGTGGGAAGTTTGGTACGAAGCACAGTAGAGTTATTTGTCGCTGGAACGGGGACAACCAGCATCACCATGAAATTTGGACTCCTGATTCTTCTGAAATACCCAGAAATAGAAGGTAACACCATTACAACTGGCATTACTTGTCCCCGTATTGATAGTCTGAGCAAAGGGTCCAAAGGCTGAATGGGCCGATCTGATTGAATTCCTCTCTCAAATCCAGATCAGTGTTGAGGCTCCCATGCAGGGGGAAGGAATTAATGCCGCGGGAGCCTCTGTTGTCACTGACCGCACTGAGTCACAGATACCTTCACGCTCCAGGCATGTGAAATGGCAAAGTCATTGTGTCTTCAGATTTAGTCAGTTTGTCAGTGTCAGGACTGTGTAAGGTTCTAAATCAAAGCTCTGCCAGTGCTAGAGACTATGCACAGAGCAGACAGGTGCAGGGCGAATTCCCACCTCATGGGCTTCCTCCATCTGCACAACGATGATTGACTTTGGTGGGGAGAGGGTTAGGACCAATCTCTTGCTGAGCAGTTGGTTATATGCACTTGTGGTAACATCCCATTATGTCTAGTTTGTATCATAACTGGGCATGAGTAAAATCACTGCGTTGGAATTATATTATTGCATTTTGTCATAGCTGCCATGGTCAGTAGCTTCTGTAACACCAAACTGACCAGTTTTGTTAAAATCCCAATTTGCAGACTGTGTGACAGAATGGTGGGCAAATCTCTGTGAATCCTGTTCTTTATCATTATTGTTAAACCTCATTAATCTGATGACAGAGAAAGTTCACAAAGAGATTGACCGTGTGATTGGCCGAAGCCGAAGCCCCTGCATGGCAGATCGAAGCCAGATGCCCTACACAGATGCTGTGATACATGAAATCCAGAGATACATCAATCTTGTCCCATTAGGTTTGCCACATGCCGTGACTAGAGATGTTCATCTCAAACAGTACCTTATTCCCAAGGTCAGTTCTCAATGTTTCTGTGAAGTGTCGAGTTCTTTTACCTTTTTCTATTTTTAATGTTGAGTTATTCACTATAGAAATGCTTCAACTAGATTGCGTGTAGTGGCTGTTTCTGCTGATTTATCAGTAATGTACCAGTTATTATTGAATCTTTTCAAGCCTCTGCATGAAGCAGAACAGCAGTTTGCAATCTGCAGGCTGGGCTTTCATTCCAGGACAGGGTTTCAGATCGTAGATGTGGAATAGGGAATAACTTTAGCAATGGTACTCAGCTAAGGGTATGTCTACACTACGAAATTAGTTCGAATTTATAGAAGCCGGTTTTATTGAAATCGGTTGTATACAGCCGATTGTGTGTGTCCACACAATAAAATGCTCTAGGTGCTCTAGTCGGCGGACCGCGTCCACAGTACGAGGCTAGCGTCGACTTCCGGAGCACTGCACTATGGGTAGCTATCCCACAGCTATCCCACAGTTCCCGCAGTCTCTGCCGCCCCTTGGAATTCTGGGTTGAGATCCCAATGCCCGGATGATGCAAAACAGTGTCGCGGGCGGTTCTGGGTACATGTCGTCAGGCCCCTCCCTCCCCCGTCACAGCAACGGCAGACAATAGATTCGCGCCTTTTTACCTGGGTTACCTGTGCAGACAACATGGAGCCCGCTCAGCTCAGCTGAGCTCACCATCACCATATGTCCTCTGGGTGCCGGCAGACGTGGGACTGCATTGCTACACAGCAGCAGCTGCTAACTGCCTTTTGGCGGTAGACGGTGCAGTAGACTGGTAGCCTTCATCGGCGATCTGGGTGCTGGCAGCCGTGGGGCTTGCCTTTTGGCAGTAAATGGTGTATTACGACTGTTAGCCATCCTATTACAAGTCGGGTCATCGTACGTTAGCAGAGTCTTCCCTGAGCAGCCGATTGTGCAATAGGCCTGAAGACCATCGTCATACACCGCCCCGTATTTGCTGCCAAGCACCCAGAAAGATGCTGAGGGCTATCAGTCACGCTGCACCGTCGTCTTAAGATGTAAAAAAATAGATTTGCTCTGTATTCATTTGCTTCCCCCTCCCTCCGTCAAATCAACGGCCTGCTAAACCCAGGGTTTTCAGTTTAATCTTTGGGGGGGACCAGTCTGTGACAGTTGTTTGTGTCTCTCCCTGATGCACAGCCACCGTTCTTTATTTTAATTCCCTGTGCCTGTACGCCATGTCGTCACTCGGCCCCCCTCCCTCCTTCCCCTAGTCCGTCAGATACTACGTTTGCGCCACAGCTCAGAGAGCCGAGAAGCGGTTCGCGCCTTTTCTTTGAATTCTGGGTTGAGATCCCAATGCCCGGATGATGCAAAACAGTGTCGCGGGCGGTGCTGGGTACATGTCGTCAGGCCCCTCCCCCCTCGTCACAGCAACGGCAGACAATACATTCGCGCCTTTTTACCTGGGTTACCTGTGCAGACAACATACCACGGCAAGCATGGAGCCCGCTCAGCTCAGCTCAGCTCACCGTCACCATATGTCCTCTGGGTGCTGGCAGACGTGGGACTGCATTGCTACACAGCAGCAGCTGCTAACTGCCTTTTGGCGGTAGACGGTGTAGCATGAGTGATAGCCGTGGGGCTGGCAGCCGTAGGGCTGCATTGCACCAGCCCCTTGCAGGCGATGGTATATTATGACTGGTACCCGTCATCGTCATACTGGTATGGCTGTCAATCATGGCCACCTGGGCAGACATGCTACTGTTTTGATGATGATGGTTACCAGTCGTAATATACTATTTTCTGCCAATTGCCCAGTATTGTCTGCTAAGCACCCAGAAGAGGCCGAGGGCGATGCTGGGTGCTGGCGGACGTGGGGCTGGCAGACGTGGGGCTGCATTGCTACACAGCAGCAGCCCCTTGCCTTTTGGCAGATGATGGTATATTATGATTGGTACCCATCGTCGTCATACTGGTATGGCTGTCACTCATGCTGCACCGTCGGCTGCCACCTTAAGATGTAAAAAATAGATTTGTTCTGTGTTCATTTGCTTCCCCTTCCTCCGTGAAATCAACGGCCTGCTAAGCCCAGGGTTTCCAGTTTAATCTTTGGGGGGACCATTCTGTGTGACAGTTGTTTGTGTTTCTCCCTGTTCCTGTACCTGTACGCCATGTCGTCACTCGGCCCTCCCTCCCGCCCTCCTTCTCCTGGTCCATCAGATACTACTTTCGCGCCTTTTTTCTGACCAGGCGCCATAGCTAGCACTGGGATCATGGAGCCCGCTCAGATCACCGCGGCAATTATGAGCACTATGAACACCACGCGCATTGTCCTGGAGTATATGCAGAGCCAGAACATGCCAAGGCGAAACCCGGACCAGGCGAGGAGGCGATTGCAGCGCGGCGACAAGAGTGATGAGGAAATTGACATGGACATAGACCTCTCACAAGGCACAGGCCCCAGCAATGTGGAAATCATGGTGTCACTGGGGCAGGTTGATGCCGTGGAACGCCGATTCTGGGCCCGGGAAACAAGCACAGACTGGTGGGATCGCATCGTGCTGCAGGTATGGGATGATTCCCAGTGGCTGCGAAACTTTCGCATGCGTAAGGCCACTTTCATGGAACTTTGTGACTTGCTTTCCCCTGCCCTGAAACGCCAGGATACCAAGATGAGAGCAGCCCTCACAGTTGAGAAGCGAGTGGCGATAGCCCTGTGGAAGCTTGCAACGCCAGACAGCTACCGGTCAGTCGGGAATCAATTTGGAGTGGGCAAATCTACGGTGGGGGCTGCTGTGATCCAATTTGCCAGGGCAATGAAAGACCTGGTGATAGCAAGGGTAGTGACTCTGGGAAACGTGCAGTCAATAGTGGATGGTTTTGCTGAAATGGGATTCCCAAACTGTGGCGGGGCCATAGACGGAACCCATATCCCTATCTTGTCACCGGAGCACCAAACCACCGACTACGTAAACCGCAAGGGGTACTTTTCAATGCTGCTGCAAGCCCTGGTGGATCACAAGGGACATTTCACCAACATCAACGTGGGATGGCCGGGAAAGGTACATGATGCTCGCGTCTTCAGGAACTCTGCTCTGTTTCGAAAGCTGGAGGAAGGGACTTTCTTCCCGGACCAGAAAGTGACCATTGGGGATGTTGAAATGCCTATCGTGATCCTTGGGGACCCAGCCTACCCCTTAATGCCATGGCTCATGAAGCCGTACACAGGCAGCCTGGACAGGAGTCAGGACCTGTTCAACTACAGGCTGAGCAAGTGCCGAATGGTGGTGGAATGTGCATTTGGACATTTAAAAGCGCGCTGGCGCAGCTTACTGACTCGCTCAGACCTCAGCAAAAAGAATATCCCCATTGTTATTGCTGCTTGCTGTGCGCTCCACAATATCTGTGAGAGTAAGGGGGAGACATTTATGGCGGGGTGGGAGGTTGAGGCAACTCGCCTGGCCGCTGATTACGCGCAGCCAGACACCAGGGCGGTTAGAGGAGCACAGCAGGGCGCGGTGCGCATCAGAGAAGCTTTGAAAACGAGTTTTGTGACTGGCCAGGCTACTGTGTGAAACTTCTGTTTGTTTCTCCTTGATGAACCCTCCAACCCCCTCCCCCCCGACCCGGTTCACTCTACTTCCCTGTAAACCAACCACCCCACCCCACCCTCCCCTCCCGCTTGCAGAGGCAATAAAGTCATTTTTTTTCACATTCATGCATTCTTTATTAGTTCCTTACAGAGGTAGGGGGATAATTGCCAAGGTAGCCTGGGATGGGTGGGGGAGGAGGGATGGAAAAGGACACACTGCATTTTAAAACTTTAACTCTTATTGAAGGCCAGCCTTCTGATGCTTGGGCGATCATCTGGGGTGGAGTGACTGGGTGGACGGAGGCCCCCCCACCGTGTTCTTGGGCGTCTTGGTGAGGAGGCTATGGAACTTGGGGAGGAGGGCTGTTGGTTACACAGGGGCTGTAGCGGCGGTCTCTGCTCCTGCTGCCTTTCCTGCAACTCAACCATACGCTCGAGCATATCAGTTTGATGCTCCAGCAGACGGAGCATTGCCTCTTGCCGTCTGTCTGCAAGCTGACGCCACCTATCGTCTTCAGCCCGCCACTTGCTCTGTTCTTCCCGCGATTCAGCCCGCCACCTCTCCTCTCGTTCATATTGGGCTTTTCTCATCTCCGACATTGACTGCCTCCACGCATTCTGCTGTGCTCTATCAGCCAGGGCGGACATATGCAGCTCCGTGAACATCTCGTCCCTCGTCTTACGTTTTCTCTTTCTAATGTTCACGAGCCTCTGCGAAGGAGAAACATTTGCAGCTGGCGGAGGAGAAGGGAGAGGTGATTAAAAAAGACACATTTTAGGGAACAATGGGTACACTCTTTCATTACAAGGTCGCATATTTCGGCTTGCAGGCAGCCATCGTAGGCCACAGTGTTTTGGCTTTTTTAACCTTCTTAACATGCGGGAAAGGTTGCAAACAGCAGCGCATTTCCCATATCAAGGATGAATTGGGTTGTCCATTTAAAATGGGGTTTCAATGTAAAAGGAGGGGGCTGCGGTTTCCCAGTTAACATGCGGCACAAACACAAGTAAACCCCCCCCCCCACACACACACACGATTCTCTGGGATGATCACTTCACCCCTCCCCCCACCGCGTGGTTAACAGCGGGGAACATTTCTGGTCAGAAGAGCAGGAACGGGCGCCTCTGAATGTCCCCCTTAATAAAATCACCCCATTTCAACCAGGAGAGCTTTCTGGAGATGTCCCTGGAGGATTTCCGTTCCATCCCCATACACGTTAACAGACTTGCTTGCTTTTTTTTGGTAATGTTTACAAATATTTACAAAGTTACACTCACCAGAGGTCTCCTGTGTGCCCTGAGGGTCTTGGGTGAGTTCGGGGGTTACTGGTTCCAGGTCCAGGGTCACAAACATATCCTGGCTGTTGGGGAAACCGGTTTCTCCGCTTCCTTGCTGCTGTGAGCTACCTAGAGTACCTCCATCGTCATCTTCCTCGTTCCCTGAACCGTCTTCCCTGTGTGTTTCTCCAGTGAGAGAGTCATAGCACACGGTTGGGGTAGTGGTGGCTGCACCCCCTAGGATCGCATGCAGCTCCGCGTAGTAGCGGCAAGTTTGCGGCTCTGCCCCGGACCTTCCATTTGCTTCTCTGGCTTTGTGGTAAGCTTGCCGTAGCTCCTTAATTTTCACGCGGCACTGCTGTGTGTCCCTGTTATGGCCTCGGTCCTTCATGGCCTTGGAGATCTTTTCTAATACTTTTCCATTTCTTTTACTGCTACGGAGTTCAGCTATCACTGCTTCATCTCCCCATATGGCGAGCAGATCTCGTACCTCCCGTTCGGTCCATGCTGGAGCTCTTTTGCGATCCTGGGAGGACTCCATGACGGTTACCTGTGCTGATGAGCTCTGCGTGGTCACCTGTGCTCTCCACGCTGGGCAAACAGGAAATGAAATTCAAACCTTCACGGGTCTTTTCCTGTCTACCTGGTCAGTGCATCTGAGTTGAGAGCGCTGTCCAGAGCGGTCACAATGAAGCACTGTGGGATAGCTCCCGGAGGCCAATAACATCGAATTCCATCCACACTACCCCAATTCCGACCCGCAAAGGCCGGTTTTATCGCTAATCCCCTCGTCGGAGGTGGTGTAAAGAAACTGGTTTAAAGGGCCCTTTAAGTCGAAAGAAAGGGCTTCGTTGTGTGGACGTGTCCAGGCTTAATTCGGTTTAACGCTGCTAAAGTCGACCTAAACCCGTAGTGTAGACCAGGCCTAAGATTTTGATATCAAACTAGTGTGTGCAAAAATTCTTCTATTTTGAGGCCAAAGGGATTTTGTTTCTGGGGAAATTTCTTGGCACAGTTACTTCAAAAACAAAACAACATAGCAAATGCGAATGAGCAATGACTGAATAAGTTCAAAAAGTATTGGAGTCCTCCTCACCTTTGCTTAGTTCTGAACTGAATGCAAGTCAATCAGTACAAATACGAAACAAAACAAAAACTACACTTCAAGATTAAGGCATTTTTAACAGTGAGTCAAGCTCATACAGTTAAGTCTTGGTTTTTGTATATTAAATGTTGAAAAATAGACTTGGATTTATATTAAATAGACTAACAGGTTCTAAGGCCAGAAGGATCATTGTGATCGTTTAGTTTGACCTCCTATATAACACGGGCCACGGAACTTATTCAAGAGCAGATCTTTTAAAAAAACATCCGATCTTGATTTTAAAAAATTGTCAGTGATGGAGAATCCATCACATCACTGGGTAAATTGTTCCGATGGGTAATTACTCTGACTGTTAAAAACTTCCACCTTATTTCTAGTATGAAATTGTGTAGCTTCAGCTTCCAGCCACTGGATGATGTTACACCTCTCTCTGCTAGGCTGAAGAGCCCATTATTAAATATTTGTTCCCCATGTAGATAGCTATAGATTACAATCAAGTCACCCCTTAACTTTCTCTTTGTTAAACTAAATAGATTGAGCTGCTTGAGTGTATCACCATAAGGCATGTTTTCTAATCCTTTAATCATTTGAATTGTGGGCACCAGAACTGAACACAGTATTCCAGCAGTGGTCTCACCAGTGCCAAATACAGAGGTAAAATAACCTTGCTACTCCTACTCGGGATTCCCTTGTCTCTGCATCCCAGGATAGTGTTAGCTTATTTGGCTACAGCGTTACAGTAGGAGCTCATGTTTAGCTGATTATCCACCACAACCCGCAAATGTTTTGAAGAGTCATTACTCTACTAGGATAGAGGCCACATCCTGTAAGTACGACCTACCCAATTTGTTCCCAGATGTGTACGTTTACATTTAGCTGTATTAAAATATATGTTGTTTACTTGTGCCCATTTTACCAAGCTAGCTATATTGCTCCAAATGAATGACCCATCCTCTTCATTATGTCCATGCCTCCAATTTTTGTGTCATCTGCAAACTTTATCAATGATAATTTTGTGTTTTCCTTCAAGTCATTGATAAAAATATTAAATAGCATAGGGCCAAGAACCAGTCCCTGCGGGATCCCACTGAAAACAGACCCACTCCCTGACAATTTCCTATTGACAATTAAATGTTGAGCCCTATCAGTTAGCCAGTTTTTAATCCATTTAATTTGTGCCATATTAATTTTGTATTGTTCTGGTTTTTTAATCAAAATGTCATGTGACACCAAGTCATGCCTTACAGAAGCCTAAGTATATTGGGTTGTCACTACTATCCTTACTAACCACCCTTCTAATTTAATCAAAGAAGGATAATAAGTTAGTGTGACAGAATCTATTTTCCATAACCCCATGTTGATTTGCATTAATAACATTATCCTCCTTTAGTTTTTTATTTATCTAGTCCCATAACATCTGTTCCATTGTCTTGCCTGGGATCGATGTGAGGCTGATAAGCCAGTGATTACCCAGGTCATCCCATTGACTCTTTTTTAAAATGGGCACAGCATTAGTTTTTTTCCAGTCTTCTGGAACTTCCCCACTGTTTGAAAACCTATTGAAAATCAACATTAATGGTACAGCAAGTTCCTCGGCCAACTCTTTAAAAACTCTCAAATGCAAGTTATCTGAACCTGCTGATTTCAAAATGTCTTACTTTAGTAGCTTCTGCTTAATATCCTCCAAAGATACTAGTGGACAGAGATACAAGGCCAAAAGGGACCATTGTGATCATATAGTCTGACCTCCTGTGTAACATAGGCCATAGAACTTCTCCAAAATAATTCCTTTGATGTAGCTTCTCTCTCACTTGCAGGGGTATTTTGCAAGGTCTGATATACTGAATAATAATAAAATTTAGCTCCTGTATTTCAGAGCACTTTACGAAGAGGAGATAGTATCACTATCCCCAATTTACAGATGCAATAACAAGGGGTCTGAGACTGAAAGTGACTTGCTTAAAGTCACTCAGTGTATCCTAGCTCTGCCAGTGAGTAGTACAAAGGGTGAACTGCTGTTCAGTGGGTATAACTGTGCTCATGAAATTTTAATATTTCTGCTTCTGGTTGAAAGTATGATGTTCAGAGGATGCAAGGAAATGAAGAAAAACAAAGATGGATCCCACAGTCCAGCTCAATGAATTTTGGGGGCTTCTCTCTTTTGGAAGTATCCACTTTAACTCTTTTTTTTTCTGCATTTGCTAATTCAGGGCACCACAATATTCCCTGCACTGAAGTCAGTTCTATATGACAGCAGGGAATTCCCAAACCCAGAGCAATTTAACCCAGGACATTTCTTGGACAAAAATGGTGCCTTTAAGAAGAGTGACTACTTCATGCCTTTTTCTGCAGGTAAAAGAAGTTGTTTTTATTTCAGGTCCCAGACTGTCGTCTAGCTTTGCCTTGAACTTTCTAGCGATTTTCAGACTGTTTAGTGCAGAGTGTTTTCAGGTGGTCCATGAAGCAGCGTTTCTCATGCTAGCAAAGCATCTATCAGTCTTTAAAGAGTGTTATGTCCTGCTCATTGTCTGAAGTGAGTTTTTTTTACTAGATACACAATCCCCTCTCTTCGCTGGAGAGAGATCCTAGAAATGCAGGGCTGGAAGGACCTCAACTGGTTATCAAGTCCAGCCCCCTGCGCTGATGCAGGATCACGTAAATCTACACCATCCCTGACAGGTGTTTGTTCAGCCTCTTCTTAAAATCTTCCAACAATGGAGATTTCACAACTTCCCTTGGAAGCCTGTTCCAGAGTTTAACTACCATTAGAGTTAGAAAGTTTTTGCTAATATGCAACCTAAATCTCCCTTGCTGCATATTAAGCATATTACTTGTCCTACCGTCAGTGGACAAGGAGAACAATTGATCCCTATCCTCTTTCTAACAGCCCTTCACATATTTGAAGACTGTTATCAGGTCCCCCTTCAATCATCTTTCTCAAAACTACACATGCCCAGTTTTGTTAACCATTTCTCAGCGGTCAGGTTTTCTAAACCTTTGATCATTTTTGTTGCTCTCCTCAGGACACTCGCTAATTTATCCACATCTTTCCTAAATTGTGGATCGCAGAATGGGATAGGGTACTCCAGCTGAGAACTCACCACTGCTGAGCAGAGTGGGATAATCACCACCCCTGTCTTATATAGGATATATGACACTCCTGTTAATACACCCCAGAATGTTGTTAGCGTTTTTTGCAACTGCATCACATGGTTGAATTTGTGATCCACTATAACCTCCCTGGATCCTTTTCAGCAGTTCTACTGCTTAGCCAGCTATTCTCTATTTTATGGTTGTGCATTATGATTGTGCAAATATAAACATACTCTCCACTCCATTATCCAAGTCATTAATCAAAATATTGACTACTACTGAACACAGGAAAGGCCCTTCCAGGACCCCATTTTATACACCTTCCCAGTCTGAAAGCAAACCATTGATATCTACTTTCTGAGTACATTTTTTTCAACCAGTTCTGAACCCACCTTACAGTAATTTATCTAGACCACATTTCCCTAGCTTGCTTATGAGAATGTCATGTGGGTCTGTGCCAAAAGCCAAGATATATCACATCTACTGCTCCCCCTCTGTTTTCTAGGCCAGTAACTCTGTTAAAGAAGGAAATCAGGATGGTTTGGGATGATTTGCTCTCAACAAATCCGTGCTGGCTATTCCTAATAACCCTATTATCTTCTAGGTACTTACCAATTGATTGTTTAATAATTTGTTCCAGTATCTTTCTAGGCTGATTGGTCGACAATTCTGCAGGTCATCTTTGTTCCCCTTGTTAAAGCTAGGTACTATGTTTTTCCATTTCCAGTCTTCTGGGACCTCACCCATCCTCCATGAGCTCTCGAAGTTAATTGCTAGCAGTTCTGAGATTGCTTGACCTAGTTCCTTAAGTTCATTGGGCCCTGCTGACTTGACTACATCTAACTGATCTGAATATTCTTTAATCTGTTCTCCCCCTAATTTGGAGTGTGTTTCTTTCCCCTTGTTGTTAATATTAATTGTGTTGGGTATCTGGTCACCTTTCACCTTTCCAGTGAAGACTGAAGCAGAACGGGCATTAAATACCTCAGCCTTTTTGATGTCACCCAGGGACTACTTAACTTCTCTACTTGACTCCAAGCAACTGAGTCTCTCTGCCACGCTATTAAGAGTGCCTTTCAGCCTTCTTCCTCCATCCTGCTATTCAGGACACCCACACCTCTCTACTTGTTATTTCTCCCCTTCTACTCTGTCACCACAATGTCACTCCCCCAGAAAACTGTTTAGCTTGTTTGGGAAATTGATAATTTATTCCTCAAACCCCACATCTTCCCACCCTTCACCCCCAACTGCCTTTAAAATGGCAATATGAGGAACTCAATTTTTCAAATGATCTGTGAATTGCTTCTTAAACCCCTGTAAACTTTCTTACTTTCCTGAACTCTGAGAGACAGCCATTATCCTCCATGCACTTGTCCTGAATCACTCTGTGCATCTAACTTTAATCCTCACATTTTGCTTCCATAATAACTGTATTTAAAATGTGCTGCAAGAAAGATCTCCAGGATCAACTCAAAATTCCTTTTTCATTGCAGGGAAGCGGATTTGCGTGGGAGAGGGTCTGGCTCGGATGGAGCTATTTTTGCTATTCACAATGATTTTGCAGAACTTTAACTTGAAGCCTCTTGTTGACCCCAATGACATTGATATAACTCCAGTAACGACTTTTGTGTCAAATGCACCAAAATCATACCAGTTTTGTGTTCTTCCTCGATAAAGGTTACCTCAGTATCCCCAGACCTGTGCATGAATTTGATTGTTTTTGATTCTGGACTCATGTACTCAGTGCCAGAAATGAACTCATTTTCTTGAAATAGATAAGTTACTAATTTTTTATGTAACTGGCATTTAACAAAATTATGTCTAGTATGTAAAATTAACCATACAATTGACTCAAAAAGCCATATACAATAATCGTGTAGTATTCTCAGACTGGCTCAGGTGTAAAGAGAAGCTGGGTATGTTTTCAGTTCATTTGTGGTGTAGCTGACAACTATGGAAACTTCTTTAGGCAGCTGTAAGGCTTCTTTATTGACAATGAGTTCGTAACAGTGTCCAGCCCTTGTTCTCTGACCAGCCTCTGAGAATAAATTGTGATGATGTAATACTTTTGGCTTGATATCCTACTTTGATAGGCAGAGTTTCTGTGGCTTCAGACTGAACTAGAGTTTTCCCTCCCCTGCTTATTCATGCAATTTAAACTAAGGACAGTGTTAATAAAGTTGCTCCTCATTAATTTTCCAACTCGCCTCAACACTTCTATATATTTACATATGTATGTAGTTTTATGATACATTTTCCAGGGCTGGGACCAAGTTGGGAGGTGCAGATTTCTTCACCAAGTAGTTACTGAACCAACAGGATGAAATGCCATTTTAGATTTGGTATTGGTGAGTAGTGAGGACCTCATAGAAGAACTGGTTATAGGGGACAACCTTGGTTCGAATGATCATGAGCTAATTCAGTTTAAACTAAATGGGCAGAAAAACAAAAATAGATCTGCAACTAGGGCCCTTGATTTTAGAAGTGCTTACTTAAAAAAATTAGGTAATTAGTTAGGGAAGTGGATTGGACTGAAGAACTCAAGGATCTGAATTTGGAGAAGTCTTGGAGTTACTTTAAGTCAAAGTTGCAGAAACTATTGGAAGCCTGCATCCTAAGCAAGGGGAAAACATTCATAGGGAAGGGCTCCAGACCAAGCTGGATGAGCAAGCATCTCAAACAGGTGATTAAGAGAAAGCAGAAAGCCTACAAGAAATGGAAGATAAGATGGATCAGCAAGGAAAGCTACCTCTTGGAGGTCAGAAGGTGTAGGGATAAAGTGATAACTGCCAAAAGCTAGGGAGAGTTGTAGCTTCCAAAGGAAATTAAAATCAATAGTAAAAGATTCTATAGTAATATAAATAATTAAAAAAACAAGGAAAGAAGACCCATTCTTTCAGAAACATTGAACACTGAGGATGGAGTGGAGACTGAAGATAATCTAGGCATGGCCTAGCATCTACACAAAATACTTTGCCTCAGTTATTAATAAGGTGAATGTAGAGTTTAAGTAGTGGTGGGATAGCTAATGGGAACGAGGATATGGAAGTAGAAATTACCACATCCAAGGTGAACGTCAAACTTAAACAGCTTAATGGGACTAAATCGGGAGGCCAGATAATCTCTATCCAAGAATATTAAAGGAACTGGCACATGAAATTGCAAGCCCAATAGCAAGGATTTTTAATGAAACTGTAAACTTGGGGGTCATACCCTATGACTGGAGAATTGCTAATATAGTACCTATTTTTAAGAAAGGGGGAAGAAAGTGATTCGAGAAACTAGAGGCCTATTACTTTGATCTCAATTGAATGCAAAGTCTTGGAATAAGTTTTGAAAGAGAAAGTAGTTAAGGACTAAATGGTAATTGGGATAAAATACAACATGGTTTTACCAAAGGCAGATGGCCTGATTTACCAAAGGCCATACAAACCTGATGTTCTTCTTTGAGAAGATAAATTATTTTTTTAGACAAAGGAAATACTGTAGATCTAATCTACCTGGATTTCAGTAAGGCATTTGCTACAGTTCCACATGGGAGATTTTTAGTTAAATTGGAGAAGACGGGGATTAATATGAGACGTGAAGGTGGATAAGGAACTGATTAAAAGGGAGATGACAATGGGTCATACCGAAAGGTGAAATGTCAGGCTGGAGTAGAATGATCAAGGGCTGAGAGGTAACATGTGCCTATATAAGACAAAGCCCCGAATATCAGGGATGTCCCTATAAAATCGGGACATCTGGTCACTCTAGGTTGGAGGGAGGTTACTAATGGAGTTCCTCAGGGATCAGTCTTGGGGCAAATCTTAGTTAAGATTTTTATTAATGACCTTTGCACAAAAAGTGGGAGTGTACTAATAAAATTTGCAGATGACACAAAGTTGAGAGGTATTGCCGGTACAGAGGAGGACTGGAATATCATACAAGAAGATTTGGATGACTTGAAAACTGAAGTAATAGAAACAGGATGAAATTTAATGGTGCAATGTGCTAGGTCATGAATTTAGGGACTAAGCTGGGGATTTATAAATCAGAAGTGACAGAAGAGGAGAAAGACCTGGGTGTATTGGTTGATCACAGGATGACTATGAACCATCAGTGTGGTGTGGCCATGTAGAAAGCAAAAACAATCCTAGGATGCATCAGGCAAGGTATTTCCAGTAGAGGGAGGGAAGTATTAGTGCAATTATACAAAGCACCGGTGAGATCTCCTCTGCAGTTTTGGTCTCCCATATTTAAGAAAGATGAATTCAAATTGGAAGAGGTGCAGAGAAAGGCTATTAGGACAATCAGAGGAATGGAAAACCTACTTTATGGTCATTATATAATGCCTGCATCTGTAACTTTCACTCCATGCATCTGAAGAAGTGAGTTTTTTTACCCACGAAAGCTTATGCCCAAATAAATCTGTTAGTCTTTAAGGTGCCACCGGACTCCTTGTTACTTTATGAGAGGCGACTCAAAGAGATTGGCTTGTTTAGCCTAACCAAAAGAAGGCTGAGAGGAGATATGATTGCTCTCTATAAATACATCAGAGGCATAGATACCAGGGAGGGAGAGGATTTACTTAAGTTAAGCACCAGTGTGGACATAGGAACAAATGCATAGAAACTGGCCATCAACAAATTTAGGCTTGAAAGTAGACAAAGATTTCTAACACTCAGAGGAGAGAAGTTCTGCAACAGCCTTCCAAGGAGAGCAGTGGGGG